>NC_135736.1:14776666-15112500 GCF_041903045.1 Epinephelus lanceolatus | reverse complement strand
ATAGTCGGTAAGAAACACAATTTCAGTTGTATACTACACAACAATATTCAAATCAAGCCAAAGATATAAATGTGCATAGTCCTGTGTCAGTCTGTTTGTTTACGTATTCCTGATGCTCTAGTCTACATCCAGTGTGCCCTTACTCTGCATACAAAAGTTCAGGAGGACGCTTTTGGTCAAATCCCAGAGCTTTTGTTCCATGTTTTATTCACACTACACTAAACACTAGCAGCAACACGAAAGCAGGTAACAGCTGGAAGACAGTTATTCTCATACGAAACAGTTTTCAGTATAGCTCTGGATGTCTCAGTGCATTGTATTATTTAAACACTAGAAATCACAATTTTACCCACACTGTTTCTTCGGTCTGAATGCTCTGACTTGGTTTAAGCTTAACCCCTAAAACACAGTGTGGTAATTAAAAAAAACGGATATATATATCTGTTCCCTACCAGCTAGGGGTATTGCAGTATACTGGCATTGATGATAACTGTGATACTGTGATAGAAGTGATACGCTGATATCATGTTAATAGTACACATATGATGCACATAATAATCCAGCACCTCTTAAATCATTTGTGTTTCTAACCGTTCTCGCTTTGTCTGCCTCCCGCAACACCATCTAGTTGCCTTTTCACTATCCATGAAGTGTAACTGCTCTTTTTGTACACTTTTGTGGAGTTATGGTTACGGACTCTCTGCACCTCCGTATGCTGGTATTACTGCCAAAAGAGACAAAACACACAATAAATAAAGTTGTTTTATATATATACATGTATATATGTATATGGACATAGTATATTTTTCCAAATTTTCTTTAGATACCATGATATTGTTATCGGAAACTTTTGGTCGCAATCATCGTGCAGTGAAAGCTGCTATTGTGCCAACACTACTACCAACAATATCTCTTTTCTTATATTAGTTTTCCTTTGTATTAATGTAATAGATGCATTAGTGGAACTGGAATCCACATATTGTATAGACAATATTATTCATTATTTTGCTGCACTACAGGGGTTGGTAAATGTTATTGATCTACTGTCTTCCTTGTCTTTGTGAACTGTGTAGTAAGTCTTCAGTCCAGAGATCGTATTGGTACAGAAAGGCCGGTGGTGGACTGCAGTCGCCTGTTCGACAATGACTTACCCGATGGGTCAGTATTTTCAAAGGTTTTCCTTGTATTTGTGCACAGGGCTAGTTTCTATGTGGTTTTCTGTATATTTGAAAAGCAAGGTATATTGTCAGCAGTAAACAGTCATTGTGAATGTTACTGTCCTCCCTATGAGACTTTCGCCTGGTTCGATACATTCAGAAGGTTCAGCTGTATGCACATCGGTGATCTTCTTTTTGTCCTGCTACTAAAGAAAATAACTTACAGTGTTCTTAGATAAGCATGTCCTTCGTGGTTTCAAAGGTCGAGGAAGGCCTCTTTAATTTTGGTATTACTTTACAACAAGTATGATATTTTCTTACCCGTTTGTCTTAATCTGTCCTGAAACAGCTGGGAAGAGAGACGGACAGCCTCTGGAAGGATACAGTACCTGAACCACATCACACGCACCACGCAGTGGGAGAGACCTACCAGGTACATCTGCACACATACTGCACACACCCTCATCCTCAATGCATCATCAGCTAAGACTCCAAATGATGCATTATATTACAAAAAGTGAGTCATGTTAAAATGTGAGCTTTCCCCTGGCCCATATCATATCATCCTTAATCCCTCTACTTCCCACTGTATGTACAACGGTCATGCTGACGTAATCCACAACAAACTTGACCTTTTACAACAAAGCATCGGGGGTTGTACATTTCCCCACTTCCCTTTCCAGAAAAAGCACTTCCACTCAGCCCAGCGCACAACACAACAATAACAGTCTGTTGGTAATGAGTGAATTGCTGTCAATTTCCTTAGACCCCCACCCCACCCCACTGCAACACACACACACACACACACACTCCTAAATAAACTAGCCTGCCAGTCGGGCAGCCAGGTTTTACTTGGCCCGTGTTCCTGCAGGAACAACTGTCGCCTTCCTACTTGGCCCATATCAGCGGAGCCGTTCAGGGAGTAAGCAAACAAATAACACCACCACCCCCACCTCTCCACCCACTCTTACTACACATCTCCAGTGGCCCTGAGGCAGCATAGTAGAACGAGACAGAACAGACAGGAAATGGTGTAGGAAGGGTTAAGTGGTAGGGCATTGAGGGAGGCGGAAATGGTGAAGCTAAGGAGGAAGATGAGCAGGCAGAGGCTGTGTAGGAGGAAAATGACAGAGGATAAGTAGTGAAGAGGATGAATACCGGTTAAGAGAGGAAGTGGAGATTGAGAGAGGTTTTTCCATTTAAAAAAGCCTTTTTTTTCCTTATTTATAATGTCATGCAAGTATGTTACATATTAACTCACCAAGTACAAAAAGGGAATATTTTTACTGTGTTTTTTTTAAGCAGATGGCTGTGGATGGTAACTTGGTTTTTACTATTCTCACAATTCTTCACGGGTCCTGACTGATGACAAATATAATCTGGTCCATAAGCAAATCATGAGACGACACATTGGAGGTGTAGTTGGGATATAATGGCTCAGAGACTGGAAAGAAGGTGGCATAACTTTGAGAAAGGACTAGGGAAAGTGGAAGGAGAGGTGGGATGTAAGTGAGGGGGGAGAAAGAGGAAATGGGAGTGGAGGGGAGAGGAGGTGGGCTGTGGGTCGACAGACAAGGGTCCAAGGTTTTAGATAGCCAAGGCGTCAGCAACTCTGGACAGCCAGACAGTGGTCAGACATGCTACACACGCACACACACACACATACATGCAAAGTAAGTGTAGTAAGTGTCATGTAGTCAGTCTGTCTCTGGTTATGTCTGCTTATCAGATCTGTGTTCATAAGTCCTGCTTGCTGTTAAGTAGCACAAAAACACACTAAAGATTCTACTGTAGTCCTGTGGGGACTTTGTGTTTGCTTTTATGCAACCCATAATCCTTTAGTCTCAACCATAACCACGAAAAGCATTTTTCTTCTCAAGGACTGATGTATGTCTAGACATCACAAGAACAAATAAACTGGCTACAACTCTGAGTTAACCCTTAGCACACCTATAACACACAGGACCACACTATTTGCACCCTCCGTACCCAGGTTTCTACAAGCATAGGGGGCTACACAGGGAACACGTCCCCCTCAATATTTAGAATACCAGCAAAAACCTGAAAATAGTAGAGGACTTTTGACCATAACTGAATAGAAAAAAGGCACAAATTAGTGCATAAAAACTGCAGGAAATTAAGTGTTTGATGCTTTCAAATTCTTTGGAGAGAACCCCTTAAACCCCCCATTTCATATGTGCCCCCCCCCCCCCCCCCCCCCGTGTTGAAACAGAACCTATGCCCTCACCTGCAAGTACAGGAAAACAGTGCACACTAGTGATGAAAAGACCAGTTCTCTTAAGGAACCCGGTTCATGTCGTTCACCCTCAACCAGCTAAGCGGTTTATAAACGTCTCCCTTAGTTCACCTACCTCTATGTCTAATCTAACATCACAGAAAGTTCACTGAAACCAAAAGTCAGCCACTTATCACTTATTCCTGCAACACACTCTACTATGCATGTAACTCTTGGGAATGTGTTGACAACAGACACTTGTGTGATTCTTGTGTTATGTTTTTTCTGAGTAGTTATAAGAGTTATATGTATGATATAGAAGAAATTGGATCTTGAAATTAGAGCTTAAGATGACACTGCACACACATAAACATGCACACTCTTTCCCAGGCCAGCGTCGGAGTACTCCAGCCCATCAGGGCGTCCGCTAAGCTGCGTGGTGGATGAGAACACGCCAGTGATGACACCTGTTAATGGGGCCGAGGCCAGCTGCCCGCCAGGCGAACAGCGGATCCAGGAGAGACGGGTTCGATCGCAGCGGCATCGTAACTACATGAGTCGAACTCACCTGCATACACCGCCAGACCTGCCTGAGGGTTACGGTGAGGGACGGAGCAGCAACACACACACACACACACACACACACACACACACACACACACACACACACATACACACACTCCCTTCACTAACTGATTACAATGTAAAAATTCAATCTAGTAAAGTAGGCAGGGAATAAAATAGTCTCAATAATATATGTCTCTATGTTCAGCATTTTGAGAAGTGAGGACAGTGTTCTATAAAAAGCATGATGTCGTGTGACATGGTCTTGTTATGATCATGCGATTACATGGGCGATTAATACCCCAGCTGCTAAATCACTGAGTGTATTTTGTGGAACGCTTTGTGTGGCTGGCAGTTCAGAGGTTTCAGAAACATTTAGTAGTTTTGCTGTCGTTTGAGTTTTGGACCTTTACGCTGAAAAGGTATGCAGTTCATGACAAAATCAAATACTGGGAAAACTCTGCAACTCACTGTCAATGAGGTCACCTGAACTTGTATTTACACACCTGTTGAGTCAAGTCTGATGTCTTCAGCCAATGCTGTTAACATGCGACAGAGTTCAGCCTTGTCACTAGTGTTGCGCTACATTATCAATGTTGATGTTTGCTTGTTACTATTAGATGCGTCAGTACAACTACAGTGCAAAGGTACCTCCTGCTGGTGGTCAAGGTGATTAGACTGGGAATAGTTCTCACCAGGGACACTGAGTGAATGCTTTTAACAACAAGCTGGTACAATAGAAAGGCAGCTGTAGTTATAGCAATAAAATAACCTGTGTCCCAGCACTAACCTTCAAAAACACACTATCAAAGACGTAGTTCTCCTTTGGCAGTATCTTGTTTGTAGCCCAGAGGCAGTGATACTTTGAATTATTTGATTTTTATGATGAGAATAAGAGTTTAAATGCCCATTTTATCCTCTTGTTCTCCCTCTGTCTCTCTGCTCTGTCCTCACACACTTTCACTACTAACAGCTCGGTGTTTAAGCTCAGAGGAGGCACTTTAGGTTATTGGCTATTTTCTATGTCTGTAATTCTCAAGCTGAGCTTACTGACGGCATGCAAATATATAGGGAAAATAATGCAGCAGATACACAAGTACATTTTCCATTTTTTAGAGTAAGTCTACTTTTCACAGTCAGCCACAGAGCACCCCACAATACCCACAGAGTCTGTAAAATAAATTATTATTTTAAGTGTGGTGCTGTATGCCAGTGATTTAGAATGGCACTGTTGGACCTGTGCCCCCTTTGAAATGTCCTGCTGTGTCCACTGAGGCTGGCCAAGGTCGGACAAAGTGAGTCACTGATGCCCAACAGCTAGTGAGCTTTCTTCCTCAGCTGAACCCTCTGAACCAGCGGCTGGGTGTGGCGACGGAGCGTGAGACAGAATGAGAAAGAGGGAGAGAGAGAAGGGGAGTGTGTGAGGAGAAAAAGAGAGGGAGAGGTGGGTAGGAAACAAGTTGTGCCAGTAGGAAGTTGGGGTGGGGGGTAGTGATGGATTAGCGGGTGGCGCATATACACATGAACACCACCACGCCTGTGCAGCACACACACTTTGTGCCAACATTCACACACTCCCTCTCCATTCATCTGTGAGCTGGATGGAACGAGAGATCCGACAAGCCAGTGATGAACCATTCTGATTTCTTTCAGTTCCCCCATTTGTTTACAGCATATTATTTTAGTCAGTTTGGAATGAGTGACAGCGTTTTCCTTTCCATTTCCTTTTGGTTTTGGAGATTAATGGGAAGGGATTACTTTCAGAGCACAAACCAACCTTTAAGAGAAAACAAGGCAGCTAGGATGCGTCGAGGAACTCCGCGCAAGGAAAAACACTCATGGAAGTCTTTGATAAATTCCCCTCACATTTTATTTTCCCCATCCTCTTGGGATAGGCCTACTGGAGACTGGAGAGGAACTAATTGATTATACTGGCGCACACCTTAAGAAACTCTTGTCCCTGCAGTTAGCCTGTCACATCAATTATAAACAGACTTCCCCTTCTCCAAAATACACATATTGGCTATCCATGCTTGTACCCACCAGGACCAGACTACAGAACAACAGCAACAGTTCCAACCTCGTTTCACTCCTTCTCTTTTGCGTTTTTGACATATTAATTCCATTAATTTTCTCTCTGTTTTTAGAGCAAAGAACAACTCAGCAGGGTCAAGTCTACTTCCTCCACACACAGACTGGAGTCAGCACCTGGCATGACCCCCGGGTGCCCAGGTAACTGCTTTGCTTTCCATCTTTGTCGTCCAGATTTGTATCTATTTGTGAAGACTTCTTCAGATTCTTTTGATAAATGTTATTAGGACCATAAATATCTCACGAACACATCGTCTGAAATACATGATAAATGCACCGCAGTGCTGACAGCCTCTGTTGTTTTAAGCCTAATATAAAACCTGACATATAATCCCAGAAGTAACAGGACCAAACTGGACTTGACTGGGCTGGATCAGGCCTAATTTCTCACTTAATTGCTCAGGGTTGTGTTCAAAAACAGTCGTTTTAGTCATATTTCAGGCTCAAGCCCGGGTCAGCCAAACTAATGACCTCCGAGTCCGATGTGGAGTTGGAAGAAAAGTTTTTGGACAGATGTTGAGCTGAACACACCAAAGGCTAGTGGTTCTGCATTCAATCAAACTGCTTCACCAACTCTCAATAGCCCACTAGTTAATTCACAAGGGACTTCAGGCTCTGCTATTGCGTTACATTTTTTGGCCAGGTCTCGGTGTAGCTGCTGCACAGCGATGAAGCACATGCATTTAACATCCAGCTCACAGCAGCAACCTCTGGGTTTGGTCATTTTGGACAGAGCTGCTAAAATGAGCCAGTATGTTGTGATGAGTTCAGCGAGGCATGTGCTTTGTCCCCGAGTGATGTGTCCTCACTTCACACAAGGACAAAGTACTCACACACACATACACACACATAGACAAGCACAAGTCGTCCTTAGGCTATAGCATTGTCCCAGATCAGGGCTTAGGTTTCTACTGGCAGGAGTGTCGGTGTACAGGAGAGATGAGGAATCAAGAAATGAGAACAAGTACTTTGTCAGAAGGATAATGGAAATTTTGAGGTTGTTGAGACTCTTCCTCATTTCATGCATCAATCTACATACTACATATTTTGCGAGCATTTGCATGCACCTGACTGTGACCCCTATACCATGACAGTTTGGCACAAATATATGAATCATTAGAGCCCTATATGTTTGTGTGTATGTATTTATAGTATAATAGAGAATTGCACTTGTATCATTCTTGCTGATGGTTTCTATTTTCTTTGTTCAGGGACCTAAGCAATGTGAACTGTGAGGAGCTGGGCCCACTGCCACCAGGCTGGGAGATCAGAAACACAGCCACAGGTCGCGTCTACTTTGTCGACCACAACAACCGAACAACACAGTTCACAGACCCGCGACTATCTGCTAACCTGCATCTAGTACTCAAGTAAGTGTATAAATCACTGATGTGTTTGAGCCCCCAGGACAGTGTATTGTAGGACATTACCTTGGCTGTGTTTAGATTTGTGCCACCAAGGACATATAAAATATTCTTTTCCAAATAAATGCAACAGTCTACTTATACTCCTCTAAAACAGACATGGATAAATATGTCGCAAATCTGTATATTCTGTCAGCAGGATTATTAGCAGCTTTGTGTTTGTAGAAGTAGCTTTACGTTCACACTATCTGTCCTTCAAATGGACATGATGACTCCTGTGTGGGAATGCTGGAATAACCAGCACCAGACTGAAGAGAGGAGTCATTGTTTGTGAAGCTGTGGCACAGACTGCAGTCCTGAATGTCCACCAGCAATGAATTAGTCTGCTGTAAGATTATCTCTGATGGCTGTCTTGGTTTCATTTATCTCACCTTGTATTTTTGTCCTCCTCTTTTTTTTCTTTTCCTGTTTCCTGTCCCTGTCAATGGTCTTTCCCATCCTCCTCTTTCCATCTTTCTCACTGATGCTATCTTTTCATCCATTTCCTCTCACTGTATTTGTCCATGTTTTGGACTTCATCACTGTCCCTCTGATTTTCTTCTCATTTCATGTTTCTCTTTTTTTAATCTACCTTAACTAACCTACCTCTGTGTTTCCTTTTTTTCTTGTTCTGTGTGTTCCTGTCTCACTTTTACTTTTTTAATCCATGTCCATGTTGTTTTCAATGCTCCAAACCTCTTCTGTCATTCACATTCTTTTCATGCCCTTTTCTCCCTCTTTGTCCTTCTCCGTCTTCGTCCTCCCTTCTATCCTCCCATTTTCTCCGGCAGCCCAAGTCCAAATGGTTCCCGCATGGCCATGGACAGCCAAAACACTAACCTCAGGTAACCCCCACACACACAGACGCACACATTTGTGCAGACATACATGTGTGTTCACATACTTGCATGCAGACAATAAACTGTATATGAGCACTTGCACACAGTCTATGAAATACATGCATGTGAATAATGCGATCAGCACACACAGGTTGACGGACGCTTTCATGCACTGACCCTGACTGTCTGTGGAACGCAGTTTCAGCAGCCAGTCACTCAAAGCTTCCCATACACACCTACAGTTACACACACACACACACACACACACTAACACACACACTGTTACACTTTCATGAGAGAAAATGCTGACTGTGATACTTTTCCACAAGGGAATGTCCAATGTTTTTTATGCATATACGTCATGCATAACCTTCGTCAGGGTTGACTTTCATGTGGATGTCATTCAAGTTCAACACACAAGCACACACACACACTGGCTGTCTGTGTCGAGGACTGTCAGTCCATCTTTCAGTGTGTTTGTGCTTCCTGTCAGCAGTCTGCCTACACTGAAGATCGGTTCATAGGCAGCTAAGCCAGCATAGAGGCCTGATGAGGCCGACACCACTTGGGAAAATTATACTGAACACGTGCTAGCACAGCTGCTAGCTTAGCACCAGCTCTCATATCCTCTCCAAACACACATGGGCTAGATACTGAGTAATTTAGAGAAAATGAAAAAACCTGTGAGTTATGTGAATCCCTGATATGATAAACTGAATTCTAGGACTTGGTCGTGTATTTTGGCTGCGAGGGAGCTCCCTGTACTTTCCGCCTGCCAGTGTGTGCGGCAGGAATCATTAGAACAAGAGGAACATAGAGAGATGTGGAGATTTTCCCCTTTGCTTTTTTTAGTGCTTAGTCAAAGCCTCTTTTAATAACAGCGGCTGGCACGATAGACATGTTTGGGAAATCAACATCTGGTCATTTGGTCAAATAGTATCCATATGTGTCAGAACAGCCTCTGGTTGTGAGTTGAAGCTCAGCTATGTTATCCAGTCAGCATCATTAAACTGCTTGTCTGAGTCCTTATTAGGAGAGATTTGAGAGAGTCCAGACAAAGTTTTAGAACTTTGAAAAGGTCAAAATTAATGAGCTCTAATTTCTAATGCAGTTTTCCGTGATACACGCTGATTAATGAAAACATAATCAAAACACATTCTGCGTACAGTCCATGTCACAGCTCTAAATTTGCAATGTCCAACACTTTTTGAACACGTGGACAAATAAAGTTCTTGTGTTTTAGAGTCTTGAAATAACGCTTTTCAGTCCTTAAGGGAACCTGATTTTTATTCTGGCTTTAGGACCATCAGCCAGCTGCGTTTTAAAGGGTGCAAAAGTAGAATTTGACATGGGGGCAGGAAATAATATTATCAGTTGTTTTATCTTAAAATTTCAGTGTGTAAGAGTTAGGGGGATTTAGTTGCATCGATGGGGATTGCAGATTGCAATCAGCTGAATCTTCTCTTAATTAGAATTCCTTCAGTGCTCATTGTTCAGGAGGTTTTTACCAGGAGCCGAATTATCCGCAGAGGCCTCTTCCTCTCCAAAACAAACAGTTCAGGTGATTTAAACCAGCAAAAACACTGAATAAAGCAGTCTTGTGAAAAATCCGTGTTTCTTCTTTTGCAGTTCAGCTCATCAGAGACTGGCCACTAGCCCAACACCTGCTAATATGTGCACATGTTTTCTCTTTTAATTAAGATCCAGATGTTCAGGAGGTTTTTACCAGGAGATGAATTATCCACAGAGGTCTCTTCCTCTCCACAACAAAAGGACCCGGTGATTTAAACTATTATTAACACTGAATAAGGCTGTCTCACGTTAAAAAATTAGTGTTTTTCCAACACTGCTCATCTCAAGGTTCTGCTAACTACGGTGGCCAATATGAAAACGCAAATGGCCCTATGTAGAGCTAGTGTTGGGTTTGTCCGTTCTGGGCTACTGTAGAAACGTGGTAGTACAACATGGCCTTCTTCATTGACGAAGACTCGCTCACTATGTTGATATAAACGGCTCATTCTAAGGTAACAAAAGCACAACAGTTCTTATTCTCAGGCGATTATACACTAGAAAAGTAATACTTACTATATTATTTTTCATCTCCCTAAATCCTACACAATCCTGTTGTTTTTAACACCCATAACCAAAAAACTGCCAACCTTGCTTCTGCCTCAATACGTCTTTTGATTTGAAAATAGTGTACCACTGCAAAAAAGTCTCTGTCAAGAAAAGTAACTTCAGGTAATTGTCAGAAAGCCTCTAACAGTGTTTCCTTTAAAGATGTTTTTCTCAGAGCAGACCCAGAATAGATTAGTGTTGTGCAGTTCTCTGAAAACAAAATTTCTTCCAATTTAAGCCTCTTCTCAGCTTTGGCTCCGAAACACTAAATTTTATTGGGCGTGTTAAATGGTCTCGACAACACAAACGTAATGTTGGATTGTTTACTGGGCTCAACTCTAAACACCCCGATGAGTGACAGCAGGCCCATAAACAAAAACAACAGCAGGCAGAAATACAAAGGCCACATGGGGAGAGACATGGAGGAGACAGCAGTCTGTTTACACACGTACATGTACAGACCCAAGGTGTGAAACTCTGCACATTTGATAAACCACATCCCCAAGTTTACTAATGCCTCTGTTGTATAGAGAAACCACTTCAACTAACTAGTCAAACCAGTACTATATTCTCCCTTTTCTACCTTGTCTTCTAATCATCTTTCTGTCTTTGTTCATTTCTTTTTACCCTCTCATCTCTACACCTTCCCTCCTCCTGTCATCTCCTCTGTCCTCTCTCCTCACTCATTCTCTCTCCTGTGTCCCACACCCTCCTCTGTGCTCCAAAAACTGTTTAAATTATCAGCCTCTCTGCTGGTTCAGTGTCACGACATCTGTCTTTTATCAACGCCAGGGTTTAAGAATATTTCACCCAACATCATCCACATAGATCCACATAGGTTCCCCACCAAAAATAATGGATGTAGCTACTGTGACATTACCCACTGGTTTGTGGATTCCCATTTTGAACCCTCTAGTTTGGCATTTCGGCTGTTACCATGTTGGTGTTTTGGAGGCAGAGGTGACCATATTTGGGCGAGAGGTTGGTGCAGTGGAGGAGCGAGGGGTGGATCTGACTGAGAGGCCAAAGACAGTCACTCAAAGCAGCCCCACACGTAATTTTGAGTAACTTTAAGCTTTAATAAACTGTAATCAGGTAAAAATTCACCCCCTTTTAGTTGTCATGAAGGGGGATATAACCATAGAGACCATACCATTTTTGTACCAGGCTGTAAACATGTTTGTTTCTGCTGTAAAGTTTGGCATTTTGACACGGGGGTCTGTGGGGTTTGACTGGTCTGGAGCCAGCCTCAAGTAGCCGTTCAGAGAACTGCACTTTTTGGCACTTCTGTGATGGCTTCATTTTTCAGCCCTGGAGGTTGCTGCTTGTCCACCACACACACACAAATGTATAGACGCACATCATGAGCTTGCTATAATGCAGCAATGCATTGACCTCTTTCCATACAGAGAGATTGAAGGTATTGGTTGTAGTGGGGTTGCGTGATAGGGGCAGCTGAGTGCATGGTATTTTGTGCTGGTGTGTGGGGTTCAAGCAAAAACGCAACTTTGTTTTTCTTTAGATGGTTACAGAGTCGTATGGATGGTGTTTTGATGTTGTTTAGAAAAGTAAGTATACTGCCAAGAGAGGAAATGCAAAGGAAAATTTCTCCTTCATAGTGGTAAAAAGAAAAAGCACTAAGCTGCTGTGCCTCCGTTTCCCTTGTTACACTGAAAGATGTTTTCATTAGTGTTTGTGTGCATCTTTCTCTCCTAAAAGTTCTCGCTCTTTCTTTTCTGGCAGACAGACACAAAATCAAAAGAATAAAAAAGTAGTTGGCAAAGGAGAAAACAGACGTGGTCAGTCAAACACATTTAGCTGCTACAGGGGAGAGACTTGCCTTAATTAAGTCAGCGGAGAGACTGAAAAAACGAAATGTGTTGACTTGAAATAAAAACCTACTGCAAGCAGCGCCGTCAGCCTCGACCTGAGGAGAGATTGATCGCAGTAACAATAAAATAATGAAAGACTGTTTCTTTTAGAGGAAACCATTGGATGCCGAGTTGTTAGACAGGAAGGTTGACTGAGCTTCGGGGTTACCTAAGTACGCCTGGTGTTTTGTCAATACAACATAACTACCTCCTTGTATTTGTGGCTGAGCGGCTGCGGCTCAGGAGGTCTGACTGGTCGTATTTTAAGCACAAGGGTGGCAGTTTGATTGCCAACTCCTCATGTGCTCATGTTGAAGTGTCCTTGAGCAAGACACTGAACCCCAAGTTGTTCCCGATGGGCAGGCCAGTGTCTTGCATGGCAGCTTCACCATCCCTGTTGTTTGAATTTGTCTGTGAATGAGAATTGTCCGTTATAAAACCCTCCTTTAAAAAAAAAAAAAAAAAAAAAACAGTTGAAAAACTTTCCTAGCTTTTCTATGGTATTATTTTCCATGGTATTCTGTAAATGATACTCATGAAACCTGTCAAATTTATTAGTTTGACTACAGCAACAGCAGCTTCAGTGTCATTTTTTAAAAGTCACATATCAGACTTGCTGACACTGTCGTGCTGCTGTTTCTTGAAATACAAATACAGTTTTTATCAAATCTTAAATGCATTTTTCTTAATTGTCCTGCCAACAAAACTGCACTATTTTTTTTACTTACTCAAAAATCTTGTGTATTCACCTTTTATCTCTTAAACCATTTTGTGTCTCGGCGTTATTTTTACTCCCTGTCTGTGTAAACAGTTTGTGTTTTGGCGTAGACCAGATTTGACATTACAACACTGAGTCTGCAGTTTGCACCTCAGTCTGATCCCCCAGGACGCATCTTGGTTTAAACGTGACTCAGACGGCCCCGTCGCCGTTGACCTTAGACTAATGAAGGCCTTGAATTGTCAGACAGTCAGACACAGCTACATTACTGTGGTCTGCCACACTGTCTCTCACATACTTCGCTTCCTCCCTTGCACCAGCACATAGTATATGTCTGAAAGATTACATCAGTGTTTGCTGAAGGTATTTTTAGTCGCTGCTGGATTTGGGTTTAGTGGGCATCAGCAGGTATTTTCCCAACCAAGTTATAAATCATCATGACATTTATATCAACATCTGCATTGATGTTTTAAGAAGTGATGATTATATATTATATTATATTTGGTACATTATAGCTGGGTGGTGTATTTAATCTGTAGAAATATAAATATATATTCAAATTGTTGGGTTAGTGACACATGTGATACAGTATTTGACATATCTACTGTACTTTTTAAAGCTGACGTGTGACTTGATGGTAGAGTAAATGCCAGTCGTCTAAACAGTATATATAGCAGGGTAAATCTGTCTGCATGTAGTGTATTAGAGGGCCATCTGTATAGGCGTGAACAGGAGTACGGGGCCGTGGTCGGGCTAGTTGAAAGCTGAAATCCATACAGAAAGAAATTTACTCTTTCTAAATGACTTCTGTTTTATTCACACACTCAATGTACTGCACCGTGGAGTCAGTGTGGTCTCATATGCTGTGCTCAGTATGAGTTATATGTCAAGTCAAAGCAGAACGTACAGCCGATTGTTTTCTGCAATTGCGATATCTTGCAAAGCTTTCATTTGTTATTCTCAGAAAGTGTCGTCAAATGCAACATATTTTCATCAGCAGGCAGTCTCATCACTGCAGCGTGTCTGCTGCTGGTTTCCTGTACTTCCTGTATTTTTGAAACCAATAGAAGTGTGCAGATGTTTGGTAGCTGGGGAGAATGTTAGAGATAGAACATTTACTGGCATAATACATGTTGTCCAAGTAAATAATTCTGCACTCGCATGCACACAGTTTGACTCCACGTTCTGTTAAATCGGCTTCAGTATTTGGCCAACCTCTCTGTCCTCTCTTGCTTTTTAGGCAAGTGTAAAAAGAGCAGGGCACCAGCTGATACTCGGACTCATAAAGAGCCCTTTGATTCTCCGGGGGGGGGGGGGGGGGGAGCAGAGGGGGTGTGTTGGGGTGGCTGGTGTGGCTTTAACACCACTACACCTACTCAACACTCATTACAGCCCACCTGTGCCAGCTGCCATGGAAGAGAAGCACACTTTCTCTCACACACACAAGCACGCAGCCTTGCGCTCTCATGCACTCTCTCACGTAACACACACCCAGTCTGCCTCCCTGCAAACACAGGCAGAGGATGGAGGCCTATCATGACTCGGCAGGTTCAGGCGCAGGTGACCCAGCTCTGGCAAATGCTCACTCCTTCCTTTCTTGACTTCTTCAGCTTCTTTTCCTCCCGCTCCTTCCATCTTGGAATAACAATAATAAGATCCTCTGGCTCTTATATTGAATTTGAAATTTATATTTCTCCCTGAGTAGTATTTCACCCGAGCTGTCACAGCAATAGGAACCTTTTCTCTCTTTTAGCTCGGGCAGATTTTCAGCTTTGCTGTGCTTGTATTTTCTATATTTACCATCAAATATGCAGAGCTCGTCCCGTTAGGAAACCAGAGACGATGAACTATGTCGAAACGTATTTTTAATTACACCATGCCCTCAGAAAGAAAAAAGAAAAAGTGCGCTGAAATTACGCTTTATTATATGGTTCTTGAGCCTCCCAGCCAAAAGCAACTCATTCCATTTTGTTTTAAGGCCATCTTTTCTTCCCCTCCTCCTTCCTAAAGTGGTTTTCAGGACTGCTCTGCTGCAGTCTTACCCTTTCTTTGACATGCTAGGAGCTCCAGCGCCTGCCAATAAAATAAATAGCAGCGGACTTGATTATACAGGGATAGACTGGCGAAACACTGCACCCGTTTAGTTTGGAAAGCCCAAATAGACGAGGCCTTTTTCAACCCACTGAACCAGAGAACCCAAATGTACAAGTGTCGGAATAAGTGGGTGGCTATATGCTGCTACCTTAGAAAGTCTCCTTTCCTTTTTTGTGTGCCAATTCAGTCTTTGTTTGGCCAACAGCAGCCTCGACACTCCACTCCCTGCGGAGGACAGTAGCCTCTTTTAAAGAAGTCCTCTGCTGGCTCAGCGTCTCCTCACAGGAAAGTGAGGGCTGCTGTCCTGTTTGAGGGAGAGATGGATTATGTTTTCACGAGGCCCACCCAGGCATCCCACCACCAACACCACAATGAGGGCTGGAGTAGGCCAGAACTAGAACACTGACCATGGCTCACCTTTTGCCAAGATTGTATTTTATAGTTGTCTCATCTTTTTTTAGAATGTACAGGCCCTGAATGGCAAGAGAGTAAAAGGGGATGAAGGTCAGAAGCTACGTTCTTTGAACTGAGTTCCTCAGTACACTGTGCAACAGGCTCGCTTCCCAGCTCACACCCTTTCCCACACTTAGCCCTCTTGTCCTGAAAATTGCAAAATTACAAAACAAGGCTGCACTTTGACCAGGCAAACATGACCTCAGAGCAGCTGCTGGAATCTACATTTATCAGAACCTCGATTGCAGCGAAGACAAAGGCATCCTCAGTGCTTGTGCTAGTTGATGGCAACAAGCCTGGACGTTTAGAAAAATGTTGGCGTTTTTCTCCCCCCTTCACCTCAAAGTATGAGGAAGGGTCCAGATGATGGGAGATCTAATTGTGGTTGGTGTAGGGCGGGGATACCTTATCAGCCTTGACTGTCAGCTTTTTTACATTTGACAGGAGGTAAAGCTGTCGTCAAATAGAAAAGAGTTACAGAGAGAGATAAAGCTGGAGTAATGATTTCGGGGGAGTTAAAAATCCCCTACACTCAAAAATGTGTTTTTGTCATGTTTAAGTCCCCTAAAATGTCTGACCTTGATAATACTGACTTATATCTGGGCAAAGTTTGTCGGTACTGTACTGAAGGGGGCGATATCATTGCACATACCTAAAATTGGAGATTCAAATGTACCCTGGGTGAACTAGATCGCTGTCTAATGTGCAGACGCCGGCAAACCTGAATCCTCCAGCCCTGGGCAGACTTATAACTCCTAATATAAAAATATCAGCAGACAGACTGTATCGTTCTACAAACTTTGATTAGACCTCTGGTAACAAACAACATGACACATTGCTAGTCGCTGATTTTGTTGCAGTACTGACTCCTCATCTGAGTCTGGGTCTGACTGAGGCTCAACATGTATGGCTGAATCTCTCTGCTGTTTCTTCTAATGCTTGCCACTTGTTGCAAACTGCTCTTTCACTGGTCAACCTAGTACAAGCAGTGCTGGAGAAGGTGAAAACAAACCTACAGAAGCAGGGATGGTGGAAGCCAGATCCAGAATTTCTCAACAAGGGAGAAAGAGTAGATCAGCATCTGCCCTCTTTTCAGAGTTCTTTAAAAACTTTTTATGTGGGCAGTGTTAAACGGTGTTAAGCAAAGTATCGATTATGACAGAGTCTTTTTACATACTTTAAAACGTGCCTGGAGGGGGGCTTTAAAGTTGGATATTTTAGACTTGAAGAGAAATGTATAACGGAGGAGGGTAGAGAGAACATCAGCTAGCCGGAGGCGCCAGCTACTCTTACACCACCTTTTCTCTGTGTGTGTCTCTTTCTCTCCGCTTACCCAGGGTTTATCTCCCTCTCACTGTCTTTCCTGCTGGAGATATTTACCAAACGTCTGGTCAAAGGCCCAGCGTGTCCACAGGTCTGGATCAGATTTACTCGGGGCTTAGGGCTCTGTTTAGTGCTCTTTGCTTTGTGAGGGCCAGAGAGGGAATTTCGTACAAAACTCCCGAGTTCAGCGGTTAGTGGATATTTGAGATGGAGGGGTTGGGGATTTCCCTACAGGACATGTCCCTCTTTCTTCTTGTATAAATCTGTTGCCTGGAGTCAAAGCAGTGCATGAGAAACATTGTAATATATACTCATGACTATATGACAGCAAACCGCTGCAATACATCAAATAGAAGTTGGAAAAGAGCAGCTCAGGACAAAATGTTTAACACTGCTGTTTACATGGTGAATCATACTGACATGCTACTCTTTTGTCTTTTCCTTTCTGCCTTTCCGTCTTGTCCTTCATTTACCCATTCATACCTTGTCGATCTCCCTCCATCTGTTCAACTGCTCTTCTCCTCCTCCATCCCTCCTTGACTGTTACTCCTTTCCACATTATCCCTCTCAGTCATCCGCCTCAGTTGAAGGACCAGGGTGGTCCAGGGGTCCCTCAGCAAGCTCTGTCCCCGGCCCAGCTGCC
Organism: Epinephelus lanceolatus; assembly: GCF_041903045.1. Lineage (NCBI taxonomy): Eukaryota > Metazoa > Chordata > Actinopteri > Perciformes > Serranidae > Epinephelus > Epinephelus lanceolatus. The sequence goes on along the minus strand of NC_135736.1, from coordinate 15,094,990 downwards.
TGAAGAGGCAGAGTGCCTGACAGTGCCCAAATACAAGAGAGACCTGGTGCAGAAGCTGAAGATCCTGCGGCAGGAACTTTCTCAGCAACAACCCCAGGCGGGCCACTGCCGCATCGAGGTGTGCCGTGAGGAGATATTTGAGGTAAAAAGACAAACTACACAAACACAAAAAAAAAAAAACCCACACACCTGAAATGCTCCGAAAACTAGTCTTTATTCTTGTAAACATGACACCCTTACCTAAACAGTTGGTTGACTGTAGAAGGGCATCTGAGCACAGCTGCAAACACAAGCACATACAGAATTTACTTTGAATTTGTATAATGTGCATTGACCATGTGTTCGTAAAATTCCCCATCTGGCATTCACGAAAGCATCACATGCTGACGTGCAAACTCGAAACCTCCATGAAAACAATAGCAGAATGCTTACAAACCCCGATCTTTGCATTTTACAGGCATTTTTTCACCCTGTTTACGACGTGCACCAGAAAAGGGCCCAGGGCAGCACAGAACCACTACTCAGAACCGCTTTATGATTTCCAGGGAAAGGCAGAACAGAAAGGCCTTCACAACACCACACAAAAACGATTTCTCTGTTACTTTTCTTCTCCTCCTCCTCCTCTGCCTCTCTTTTTCTTGCTCTCCCAATCATTTGTTCTACCAAGGCAAGGCATTCTTTCTGGATGATTTCAGCAGCTAAAGAGATGGGGAAGGAGGGGGGGAGTGGGGAGGGTGGGAAGGAGCGGGTGAGGAATGGAGCTAAGGCAGCAGTGGCAAGTATTCGAGGCCAGACATAACTTCATAACTACAAGTTGAGCAATGAAAAATATGACTTCATCCTTCTTCGACGTGACAGCTGTGGAAGGGGGAAAGTTAAGTGTGAAAACCAGCCCTGCAGATCCACTTGAGGTTTTGGTGCAGGAACCAGTGCTGCAGTTAACCGCTGGCAGTGTGTTCGCATGAGTGTGTGCATGTACTTACAATGGTTATAGTCTGATCTCCTGTCGACACGTGTTCTGTGCCACAGGTTGACACAAATAAAATCACTAGGTGTGCATTCCATCATTGATTCAATTGAGGTTTTCAATGTATTGTGCACTTTGCTCCCAAATATTTTTGCTCACCATCATGTTTGATAACTTGAGTTCAGAGTATCTAAAAGATTTCAGTGTTCAGTAGCATCTTATAGCTCACTCTCACACTTTCACAGTGCTGCTGCTGTGGCTGGATATTGTTTACTGGTGCATGGCCTTTGAGTTTTTGGACTCCTCTTAAGAGGACAGACACAGAGATGATTCTTATGTAATGTAAAAGAGAAACACACAGACTATTTGTTTTAACTGTAACTGGGAGGAGGATTGCGACAAAGAGAGGCTAGGACAGAATTACCAGAATGCACTGGAATCAGTTTATTCTTTTTAAAGTACTACTTTAAGATTCAGTGCTAGTAATGGAGGCTGTATTTTAGTCTTGAGTCTGCCCCAAGTGCACAGTGTGCAGATGAAAATGAGCCCATACCTGGCCTGAGTATGTCAGTGTTGTCAGTCCTGTCAGGCTCAAGCTGAGTTGGAGACGTCTGCTGCAGGAATCAGGTCATTTCCCATCACTAGTTAGTACTAGCTTACGGTATTTGATGTTGCGTAGTGTGTGTACATACAGTGCTGAGTTACACAGCTTAACACTATGTGCACACACACACCAGCAAACTTCCAAAGTTAATATTTACAATTCTTCCATTCAGCCAAGGCAGTAGTGATGTCGCTCAAACTATATTAGAGTCATGATCTGTAATATTAAAGCTCTTGTTTTGTGCACTGCATTGTATTAAATCAGCTGTTTGTGTTGAATTGTAGGAGTCATACCGGCAGGTGATGAAGATGCGTCCAAAGGATCTCTGGAAAAGACTGATGATCAAATTCAGAGGAGAAGAGGGGCTGGACTATGGCGGGGTAGCAAGGTACTTTGGCTGTAAATGTCAGGAAACATTTTGTCATGCTTGTTTTGAGGTATATTTTTTTCACAGTACATATGTGTATGTGTTTGTGTGTTAGGGAATGGTTATACCTGTTGTCCCATGAGATGCTGAACCCGTACTACGGCCTGTTCCAGTACTCCAGAGATGACATCTACACTTTACAGATTAACCCCGACTCTGCTGTCAACCCGGTAGGAACTGTTTTGTTTTTTAGTCATTTAAAACTTGTTAATAAATAGACATGTGATAATAATGTATGTATCCAGCCAGTCAGTAGATACAGACAGAAACAGGATATGCTTTTCTATGAGAATATCTACAAGGATGCTGTTTGGATGAGTAAGATAGAATCAGACAAAAAGTAAAAGTTTAAAGGGAGGCAAGTCTCCAGACTGATTTCATCTTTCTGTGACTCCATGTGAATTTCTTGATTTTAAAAAACTCATGAGAGAGTAATTATTATAATTGAATTTCATAATGATAGAAAATTGAAATGATCCATTTGGTAAGTGGGTTCTGCTCAGTATGCAGACAAATTAATTATGGCTGTATCAAATAGTTCAAAGCTTCGCTGATTAAGTTGACATTCGATTCGAATTTACATTTGAATTCTTTATTTTTTCTTTTGCATGTCTAATTATTCAGTTTAAACCCAGTATGTCTGCACAGTTACAGTTAACGATAGGCTTCACTAATGTTTTAAGTAATGTAATAATTGTAAAATTAGATTCAAGTGATGGGTGCTTGAGATGATTTCTCACTCACGAGAGTCCTATAACTCCAACAAAATATTCTGTTTCAGTCATATTTGTTGGCATTTGGCCTTTCAAAAACAATATTTTTACTGCAGTCCAGAAACTGCTGTCCCTCAGGCACTATATTGACAGCAGCAATCTTAGCAGCACCATAAATTGCACAACAAAAAACAAGCAAACATTATGTATCTGCATTCATATTGTGCTCAAAGCTCCATCAAAACAAATTCAGGAGTTTATTCCAGGATTTTTTTTAAGGTGATGACATCATAGACGACTGACATTTGAATCAAAAACCTCAATAGAAGCTTCAAATGGAAAAAGCTCTACTGTAAGTTATGCTGAAGCTTTATAAAGCAGTGAACCATCTCCTCTCACGGGTGCAACTCATGTACTGGCATTGTAGTGAAAACTGAAGCTGTATAATCTGAACCTACATGATATGAATGAAAGCCTCATATCAATATCCCTGTGTAAATGTGCAGGAGCACCTGTCGTACTTCCACTTCGTGGGGCGTATCATGGGCATGGCAGTGTTCCACGGCCACTACATCGATGGAGGCTTCACTCTGCCCTTCTACAAACAGCTGCTGGGAAAACCAATCACGCTGGACGATATGGAGTCTGTTGACCCCGACCTCCACAACAGCCTTGTCTGGATCCTGTAAGATTTTGTTTCCCATTATTTTCTAAATTCTCTCAGTGGCAGAGGAAACACATATAGAACTGATATGAAGCGCAAAGGCAATTTTCTTGTCAAAACAAGTAGAAATACAGATTACCCAGGAAAGTTCTGTCCTGTAACTTACCTGTAACTCAATACAGGATTTCCTGTTGTACCTGTGGAGTAAGAAAGCAACTTTTACAGATGACAAAGACATCACACATATATACGCAAAAAGCATTTTAAAAAGGGACACAGCACATGAAGTAGTATATTTGAGATGCACACACAACTCAACCCCACTGTCCTCCACTCTGTAATGACTGTGGCGCCCTCTGCTGACTTGTGAGCTAATGACATCCGATCTCAAAAATGAACACTCTTGCTGGTTCAGGCGTTCTCCTGCATGTTTGACGCATGAGGATGCTGCAACCATCTTCCCTTGATAGAACGTCTTACTTTTGATAAGGCCATCCACTATTATGTATGTGAAGGAGCAATCTCTGCTGAGTCATCACTGACCACGTGGAAGTTAAGGATGATAAATTACTCACAGTTACACATGGTCAGGATGTTGAGTGCAGATGACTACTGTGTCTCATTTTCGTCGAACAGAATCCTAAAAATTAACTACAGAGAAATTATTTCTGCAGAAGCTGAGAGCTGATTCTTATTGTTACACACCTTTTCTCTAACCTGCCCTCCTCCTCTTCAGGGACAATGACATCACTGGCGTCCTGGACCACACTTTCTGCGTAGAGCACAACGCCTACGGAGAAATTATCCAACATGAGCTCAAACCTAACGGCAAGAGCGTCCCTGTCACAGAGGACACCAAGAAGGAGTATGTCAGGTAAGGAGAGAGATGCACATACACAAAGACAAAGCACAAATCTGTATTTGCAGTCTCTCAAGTGTTCAATATTCTGACATGCTCTCTCTGTGTTCCTCCCCCTCCCTCCTCTCTCATGTTCGCTGCAGGTTGTATGTGAACTGGCGTTTCCTGCATGGCATCGAGGCTCAGTTTCTGGCTCTGCAGAAAGGCTTCAATGAGGTTATTCCTCAACACCTGCTCAAATCCTTTGATGAAAAAGAACTGGAGGTACAGGATAAAAAAATCTTCTATAACATCATCCACAATACAATAATTACCTCAGGTACACTTCTCTGGTATAGTATCATTAAGTGTCTGTCTCCCTGTCTACCTCCAGCTGATAGTGTGCGGCCTGGGAAAGATCGACATCTCTGACTGGAAGTCAAACACCCGTCTGAAGCACTGCACCCCCGACAGCAACATCGTCAAGTGGTTTTGGAAAGCTGTGGAGTCGTTTGACGAGGAGAGGAGGGCCCGGCTACTGCAGTTTGTCACTGGCTCATCCAGAGTCCCACTGCAAGGCTTCAAGGCTTTACAGGGTACTTTTCTGACTCGGTAGCCCCTTTCCCACAGGACCAAAACAGACATCTGGCTTTTGTTTATAGTGGGGAAGGTTATAATCCACACTCACTCCCAGGACAAATGACTCGGCAGTAGTCACGGGTATTTATCGGCTCCATCTCTGATAGGCAGTGATGGGAACATGACACCCGGGTGGACACGCTAATTTTACACTCCTTTTCCATGATGCAGTGAAGCACCACTGAAAATTTGCTCTGACTCCATTTAAGCAGCACTTAAACATCGTTCCAAATTAGTCGGCACTGATTTTCATACTTTAAAGAGGTAACCATGCAACATTTTCACTGGCCTCAATGCGGCTTTCTGTTCATGAACCTGTTTTCTGGCATGTTGGTAGCATCAAATATGACACATCAGGAAAAAAACTAAAAGCTATATTCATCCTTCAGCAGGTTTTGCCACATTTAAAAAAACTTGTACGTACATGCTAATTTTGGTGGAAAAAGTGTGTGTGTGTGTGTGTGTGTGTGTGTGTGTGTGTGTGTGTGTGTTAACCTGTATGTTAAGACAAGTCTCTGTCTCCAGTCCTGATGGTTTTCTAAATCTAACTTCAGAAAGCTGAGGTCCTGCCCCACTTCTGATCTGGCTTAAGTCTCACGTGCTTTCATTGCTCACAGAAGGATTCTTTCGTTTTTGTTTTGTTTTTTCAAAAGTTTGAAATGTCCATACTCTAGAATACATGGATATATATCTACTCTGAATATTTGAAACGGTTATAATACAATTTTTTTAAACTATCAATACTACTGATAGTGCTTTTCTCGCTCTTCTCTCTGACCACGCGTTGACACACACACACACCCGCCTCCTCTCATTTACTTGAAGGTGCTGTCCTCTCGATTTTAGTGGCACAGTTTTGTTTTGTTTTTTACTTGCACTTTATTGTATTTTTAATGCGTGACAGTCTCAAAAGCTTTTGAACATGTGCACTGCTGCGAGAAGAATATTCTTTTCATTAATGTAAAACGGTTTTAATTACTAAGAAGGAAGTGTAATTAATTATTATGGTGTTCTGTGCTACTAACCAAGAAAAGTAAAGTCATCATTGTCATGTTATAGCCTTGTTATATTTATCTTTTACCAAAATTTGTTTGCCCTCAATGTCAAGTTCTCCATCTCTATCAAAAGTGGTATTGAATATTGATATTTTTCAAGGTACTGTAACAAAGTTAGAAATTTCAGTATGGTGACAAAGTTGTTTTTTTTTATCAGGAGCATGTTTCAGACCAGGAAAAGAAACCCTCTGATGAAATATTGGCTGATAGAGCAGAGGCTAGATTAAAAAGGCATCAGGGCTTTGTTAGCTAAGATGCTAGTGAGTAACTTAACAGTGGAATCTGATGCTGGACTGCTCCTGATGTATCCTGTTTGTGTTTTGCCTGCAGGCGCTGCGGGACCCAGACTCTTCACCATTCATCAGATCGATGCTAACACCAACAATCTGCCCAAAGCCCATACCTGGTGTGTGCCACATGCCCCTGCACACACGCACACAACATGCACTGATCCTATCACACTAACAGAAATCAGTACCTTTCAGTCTCTCACAGCTTTGTTCATGTGAACTCTTTATCTTCTCTCCAGCTTCAATCGGATTGACATTCCGCCCTACGAGAGCTACGACAAGTTGTATGACAAGCTGCTGACTGCGATCGAGGAGACCTGTGGCTTCGCAGTGGAATGAGAGACACGTCGGAGAGTGTGTTTGTGTGTGAACATGTGTAGCTGTGTGTGCAGGACTCAGATAGACTATTATGTCACTGCGGCGTGCACAGGCTCACTCAGAGCCTGCTACGTGCGTCATCGACCAGCCTGCAGTCTTCCTCCTCTCTCACCGCTCTCCACACTCTTCCCTCATTGATGTCTGTTTGAAGAGCTGCTAAAGAGTCATCCCTGTCATTTAATCTGTATTCATTTATTTGTTTTTTGTTTTGTTATGGTGTAGTTTGTGTAAAATGCGGAGAGCAAATTAAGAGCTGCCGCATTTCTTTCAGCAGCTGCGAGTTGTTGTAAAGAGAGCAGTTTGTTTTTGACGGCTCCTTTTGCATTCAGAAAAAGGAACCGTCGTCTTACTTTAGATCTCATCAAATCAGGAAACAGTTTATCAAATCACAGTGTAGTGTTTTCAAAAATTGTCCCCCGGCATTTGAGAGCAGTGAGTCGCCATTTTGTTTTGCAATTTAAACTGATTGAATGGATCCTTGTCATGCTACTGAATCTCTAACACTGCAGGTAGCCATATCTTGCCCTTGGTAGCCATCTAACCTCAACCAACACACCTTCCAGTCCTCATGGCTGCAGAGTTTGTGTGTTTTGTTGTGTCGGAGCGCCGCAGATTCATCCTACCTCGGTGTAATGCTTTGATATGTAAATGGTTTCATTCCAAAATCATATGTATTGATGGATAATGTAATTCAAATGCAGAGTAGAAAATCTTTCATTGACAGTAATGCTTTGTAGTAAGTCTGATTTTCATACCATCAGTCATGCTGTGACTGTAAACCATATGATTTAAATTGTTTATATATCATTTTGAAATGGAACTTATGTACAGACTGACCTGGACGTGGGTCTGATGTTTCGTGGCGTCTCTGAGTCGAGCTTGTGGTGTGTTATTGAACGATGAGGAAGACAGACTCTGGTGAAGAAGAAGAAGGTGTGAATCCCCCCCCCCCCCCCCCCCCCCGCAATCGCCACAGCTCCTGCAAATGTGTATCTGTTTGTTTCTGCATGTGTACACATTTGTGTGCAAGGAAGGTAGACGGTTTATAGATGAGCTTCCCAGTCGTCTTCACTAGCACAGCACCCTGTTTTTAAAGCTGCAGAGCTGATTGAACCTCACATTTTGAGCCTGGTTCGTCTTCCGTTTCTCACATTTGTCTCCGGCAGTATGCATGTTTTTTTTGTTTGTTTTTTTACTATTATTTTATCCAACCCAGATAACCCAGCACACTTCCTGTCAGATCATATGTGAAAAGGGCACAACTGTCCACGGGACCAGGCTTGATAAGAAGCTATTCGAGGCAGGCATCTATTTTCGGTCACATCCTCGGTTTTAAAAAGGCAGAAGTATTTTTTTGTCTCTCTCTCGTCACTTTAGAGCACTTTACAAACTGAGCAGTGATGGCAGAAGTGCTTTCTTCACGCTAGATTAAAAATATATCATGTTTCATTTGCTATGCGACTTCATTAGAAATATACAGAGTATCTATACACCTGTAATTTTTGAGTATATATGTACAAATACATAGCTATTTTGTATATGGTTGCTTGTTCTTTCTGTTCAATTTTAAATGCAAGCATGTTGGCGTCTGTCACAGACCTCTTTGCATTCTCAGGTGAAGTTGTCCTTTGTTTAATTTTTTTTTATTTTACATTTATTAGGCTAGTGTGTGAGGAGGGGTAAAACTGCTTGTAATGGAAACAGGACTTCAGAGGCCTCTCTCCTTAAACCCATGACAGAGTGTAACAGTCAGCAGGTTATATTATTACAGGTGATATTTTCTTTTGGTCAATCACTTTCACTCATGAACACACACATACCTTCATCAGAGGACATGAACGGCCATATTTGCTGCTCTGGAGGTGCGTGTCACCACTGAACACCAAACAGCACAGACAGCAATGTCACTTCATATGCACGGCAGCAGTGTGTTTGCAGCATGGATTTTTTTTAAAAGGACTGAATGCTGACAGTGGCCCTCAAATCCTCAGAGCTGCAGATGTTGGAGGTTGCCTGCTGCTGAACTCCCGGGTGCTACACACGGTGAAAATGTTGAACCAAAATGAAAAGTCACTGAAAAACCCAAGAGGCAGCAGAGTTAAGAGCGTCTCCATCACCACAGCCTCCATCCAAAGAAAACCCCCTTTGCATGAATGGACGCTCAAGAGATAAAGCCTATTTATTTGCATAATTATTACTCTTAGATCGACTTGGAAAAATCAGTTAAATGTTCTTTTTTTATATGTACTCTGCCTGCATTTATTTGTAACCATGAACACTTTGCTAGCTGATTCTTAGAGCCGAGTTTTCTAATGGTCATCACGAAACAAAACGCAGAAGCAAAACATGAAATTGTCGTCTTTGTACAGTTACAGAGAACTTATTTGATTTTACCTTTAACAACTTGACTCAGAGGCAGAAGAGAAATGCATTACACATTTTTTTTTTTTGCACACATTATGCATACTTGGGCTCCAAGTTATAATCAGACACTTCCTTCTATTTACCAAATAGTTAATGGACTGATCAAGTTTTTTTTTTTTTTTTTAATGTAGATAACATATATACACACACACACACACACACACACACACACACACACACACACACACCCATGTTCTTGATATGCACACATGTATGTTTGTCCAGTGCACACAGTCCACTTCTGCTCTTTGTTACTTTTTGTTGGCACCAAGTTTTCTGGCTGGTTCAGTCTTCAGTGCAAAGGTTGTGGGGGTCTGAGAGCTTCCAGATGAGGGGACGTCACACTGTTCCCCGGTTGAGCAGACAGATTATTCTGATGTCTTCAACTTTTTTGCAGGTCAACATTGACTTTTTCAAGCGTTGAACACCTGTGATACAAAGAGATGTGCGTCTGCTCTCATTGATCTGATGTATCTGAATATATGAAGAGCCAAAATGATGAACTTTAATGCTGGTTTAATCGGTCACAGACCAGATGAAGCTGAACTCTCTCCCCACACTTTTAAGTACAAATTTACAGATTTATGTGCAAATTCATGTGCGTGTGTCAGAAAGAGTGTGTGAGCGCGTAAATGACTTTTGATTGAATTCAATACAAAACAGATTTTTTTTTTTTTTTTTTTACAACTGCACCATGTTTTATTTCTTTTGATTTCCTATCTGTTTTTGTATTTATTATTACAGTATATGTGTTCATAGTTTTTCACATCAGCTGCTCTGTGAGCTTGTAACTGACACCTGTACATAAGGACAATAAAGAAGCAAAGTAATACACTTCTTGTACCCTTGCAGAAAGCTGAGCAATAAAACTATGCTGTTTGGACCTCACAGCATTATGTTTTATAGAACCTCGAGTGCTTCTGTCGTTTTTCTAAAAGAATAAGTAAAAATATAAATGCTATATCAGCAAAATGCACTTTATGCAGCATTACATTAATTTTAATGTTCAATTTATCAAGGTGGCCTTAAATTTACCTATTTTCTGCATAGTTGAATCTACAGCAACACACCTCATAACGTCATCACAGGTTTTTATTGTTAATTTTTGCAAAGTTCTGTAGTAACAGTAGCTGTCAGAAAACTGTAATGAAGTAGAGTGTGAAGTATTCATCTGATATGTAACAGAGGTACAAGTAAAAAGTAGCATAACATGGAAATACTCAAGTAGAAGTAACCTTGCCTCAAACTCATAGGCTACTTAAAGACTGGTGGAATGTAGTGAAGTACATTTACTCAAGTACTTTACTGAAGTACAACTTTGAGGTACTTTAATTGAGTTCTTTTGTTTTATGCTACTTTGTAGTTCTACTCCTACAAGTACGTTTTTTACTTTTTAATCCCCTGCGGTTATTTGATAACTGTAGTTACTTTATATTTATATTGATTAATAATTCAAGATTCAAGAAGTGCACAGTAGAAAACTTTGCACTGTACAGTGAAATTCTTACTTGCCAGTCTCCAGACAATGATAACAATTAGCATTAAAGTTAGATTTAAGAAAAATAAATAAAAATAGCAAAAACAAAGAAACAAGTTTAAAACCCTAGGTAAAAATGTAAAGTGCACCATGCTTCATGCAAATGTTGCAACAAGTCAGTACAAGTTAAAGCAGTCAGTAAGTATGATGTGAGTGTTTCATGTTATTCAGCAGTCTGATGGCCTGTGGGTAGAAGCTGTTGGTCAGTCTTGCTGTCCTGGATTTCACACTCCTGTAGCGCCTGCCTGATGGCAGAAATGTGAAAAGACTGTGGGTTGTGGTGTGTACTGTCCTTTATGATGGTGTGGGCCCTCCTGATGACCCTGCTGTTGTTAATGTCCTGGATTGGAGGAAAGGCTGCTCCTGAGATGAGTTGTGCCGTTTTTATCACAAGCTGGAGGGCCTTCCTGTCCCGAGCAGTAGTTTCCATACCAGACTGTCATTGAGCTGGTGAGTACACTTGACTGTAAAAGTTACTGAGGATGTTGGTTGGCATGCCAAATTTCCTCAGCTTTCTTAAGAAGTACAGTCGCTGCTGGGATTTCTTGATCATCTGTTGTATGGTGTGAGACCAGGTGAGATCCTCGCTGATGTGGGTGCCAAGATATTAATAGGTTTTCACCCTCTCTACCTCTGTCTCACCTATGTGTCGTGGCATGTGCTCCCCTTTCCTCCTCCTACAAATTATCCAATAACTAACTTAAAGGTTACGCTGTCCATCAGTATATAAAGTGATTAAAATGAGCTGCACACATTAACCAGCTGCAACTGTAATTGATGAACACACTGGTGCATAATGCAGTCATATATATATTTCTGCATAATGAGTATTTTCACTTTTTGTACCTCCAGTGTATATTTGTTCTTGATACTACTGTAATTTTACTTACTTGTAATTTTGAATGCTGGACTTTTATTTTTTACAATGTGACATTGCTACTTTTACTTCAGTGAAAGATATTTCCTCCACCAATGCTCGAGGAGCAACTTGCAGGTTAATTTTTGGACTAAATTTATATAATGTTTTATATACTGTAGTTGGTGGCTGTAAATTTGAGTGGCCGTGATTTAATGATATTTTTTCAGTAGTTTTACATTGCATTTTACACCCTGGTGTCCATTCATGAACATTAACACACCAATGTTGAACATCTATCTGGAAGAAAATGAGGACTTCACACCAACTTTCCAAATCTCCAGAGCAGCCTTACACACGTTACTCATCACTCGTCGTCATGGCTGTCAATACTACTGCGAGCTTCTCATTTGTCTTTGTTGGGTTGCTCATGGAGTACCATTCAAGGTCACAGCTCAAGAATCTGATGTCTCAAAATCCCCTGTAAATCAGACAGAACAAACACTAGGTCATATTTTGCCCAAACCTCAAAAACACTGGTGAAGTTGGTCAGGGAGTTTCAAGACAGGTTCAAAATTATGAATTTTAGTGAAGCTGTGGGAGTCACGGACGAGACGATCAGAATCAAGCCACCAAAATCCAACTACATCCATGTTTTCCACTTCAAACATTATTACTAAGTTAAAATGTTAGCAATATGCAGCTTATCGGGGCTGCTTTTGGACATATTTGTTTGATATCCCAGTTCAGCACAAGACACACGCATTCTAAAAAACACCTCCATTCATAGTGACACCCTCTATCCTCCTGCTATTTCCTGTTAGGTGATGGAGGCTCTCCATACCTTGAAAATCCCATTACAATCATGACTCCATTCAGGCAGCTGCTAAGGGAAAGAACCCAAGTGCAGTTTGACAGATGCAATTTGGCCACCATCTCAGGCTTGTTCTGTGACTGAGTGGACCTTAAAACGGATATGTTGGAGGTCGACCCTCTCTAAAGCTCTGGAGCTAGAAACTGTTTTTTCACTCTTCCTTGTCTGTGCCTCCCATACGAGATATGTGCCATTGTAGGAGATGCCATCACAGAGGACAAGAAGACCTTGGACCTCCAGAACCTCGAATGACTCCAGGGAAATATGGGTAATACCAGGTAAATCAAGGAGATTAATTTGTTTAGTTGCTCTTATCTTTTCTGTTCTCTTGTCACAGTTGTCAAGCTCCTGTTGCCTTTGCATTTGTTAGTCTGTGTGTTTCCTGATTAAATCCAGTGTCTGACTGTGTCTTCTTTTACTACAGGACACTTGGCTGGATGAGTCTTGGCTGCATGAGGCAGCTGCAGATGGAGATACCAGTGGTTCTGGTGGAGTTCTGGCAGAGTGTTGAGCTGAGGAGGAGTCAGGACTCCAGTGTCCTTCATCAGAAGGACTTTCCTCCCAGTCTGAGGTATCTCCCCTCACACTGGCTATGAGGTTTATTGGCTGTATGCCGCATATGTTTGTTTCCCATGGCACTGTGCGTGGCAGGAAATAATTTCCAGCTTGCAGCTGTTGCTTCTCCGCCCTCTGTTCCCATGCCAGGTTTTACTAAGGCAACACTGTTTTAACACCGCTGGCATTCAGCGACCACCCCAACAGAGCTCAGAGTGTGAGAGGGCAGAGTCACCAAACACACACTGAACAGGAGATCAGTTTAAGGTATCTGTCGTTTGTCCTGTATCTCATTTTAAAGTTCCCCCATTTCTGTCTGGCCTGCTCATTTAACAACAGATTATTTAGCTTCATTTCACTGATAATTTTTCAAAGAAGAACCCAAAATAAAACAAGATATAATTCTACAGAAATGCCTTTTAGGTTTTTTTTTGTGATATACATAATTAAACATGCACCTCATGCACTTGAGGAAGACTACAGTCTCCTCATCACACTACATATACTTTAGTTTGCTGCCATTTTTTTAAAAAAAAAAATCTCTTCAGAGGAATGAAAGCTTCAGTGGACATTAAAGTTTAAGTCACATGCTTTATGCATGTCATGGCTTTCTCACATTTTACACCGACTTTGGGCTCAAGACAAAAGGAGACTGTGCTTTTGAGGTCATCACTAAACCTGAACTTTGGAGCTCTCTCCTGTTGGACTGCAGGTCCTTAATTTAGTTTTTAGTATGTCACTTCATTTCATAATTTGTATGTTTTTGGCATGTTTTATGTCTGCATGTTGTGTCTGTTTTGCTGCCTTTTATTTGTTTTTTTGTCTTTAATTGTGAAGCACTTTGTGACACCTGCTCTACACACACAAGACACAGAACATCAGGAGAACCCCAAACTGTGATTTCAATATCATGAAACTACATCTGATCTGAATGACGCTATATTTGGAATTCCTTTTGTCCTTATTTTATCAGGAAGATAAATGTTTGACCTTCTGGAAAGGGGCTGCAGGCAATCGAAAACAAAATCAATTTCTAATCAACTTTATAACATTTACCACTGCAAAATCAATGGATTACTATACGAATCTGTTATTAATACTTCATTAACATGTTTTATAATTGCAGATGACTGATGAGCTTTTGCTGATGGCTTATTGGGAACTGAAACTCAAGACTCTTTGTAGTGACATACTAACTGTAGACAGTAGACACTGATGACTTGTAAGAAAGTGACAGACAAACAAGCATTTTCAAACCAATTCAAGCCAAATTTACTGATGTAGAGCCAAATCATGATAAAATCTCTGGACACATTCATACAGAGCAGGGCGGATATCTCTGCACGGGGAAGTGAAATAAGTTTTCTCTGTTAGAAAATGTTGGGGGATAGAATTGTCCTCGCAGCCCTTAATAAGCTCCTGGAAGTCTGTTAAGTCCAACAGGGCCTGCAGAAAAGCACAAAGAGTTTGCACTTTACACAACCAAACAAAAAGTAGGTCAGAGGACAAGGAGCCATCACAAACAGAAAGGTGGCTTTAATTTATCAGCCCAGGTATGCTATTATTACACAGCTATGATTGTCTATCTTACCTGAAAGGTTATATTTATGAGTGCATCTCTGGTTTGGCCAAGCTGTTTGTCAGGATCTGCAGGGGGTGGCTGCAGGTTGCTGACAGAGGCTTTAGTTGGACATTTGACCAAGCTTTTGCAAGGATTTGCAGGTGGAGGCTGCAGTTACATCCTGCTGGCAGAGGCTTAGTTTGAGGTTTGGTCAAGCTGTCTGCCTGAAGCTGCCAGTGTGGAAATACCTGTTAGAGGAAGAAGATGATGTCAACTGAATGTAACAGAAAGTCTATCTTACCTGAAAGGTTATATTTATGAGTGCATCTCTGCTCTTTGGTCCCTGGTGCATCTCTGGTCCCTGGTCAGCTGAGGTCCTCACATGGCAAAAGGACAGAATTCAGCAGAGGCTGTAGATGGAGGCTTGGCTAAGCTCTCTGCCAAAATATGCAGGGGGAGGCTGCAGCTGCATGTTGCTGGCCAAGGCTTAGTTGTACGTTTTGCCAAGCTGTCTGTAAGAATCTGCAGGTGGGGGCGGTGGCTGCAGGTTCCTGACAGTGGCTGTAGATGCAGGCTGCAGAGATTGTAGATGGGGGAACTGAGCTTTCTGCTATAATCTGCAGGTGGGGGCGTGGCTGCAGGTTGATGGCAGAGACTTTAGTTGTATGTTTGACCAAGCTTTTGCCATGATTTGCAGGTGGAGGCTGCAGCTGCATCCTGCTGGCAGAGGCTTAATTTGATGTATGACTGAGCTGTCTCCCAGAATCTGCGGGTGGAGGTGGCAGTGCTGCAGGTTCCTCACAGAGGCTGTAGATGGAGGAGTTGAGCTGTCTGCCACAATCTGCCAGTGTGGAAATACCTGTTAGAGGAAGATGATGAAACTGAATGTAACTGAATGTAACTGAATGTGAGCGTTTTGCTGTCACCACCGCAAGAAGATGATCCTGGTGCCTGGTCTGTTGTTGTCTCTCCCTGAGGAGAGGCGGGCCGGTGCCTGGAGGAGCATGGTGGCTTTACTTTTAATGGAGACCTCCGCCACTTTGTCGCGGCCACCAACACGGTTGACATAGCAACAGAGGAGAAGCTGTACCAGCTGAGCCACCACCTGACTCTGGTCCAGAGTCTGACCCAGAGAGGAATCTTGATGGGTGGGTATCAGAGGTCTTACCGGGTTTCTGAGATAACTGAGTGAAACCAACTTTCAGCGCCAATATATTATTGTCGTTTGTTGCGAATGAAACTCTGACCAGCCGCGCTGTGATACAGGAGCCACGCGTCCTTTAACGGAGCCAAATGGTGCGTCAACAACCTCAAACTGGAAAGTATACAAAAGCATTGTGTATTGTTACAGTTGCCCCTGCATGTGGGGGCAGATGTAATGTTTGACTTGTACTGTTCCAATAATGTGACTCTAACATGGCTTATAAAAACAACTGATGACTGTCAACAAGTAGAGCACAGATACAGATTCTTTTGTACTGAAGCCTGTGACTGACAATATTTTGCACAATAACAAATAAGTATATACTGATGCTTGGTCAGTGGTCCTCAGTGTCGTAACGTAACCCTGTCTAACTTTCTCCAGATAGGACCATGTTGGCTCTGGTGACCTGAACGAGCAAAGTGGACAGAGCAGCGAAGACACGATCCACAGCGGCTTTTGGGACTCCAACAGCTGTTTTGCTGAGCTGCTGGGAGGGCATGTTGAAGGAGGTGTTTTTAGTAAGCAACCAGAAGCCCTGCAGGACATTTGGAACCACCTCCATCACCACCTCCTGTGTGCCAAGCAGTTTAATGCTGGGGGCCCCCTGGTGCTGCTCTGTCAGGCTCCTGGCGTACTTCTGAGCCTGGCTGATGATCTTGGGATGTCTGTAGGCAGGGGCGCAGCCAGATATTTTGGGCCCCATAAAAAAAAAAAATCACATTGGCCCCCCCGCGCAGCTGTTATTACCACATCTCTAGGACCTGACTGACCCATTAAAAGCTTTGCATAACTCTAACTCTGAAGGCTTGCAACTGTCTTGCCAATACAATATTTACTGCTAGTGAGTTGTACATGCAACAGTCTGCATACAGTATGCAATTCACTATTTGATGCAAGATTAAAAGCTGCCTTGAAAAATGTTCCTACGGCCATCTTTTACAGTCTAAATGTATTTTTTTTTATTGTAAAATCCCAAAATGGAAAATTCTCTGAACATTAATGAAAGACTTAAAATAACTTTTCAATCAAAATAAATTAAGATCATCAACTCAAACTAATGAAAACAGCAGATTTTTGAACTTAGCACATATATGCCAACAAGAAAATAAAGTTGAAATGGAAATTCAATCTAAATGAAAGCATCTATCTGGATTATTTTAATATTGCCTGTAACTTACAGGCTGAGTTAGGCTACTTAATGTTTCCATCTGTCCAGCATCCAGTACAGACAGGTGTTGGCTGTTTTTGTTTCATAATAATCATTATGTGGAAAAATAATTTGTTTGAATTTCTGCCATTAAAAAATATTTCCTTTTCTTTTTTTGTAATGGTAAAAAAGAGCAAGAGAGAGAGAGAGAGAAATTCCCACAGACTCCCTGCAATGATGCTAAGTGGCATGTGTTGC
Source organism: Epinephelus lanceolatus (assembly GCF_041903045.1). Classification (NCBI taxonomy): domain Eukaryota; kingdom Metazoa; phylum Chordata; class Actinopteri; order Perciformes; family Serranidae; genus Epinephelus; species Epinephelus lanceolatus. Next base: position 15,077,999 of record NC_135736.1, on the reverse strand, counting down.
TCACCTTCTTCACTGGGACAGGGAGGGGTAAAGTTATGGGGAGACCGGGCTGCTGCTTCTGACTCATCTGTTGTTGAGTCTGGTAAAAGGGGCAGGGACAACTGATTTAATATGAATATCTTGCTAACATTTACCTGCACTGATTAAATGTAGGTTAAAAAGGAGTGAAATGTAAGCTAACGCTAGTCTGTAGCTAGCTTATTTCACTAACAGGTTCATTTCTACCACTCACAGACTATAGGCTACCCACCTTTCTTGGAGAAAAACTGGCTCACATATTGACACCCTTTCTTTTGCCTCTCCTCTCTCTCCTTTCTTTTTTGAAAACCGGATTTTCTATTAGTGCTAGGTAGCATCTAACGACTACTCTAATGACTGTAGCGTTCTAGCGCAATTGCTGACTGCTAAGCTAAGGCAGGACCAAACCATTTCATGCAGATACAGGGGGGTGATCAGTCAAGATGGATGTTTACTTTTTGGTCAGTGGGGATATTTAACTTTTACTGCCAAAGACAAGTAAAAACAAACAGATCATTAATTTTATTACTATATTTGAAAAAAGAATTGTTATTGATGATGGTTTAATAATTTTGTATTAATTTTTACAGATTTTCGAGGCCCCTGTCAGTCAGGGGCCTTTGGAATTGTCCTAATTTTCCCCCCCAATATGGCGCCACTGACCACGGCCTCAGAATTGGAGGTGCTGACTCTCATCCAGACCGCTTCACACTCAGCTGCAAACCTCCCCGGGTGCACGAGCAGTATTACATTTAATTATTTAATAAATATAAATATCTAAATGTAACTATTTCAAAGGCTAAATAAATGTATAAAGGTTAAGCTCCACATCATATCCACACGTTATATTTTTAAATCTTTAATTTTCTTTTATTAAAGCATTGTCATCCTCCTTCTTCTGTCGTTGAGCTGCTGTGACATGTGGATTTCCAAAGTGTTGGATTAATAAAGTTGATCTTATCTTATCTTGTCTTATGAACTTACAGAAACACCCTGTAACTTTTTTTTAGAATTGGCCTTATATGATACTTGACTAGGACCCTCACTCTAATGTAAGAACTTCTCGCTTGAAGGTTTATTTTTTGTTTTGTTCTGTTTTGTCTTTCGTAGACTATTGTAGGCCATCAACACAGTCGTTAAATTTGTGCAATTACAAAAAAGGAGTCTGCTTGCGGCCCCGTGACTGTCCTCTGGTGGTCTGGGTGAATAAATGCATGTGGACAAACCTCACTTGAGCACTCGCAATTTTGCCGAGAGCGCGCCCTCGGAGTCTGCGTGTGGATTACCGGAGGATGATAATGTATCGGCAGCTCAGTCACCCAAGAGTATCAGTGTAAGTTATTTGCAGATATTATCAGCAGCAGCTGAAATGGCGGACGGTGCAACCACTAAAGTGACGGTGGAAGCTACCTGGCAGGACAAGGAGAGAACTGGCGGAGGAGGTGAAGCAGGTGAAGAGGCAGAGTGATAATGAGAGGAATCAAACCAGAGTGAACCTCGGACGGGCTGTCAGTCGATGGAGACAGCTGCGGGACCTGAGAGGTTTCCGAACTGACATTCAGCTGGCACACTTTCTACTAGACCAGCAGTGAGTCAGTGTCATAGTAATGGTAGGATGCATGTGTTGTTGAGTGATGAAAACAAGAAATGTGTGTTCGTTTTTTGTATTTCTGACAGGGACACAAAAATCACCCAAAAAACAGAAGGGTGACAAATTACAGGAAAAACCTGAATAAATGAGTGAAGACACATTATGAATGCTCCACACAGGTGCACTACCTGGTACAGTTAAACAACATCTAGTCATCCTCTGTGGCATGTTTAAAATCACTGAATAAGCCCAGTTGATTCTGGTTTTGTGTCCAGATGACCAGAGTAAAAGATCTAAGTGACTTTAAAGGAGGGCTCGTTGTTGGGGCACTGATGGCAGGGGATTAAGTCACAAACACTACCCAACTCTATCAGTAGGAAAAGTAACTGATGTCACATCTGTATTTAGATTTAAGGGACAAAGTGCTCCAGGGATGATGTTATTCTGTAGGTGAACACAAAATTTAGCATCACCCTGGTTCCCTCTTCAAAAAGCCTCTGAGATTTTTCCATTAATCTTGGATTATTGCCGAAAATAAAAAAAAATAAAATAATAATCTGTGGCAAACAAACATTTATTATTGTTTGTATTGTTGTTGACTGAGACAGTCCCAGAAATAAAAAAAAATCACACTATATGAGTTTAAAACACAAATAGTAAACATTCATATAAATAAAATGATTTAATTGTCAGGAATAAATCAGCACGAGGGTGTTTCAGCAGATTCTGTAACTCAACGGATTCTGTACCGGACGTTACGTCATCACGCTGTGACCTCGAACTTCCGCTAAAAATAAGAGGGTCAGAACCAGAACAGAGGGAGGCTAGTTAGCTAAAATAGAGAGCGACAAAAGGCGCAATATTTAAAGATTTATGTGCTCAGTTCCACTTTTAGTGTTTCCACACTCTTTACGTGTCCATATGATTTAGTTAAACATTATTTAACCGCAGTATTTCATGGTTGTTGTAGTTATCTCCGGACCAAGTCAGAGACTCGACCGGAACAACAAACCGCTCAAACCTGGTGAGAGGACGTGTCTGTAAATGCTTTATATTCAGTACCAGACTACCAGTAACAAGAGGTGGAATTTAATATTATATAATTATTAGTTTTATGTTGCTTTATACATTTACTCCACATCATCTCCAAGGGAAATATCGTACTTGCTCCACTACATCTATTCGACATTAGTCACTACTTTACAAATTCAGAATACTGATACAAAATATAAATCGACAAATAAATTATGGTGTATATTTGCACATTAAGCTACCCAGTAGTGTATAAAGCAGGTAAAATTAGCTGCACCTTTATTATCTGTAACATGAAAGTGATGAGCACATTCATCCATCACTAATTATAATCTAATAATAGGTTTTAGTTTTCTGAAGTAGTTCTACATGAGTACTTTTGCTTTTAATATTTATACTCATACTTTTTTTTTTAACTTAAAGTTCCCTTCCAGTCAAAGTGTGTAAAAAAAAACTCTGTGATAATATTTTGTTTGATATGGTTTTCTCACATAAAAAGCTAGAAAAACACTATTAAGGGGCAGAAAGCACATCTCCTCGTTCTCCCTCATACATCAGACTGGCAGTGTGCCATCCACAGTAGGCTGTCATCACCACCCTCCTACTGCAGGGAAAACAATCCAGCATCCTGCATAGACATCAACAGCATAAAAAGAGGAAGTCGAAATATGTTTCCACACTTTCACTTATTGATGGGTGTAGGCTGAAGGGACATGACTTAATTTATTAATGTAATATGAACGCTCAGGTTCAGGCAAGGTCACAGAACTATTATTAGACAATTAGTCTGTAAAACAAAAGTTTAAGAAGGAATAAAATAGGGCTGCACAATATCAGGAAAACATATGCTGACTTTGTTGAATATTGTGATGATGATATGACTGGCGATAAATATCAAATATTAAAGTATACAGTCTTAATGGCCTTCTGCTTTATGTTGGAGCTGCTAACATAGACCCCAGACAGTTAATAGTCTGTGCACACTGAATGAAACAAAAGTGAAATGCAGTGATGGTGATAGGTTTTCAATGTAGTGAGTCCCCGGGGCCCACATGTGGTCACTTGAGTGGGTCCCCAAAAATTGTTTTTTTTTTTTTTTTTTTTTTTGACAAATTGTAGTGTTAACTCATGTTTGGTGTTAACTCATGCACTACTGTGCATTTTCAGTGGGCCGCACACTGAGGAAGTAAACCGGTAAGCTAGAAAACTTCTTTGGCGTATGCGCCAGGCAAGCAACACCATAGAAATAGTTATTAAAATCTATATAAAGTCTCCTGATGCGGCTGTTTCATCCAAATCCTGGCTTCTGGTGCAGTGTGGCTCCATCTGATTGGCCAATTATATTGACATGCAGTGTGTGAATGCAGAGCACATGTCAATATACTGTTTATTGCAGTTCAAGCTGTCTTTTGCGACATGTTATTTCCACAGACTGGTTATTTCACATGTTGATTTGCATACAGACATGTCAAAATAATACTTTGAATTTCTGTCTCCCAAAAAGCGGCACAGCTCTGATGTCTTGCGATTTACCTGTATGTGCCAGTTTGATGTGTTGAGAAATTCTGGATTGACCTCTTGCCCCGCCCACCACTGTTGCGTATGCCAGGTTGACCAGTGAAAGAGGGTGCGCATCAAGATGGCTAGCTATAGAGGAAACTTCGGAGAGATTAAGCCATACATGTTTGAGCCCCCTTCAGAGCCAGACACAGAAGAAGATTCCGATGCGCAGCAGAACCAGCAACCAGCAGACGAATCAGAATGGTAAGTGTGTGTTAGCATCTTTTATTTGTTTAAGATGTTTGTTAGCTTGTAACTGACAGTGGCTGACACAGCATAAGTGTTTGTGAAATATCTGTTACAGTGTTACAGTGTGTTCACATTGTTCTTGGGTCGGCTAATAAAACACCAGAGTTTGTAGATAGATTTTTTATATTCCTTATAATAAGTTGCTCTGCACTGGAGGTTTCAGGTTTTTTGCTGACATTTGCACGAGACAACGATTGGCTTTTGTATTAGTGACATACGTGATCTAGTTTGCCCAGCATGCTTTTGAATCTCAGACATCACCTCCTTCAGCAGAGGAATGTGAAAGCACCTCTCCAGTGACAAACTTTGCACAGATACAAGTCAGTGTGGTCAATGTCAGACATTTTAGGGGGCATAAACAGAAGAAAACTTATTTTTGAGTGGAGGGGACTTTTAAGTAATATTTTTAATGCAGTGCTTCCTCATTGCGGTGCAAACATTACTGTAATTAAGTATAATGTGCTATCCTACAACCTGCTGAAACACACACAGGTGAAGATGGAATTTAATGTGTCCTTGTGTTTCTTTGTCGTCTGTTCAGTGAAAGTGTGCATCGTGAAAACCAGTCAGCTGAAAACGGAAAGGTAAATGTGACTGATACATTTCCCATACAGATGAGTCGTCTTTTAATCGATCCACAGAAAATTAGTTTGCCAGCTATATTCGATAAATAATTTCTTTCAATTATTTAAGTAAACACATCGGACATTCTCTCATTCCAGCTTCTTTAATCAGAAGATTTCATGCAGTTATCTGTTTTTATACCATTGTAAAATGAAACTTTTGGAGTTCTGGATGACTGAATGAACAAAAGAAGTAGCTTGAATATGTCACTTTTACACACTGGGGACTTCAGACAGTCATTTTGTGATATTTTTTTGGCCTGAACGATTCATCTATTTATTGAAAAAATAACCACCAGATTAATTGATAATGAAAGTTACTTGTTTTTTGCAGTGGGCATTTTAAATGCTATTTAAAAAATAAAAATTGTTTGAAAATGAAAGGATTAATAAAAGTGAATGCCCTCACTGAAAAATGTGTAATGATAATCTCCAGCTTCAAAGTAGTACCCAGAATAAATTGTGATATATCCCACACATGAGAGATTTACAGCTTCTTGGGTTTTTATTTTTCATTTAAAGCACGTAAACATAGCAGACATGAACATTATGCATACCTGATGTGTACTATTCTTAAAACTAAGTAATGTATCATTTTCACTGCCTCTGTCAGATGTCCTGCTTTTCGTGTTAGTGGACAACTTTAAGGCTGACGACTGTCTAATGCTGACCTCTCTGGCTGAAAGAAACTGTACGCTCCGATTAAAAGCTTTGATCATCATTGACTTTCATTTGAGTTTTGATCATTTGCGTTTATGATAATAAACTCATCTGCTTTGAGCGGACTTGCATCTTGCAAACAGTTTTTTTTACCTGTTTCACAGCGATTTAATGCTACTAGCTGATTGAGCTGATGCATTAAAATGTATTCTTTATTTCATTTGAATATAAAATATGTGTTTGTCATTTGTGAAGCTGCAGTGTATGAAATGTGCACATAAAGGAAACTGTTACCTGTTTTTCCACTGAGCAGTTTATTCAAGGTGAGGATGAAGAATTCAGCACCACGTTGAGTGTGGGAGACGGGCGCTACCTGGTTGATCTGGGGAGGTAAGCTGATGTTAATACACATAACTACCATTCAGTTTGAGGCTTTTGTTGTATAAGTTGATCTTTTCCTCACCCTAATCTCCTCTACTTTTACATACCTGCATTACTTCCACACTGTGTTTACAGAACACATTGAAACAAGCTCACTGCTAATCGTGCATTTCTCCGACTACCTCAGCCCGTCAGAGTTCATCGTCGATGAAGAGTGCATCATTCAGCTGTTCAAGACATGCAGAGAGTGCCACAGACCATGTCAGTATGTTAGAAAACAGGTCAAAGGATTGAAGCTTGTGGTGAACCAGGCGTGCAACTCCTGTCCAAGCACCTGTAAATGGACTAACCTGCTCGATGACGACGATGATGTCCAGATAAATGGAAAAGCAAACGCAGCACGTGGAAAGACCAGCTCAGCCATGCAGCAGTACTAGCTGAGATAGTGTCATGTCTTAAGTGACGCTCCACGCAGACAGTGGTTAGACTGAGAAGATGTGGAAGCAGGAAATTTGTTCTAGTTTATTTCCCCAACCAGTGATTGTGGACTGAGCAGCTGGACTTTTGGTCACAGAGCTGCCTCCGGTGGAGTTTGGATGTTTTTTTTTTTCTGGAATATCACAACGCTGTCATCAACTTCCCTATACGTTTTTTTTCTGATGCCATCACACACATCCGAAGACGACTGAGTGCAAGCAAGAAAGTAGTTATCTCAGCTTGCCAAATCTACAGCCAAGTGATTGGGAAGGGAGAATACTTGATTTTGATTGACAGTGAAGAGAGCGTTCTAGTGAGCAGATAAATTGCTGCTGTCGGTGTGAGAGACTGTTCCCTGGAAAGATGGACCGTTTTTTAAATTTCTTACTTCAAGATGTCATTAATGTTTTCCCATTGCCTTTCGTGTGCCAACATGTAGTTCCACAACACGCAGCTGTTCAAACACAGCTTGTTGTCAACAATTTTCAAGCAATATTAAAAATTGTTTTAATGACTCATCATATTCATTGTTAGATGTTGAACACAAGACCCCATTTACACCTGCCATCGTAACACACCTGTATCTAGATATGCTACCTGGGTAATGTATGTTAAAGCACAGTGTAAATGCATGCCGGATGCATTATGATTGGAATGACATCACATCTGGAGGTGGTCAGTTCTCATTGCAAATGGATCTCAGTCATGAGTACTTTCTGAAAAAAGAAATTGCCCAGCAAGTTGAAAGGTCACCAAACTCTCCCCGCTTTCCTAGACTTTGTCCACACATACACGGGTATATTCGGAAATGTAGCTTTTTCTATGTGTTTTGGCCTTTTATCCCCACAAAAACTGTGTTTAAGGCAACTGAAAAAAAAAGAATCTCTCTTTAAACTCTCTTTAAACTTAGTATCCTGGCTAAAGATGTTCAGAAACTCAGTTTTTAGTGTTGACGTAGACATGGAGAAAGGAGTTTTTGGCTTGACATAAGTGTGTTCACCATTATCTCCTTTGTCACAAATGTGGTGACCTTTCATGCTATGGTGGGCGTGACCATAAGAGAGCTGGCTCTAACCTTGCTTACAAGAAGTTTTACATGTTAACACATAAATGTACAGTTACTCTTCCACTATGTTGAGGACATCAACATCTTTTGTGAGGCTTTGGGGTTACAGTTATATTGACCGCTGTTGGTTTGATATGCTCTTTACAGCGCTTCAATTGTTTTATGTTTTCATTTGGACAGAGACTTTTTATAACAGTGCTTATATAGACCAAAAAAATTTGAGAACACAATGGACGTTTTCAAAACTACCTGTGTCCATGTGGACTAGGCCTTAAGCAAGCCTCGCAAAATACCCCAAGTTATAGTTTTGCTGGTTAATCTTTTCTTACTAGAAATGAATTTAAACTAATGGATGTCCATCAATGGTGTTTCCTTCTATGACCTTGGACAAGTTGACCCCACCCATCTAATTTGCATATTGAGCTCTGATCATGCTTATTAAGGTGTAAATACATAGGTACGTGGGTGGGATATCATCTTTAGTACAGCACAGGTATTTTTTCCTCCTCAATTTAAGAATTGATTTGATCTTCACACCTTCAATTTGAAATCTCAGCCTTCACGTTGCTTTCTTGTCATGCTATAGATGCCTTCTACAGGATCTGGTCTGTGACTTTATATCTTTGTGCTACTTCTGTTTTAGTATCAGCCTTAAACCTCAATTAATATAGTAAAACAGTGACCTGCACCTCATGCAAATAACTCAGGCCTTAAAGTGTGACCCATTCTAGTTGGAGGAGATGAGGGAGCCCACACATTTAATGGATGATGATGACGGGGCATTCATGTGTTCATTGGATACAATGCACAATATCAGTAGACACTGTTTTAACATTGCAACTCTTTGTATTGGTTTAAAAGTACCATGTGTTTAGTTCTGGCTGAGAATTAGAAACAATCACAATGGAGCTGAGGAGAAGGAGTCATGAAAGACTGATTATCATCGCCCCTGGTGATCAGACAAGACAACACCAGGTTAATTAAAAATCAAACAATATTAAAGTTAAAAAATAAATAATCCACTGGCATGGTTAAATCATTAAAAGAAAGACATCGCACATACACCAGGGAAAAATGGAAGTTAAAAATCATTCAGTGTGGGACATTCATACTTATTAACTTTGCATCAGTGGTCCCTATTTGGCAAGAAGAAGAACATTTTTTACTAATCGTTTGCTACAATATCAGCACGTTAAGACTGCACAGTGAGGGAGCCATTTTAAAACATTCTTAGTTATCAAGTACTAAAACCCACGGAAGAGGGGACTTGGTCCAAGGTGTCGTTAAGTTCAGGTATAGCAGCTGAGGTGAGAGGAAGAGTTAGCTAAATTAGCTAAAGCTACATTTTGTCGGAGTGTTTTCAGTTCATCAGTAATCATCAGTTCTTACAATGTGAATTTCCTCTTCTGTGCAAATCTGACGGAAGATGCCGAGGAGACTGTTCAGCCGCCAGAATGTCGTACCCTTAGTTGTGAATGGCAGAAACAAAGCCTTCTGCAGCATGTTCTTCTGATGTAAATCCATCCTTGGTTGAGTGGAGCTTAAAACAGCCCTGTGTCTCACATCCCTGCTCAGTGCAGATAGCTAGTGTTGTACTGGAAAGAAGCCATCTGGACCCGATTGCGCAGCCGCTGGACCTCCAGGTCCTGGAAATGGTCGTCCTCATCATTCTGAATGATGATCTTCTGCAGTTCACCAATCTCACGCTCCATCCTGGAACGCAGCTCTCGCTTCATCTTCAGCAGAGCCTGCAAAACAACGCGCAGGGTGTGGGTTTTTACTAAAATTGGTGAAACTGCATTTAAGTTTTGAGGGAAAAACAGATATGTTTAAGTCTGATTGAGAGTCGTGACAATGGCATAAGGTTAGATTTAAGAGCTGTGTGCATGTTCTGTCAGGTGGTCTGAAAAGGTAAAGGAATTCTTCACCAAAAAAGGACCATTTGTATATCGGTCAGTCATGCCCTGCTACCTTGATGCCTCCACTGAAACTGATGAAACTATTGATTAATTGGGGACCATGTTTAACAACAGCAAAACTATATCAAAACATTAATTAGCAAACTCTCACACAACTCATTAAGTATAATCCAAGTTTCATTTGCCCAGTTGTATGATCAGTACTTCCCAAACACATGCATTTTGGCTAAAAACCCTAAGTATTGGAGTCTGGCTTCAGGAGAGCACAGATACGTTTCACTTTCAGTTCAGTTTTAAATACTAAGGTTTAAGCAAAAATGCATGAGTTAGGGAAGTACTGAGCATACAGTCAGGTCCATAATTATTTGGACAATGATACAGTTGTCATCATTTTGGCTCTGTACACCACCACAATGGGTTTTAAATGAAACAATGAATACCTGCTTAAAGTGCAGACTCTCAGCTTTCATTTAAGGCTTTTTTCAAAAATGTAGTATGAACCGTGTAGGAATGACAAGCATTTCTTCACACAGTCCCCCAACTTTAAGGGCTCATAAGTATTTGGACAAACTAACATAATCATCAATTAAACAGTCAGTTTTAATACTTGGTTGCAAATCCTTCACAGTCAATGACTGCCTGAAGTGTTGGACACATAGGCATCATCAGATGCTGGGCTTCTTCCCTGGTGATGCTCTGCCAGCCCTTTACTGCAGCCGTCTGCACTTCCTGCTTGTGTTTTGGGTGTTTTGCCCTCAGTTTTGGCTTCAGCAAGAGAAACGCATGCTCAGTTGGATTCAGGTCAGATGATATGACTTGGCCATTGCAGAACATTCCACTTCTTTGCCTTAAAAATGTCTTTGGTTGCTTTTGCAATATGCTTCAGGTCAATGTCCAACTGCACTGTGAAGCATCGTCCAATGAGTTTTGAAGCATTTAGTTGAATCTGAGCAGATAATGTAGCCCCAAACACTTCAGCTTTCATCCTGCTGCTCTTGTAATCAAGACAAGACTTCACTAGAATAAATACAGAGGGTTTATCACAAGATGCAAACCATTGGTTAGCCTTAAAAATGGAAGGCCAGATCAGAGTTTGTCAAAAACCATCTAAAAAGCCTGTACAGTTGTGGAACAGCATACTATGGACAGATAAAACAAAGATCAACTACCAGAATGATGGGAAGACAAGAGAAGGGAGAAGGGAAGGAACTGCTCATGATCCAAAGCACACCACCTCATCAGTGAAGCATGGTGGAGGTAATGTTATGTCATGGCCATGTATGGCTGCCAGTGGAACTGGTTCTCTTGTATTTATTGATGATGTGACTGCTGACAAGAGCAGCAGGATGAAAGCTGAAGTGTTTGGGGCTACATTATCTGCTCAGATTCAACCAAATGCTTCAAAACTCATTGGACGATGCTTCACAGTGCAGATGGACAATGACCTGAAGCATACTGCAAAAGCAACCAAAGACATTTTTAAGGCAAAGAAGTGGAATGTTCTGCAATGACCAAGTCATATCATCTGACCTGAATCCAACTGAGCATGCGTTTCTCTTGCTGAAGCCAAAACACCCAAAACACAAGCAGGAAGTGCAGACGGCTGCAGTAAAGGGCTGGCAGAGCATCACCAGGGAAGAAACCCAGCATCTGATGATGCCTATGTGTCCAACACTTCAGGCAGTCATTGACTGTAAAGGATTTGCAACCAAGTATTAAAACTGACTGTTTAATTGATGATTATGTTAGTTTGTCCAAATACTTATGAGCCCTTAAAGTTGGGGGACTGTGTGAAGAAATGGTCGGAATTCCTACACGGTTCATACTACATTTTTGAAAAAAGCCTTAAATGAAAGCTGAGAGTCTGCACTTTAAGCAGGTATTCATTGTTTCATTTAAAACCCATTGTGGTGGTGTACAGAGCCAAAATGATGACAACTGTATCATTGTCCAAATAATTATGGACCTGACTGTATGACTGGACAAATGAGACTTGGATCATACTGCACGAGTTGTGTGAGAGTTGGTAAACCGATATTTTGATATAGTTATGCTGTTGTTTAACTTGGTCCCCAATCAAATCAGTATGTTAGCCACGTTCCGTGGAGGCATGTGAGAAAAACAAAGTTCTCTTCAAAAATTCCAGGCAACACGGCATGACTGAAATACAAATGGCCATTTTGTGGGTCAAGTGTTTCTTTTAACATCTGACCCAAAAAAGTTTTCGTGATTGTCTTTCCTAATCCAAAGATAGAGATAAAACAAACTTGAACAGACCCAACAGCAATTTGAAGTGTGCCTGAACAGATAGATATCCAGAAAAAGTGGTTTACCGATGTGAAGATCAATGACCAGCTTAAGTAAAACATGTCGCTTTCTAACATTAAACTGTATTCAAGTTGGTGATTTGTGGCAATTTAACTAACTCATTAAAGACTTGTTGCATGCACACATGATCAGCAAGGTCTTTCCAGAGATTTCTAATAAAGTTTATATTTTTAACATTTTTTGTGACAGCAATAATGAGTAAAAGCTTTACCTTTTCTTGAGCTTTTTTGCGAACCTGGATCTCCTGTCGCTCTTGTGCAAGTTTTTCAGCTAGTAGTGAAAACTAAAAGAGAGAAAGCACATTGTAGCTGACCTGGAATTTATGAGTAAATGTAAAGGCCATTTTAAAACAACACAAATTTGTATGTGTGTCTTCCTGGTTCATGTATAAATCTGTGTGTGTGTTTGTGCCCTACTTGGTCTTTGTAGTAGTTCTCCATGGACTTGATCTGGTCCTCATGTCGTCTCTGATGTTCCAGTCGCTGCTCCCTGGCGTAGGCTTTCTGCTCTCTCAACCGGACTTTCTGTAGCTCCAAACCCTCCTCAAACAGCTGTCGAAACATCTACAGACACGCACAACCACACGTCACCCAAAACACTAACGCCAGATGATCACACAGTCTGTAATTTAACATTTAACTTAGTAATAATGATCAACATCTGGTTTTATTCCTGATTCCTCTCAAATGCAGAAGATGGAGAGACTTTGTAAGACAGGGACTTAACTTGCCTCATCAATTTGGGTTTCAGAATAGATGGAGACAGAGTGCATCATACTATGAAAGTCACACCCACTGGAGGGGAAAACAATCAGCACCATAATATGCAACCATGGGCTGAAACACTTACAAAATGCCTGTAGCTAGCTAAAAACATACCACTTCAGCATGTCAAAGGATTATTGGCAAAAACCTTGAGTTCACTGAGTCCTTGTAGTTTGTGGGAAACATCAAAATTGGCAAACATCTGCTGATTTCAGCTTCTAAAATGTGATGATTTGCTGCGTTTCTCTGTTTTATATAATTGAATTATTTTTTTCGGGTTGGCAAGCAATTTTGATTTGTTGCAATAAGCTGTGGAAAAATTTTACAATTTGTGACATCTTCAATCTTTTGACATTTTGTCAACAAAAAAATAATTGAACAGGTTTGAAATGGGGGCAAAGTTATGAATGGCTCTCACTACCCACCCTCTCCTCCTTGGTGCGTGCCCTCATTAGGCGGGCACGGTGCTGGACGTGGTAGTCGTTGTGGTACTTCTTGGCACGTGCTATCTGCTGCCTCTGTTCCCTCAGTCTGTTCTGGGTCGACTTCTGCTGCTGGATACGCTCTTTGAAGTCCCTCTGGAAGATAAAAATTTTTAGCTTGCAGCTGTCCAGCTTGGTGTGGTTAAGTCTGCCTGCATGTTGTGCTCTGAGCTGTAATCGCATTCTATACATCCTGTGTAACTTGTTGTTAAGAAGGTCACTAAATGTAAAGGGACCTACTGGATGTGTGTTTAGATGTTGATGCTCACCAGACGCCTGTTGTGGTCTTGCTCTTTGCGAATGATCTCCACCAGCAGGTCGTGCTTCCTCTGAGCTTCCTCCACCTGGCAGATGAGCAGACGTTTACATATTCATCCATTAATCCATCCACCAATTGGTACATTCCAGCTTTTAAAAGGGTAGAGCTAACAAAGTCAGTCATCCAATGCACTTGACAGACCTCTAATGGCCACAGTCCTACCTGGCTGGAGAGTTTGCTGCGACGCCTGCTATCAGAGGATGACAGGGCGTGGAGTCTGTCCACCTGCTGCATCTGCTGCTCCCACATCCGACCCAGTGTGTGGGGGGAGATGTGAAGGTAAGGCCACTCCTCCAGGAGCACAGGGAGAAGCTCATTCTCCTTCACCTTCACTGGTGAGAGAGAGGGAAACACCAGTATGATTAAAACGCATTGACATCACAGACTTTTTTTATTTGGTTGTGACAACAAAAACAATAACTTTAGTGCCAGATGTTGTCTTGGGAGGAATATCAGAAACTCTGTTTGCATATTTATAGCGGCAACTGACATTAATGTAGCTGCAGGTAGGGATGTCACCAAAGCTGTCATCTTTTTTATGGATGATCGATCAGTGTTGAAGGTAAATGTAGTCAATTGAAGCAATAAATTCCTTAGTACGTGCTGTATAGGCTGTGCTGGCAGTGCCTACATCAACCAGGGTGCATTGCACTCAAGGTTCTGACGCCCAGCCCCCAAACCATCCCTAGACGACTACAACAGGGACATGCGGTCAGAGCTGATGGAGGGCACCTTCATGAAGTCGCTGGATAGTTGGACATTTTGGCAAATTCGCCTATTGCCGTAATCCCTATAGTCATATGAGTAGGTACATTACCTTTAATTGTCAGTGCCTGCTGTTCTGAGATCGGTGGGACAGAGCTGCCTACTGCTCAGCGCACAAAATGGAGGTGAGTGGTACGGCCCCCTCTCTCCCTCAAAACTAATCAAATACACCATCAAATGACTCCAAAACGCTCTTGTGGACAACACATGGCTTGCGCATTCCCCACGCTATGAAATAATAATGTATAATTAAGTAACATTACGACACATGAAGCGAATACTCGGAACTACTTTCTTGAGTAAACCACTGGGCGGAGTGACAGTGCGCACCTGAGACAGTGCCGTTGTTATTGCTTGCAGCCTTGCATTTGCGGTATCGTCAGCTGGACGCAGCAGAAAGTTTGAGAAAAGTTTACAGAGTGTTTTTGTAAATCATGGTTTACACATGTATTGTAAAAGATTGCGGTAACAAGCCGAAGACATGGAGCAGAGTGAAGTTTCACGTAGTACCAACCAATAATACGGACAGGATGAAACAATGGCTATTTGTGCTGGACATCGACCCCAACACGCCTGTGGAAATGGTCCGGAAAATGTTCGTGTGCTCCAAACATTTTTTGCCGGAGGACTACAGTGAAAGGATGGAGCGCAGAAGCTCAGGAATGGTTAAAACGCGTTTCTTGAGAGACACTGCTATACCATCTGTCGGCATCACAAAACGAGCAGACGTGGTAAGTGATCGTTGTGTATTTTGCTTACCAATCTCTCTGCTGTAACGTTAACGTTGTTACCTCCATGTTGAGTAACATTAGCCTACAACCCAAGCATGGTAAATAAGGCTAAAATGCAAATGTTGTTGTGGTTATATTATGGATAAGTGCTTGCCCAGAGCATATAGTGAAGTGACTGGCATTACTTCTCATTGTTGGGAATAAACAGACTGCTAGGGAACATTTTATGTTGTTGTTCCCTCAGGAGTTGTGGTGATTTATGAGTGTGGAGTTAGCATGTTCTCCCCGTGTTCCGGTGATTATTTTGAGGCGTACTCTCGTCCCATCCCACCAGCAAAATATGCATGTAACATACAGTCACTGGCCACTTTGTTAGGTAACGTTACACCTGTGTAATCTAATGCAGTCCAGTAGAACAGCTATACCATGATTTTTCCCCCCAAAATGTATATATTTTCAGTTATTGTTGACATTGTCTAGAAAGTGAAATCACTCCGCCCAGCAAGTACTGTATGTCTGCCTCACCGATTTCAGAACAGGCACTGATAATTAAAGGTAATGTACCTACCCATATGACTATAGGGATTACGGCAATAGGCGAATTTGCCAAAATGTCGAACTATCCCTTTAAGTCAACCGCTGTACCCGACCTCTTTATGGGTGACAGCGACCACGGTGAGGAGGAGTCCCGGGAGAAGGAGGTCCTAACTGAGCTAATCTCGCTAAAGCTAATGTTGGTTACATTGAGTGCACAGCTAAATTGTGTCTGTTTGCACCCATGCCATCTGTGTTTGTAGCAGTGTCACTCCAAAATCTAAAATACATAGTTTCCGTCTAGCTTGTTTTGGTGTGTGCTGCTGAGTGTTGGAGCTATCCGCTGTAAAGATGTCTGCCTTCTCTCAAATACAATGCAACTAGCTGTAACTCGGCTTGTGGTGCTAAAAGGACCAGAAAAGTACATTTGGAAAAACTCAACAGCAGTGTCTGTCTCCAAAAATCATGACTCGGTTACTCAAGATAATCCACAGACCTTGTTGTGAGCAGTTTCATGTCGGAACTATTTTCTTTCTACCGAACTACTCCTGCCAACCGTATCACCGCGCAGGAGGAAGCGTGCATCTGGGCTCGTAATAGTGCGGGATGTAAACATTAATGGCGTCCTCCTCGCTTCAGCTGCAACGGTAGCCAGTTAGCTCAGTGGTGCTAGAAGCATCAAACTATTAGTTAGAATATTAATTGTTAGTTTGGTAGCGGATGGACAAGCAAGTATGGGTCGACAATGTGCATTTCCCAACTGCAGAAATCGACAGAAAACTTGGTCTGCGGTTAGTTTCCACAAGCTACCGTTAAATGAACCGAGCCGCTACAAGCTATGGCTCCGTGCTCTAGATATAGACCCAAACACTCCGAGGAATATCCTCCAGCGTCGTTGTATATATGTATGCAGCGACCATTTTTCGCCCGATGACTTGGTCCACTATAAAAGCAGTACCCATCCGAAGCCCACTGCCATTCCTGTCAACAGTCATACCGCGGACCAGACCGCTGGTGGAAGCGCTAACATGACCACATCACCGGTAAGCTACCTTTTGTAGCTAGATAGCTAGCATAATATTCCAACAGTCGGCGACTCACACCACGGCAGTCTAGATTTATAGGTAAGATGAAAAAATAAATTTTTTATTTAGCGGTGGAGTGTGCTTTTAGATTGAAACATGCACACTGGATTTATAATGGTGGCCCTGAGGGACATGGAGGGGGTGTTAACTCTGTGTGTAGTAGTGTATTACTTCAAGTCATTGTCATCAACCAGGTGTCTGATGTTTGTCTGTGTTCTGTCCTCTTACAGCTGCATGACACCGGGGCAGCAGGTGAGTCAGTCAATGATCCTCACTATCTATTGTGGTTTACAGGTGCATGTGGGATTAACAGATAACACTGTTGGTGCTGGTTGCTGTGGTGTGCATGGGACGGCCTTGTTGATGAAACACAGACGATCAGTACAACGCATTTTGTTGACTGGTCTTTAGATATATGGAAGAGACGGATGTATTCATGTGCAAACAGTTGATCAATCACACAATGTCTTGTATGGAAGTTTCTGATGTTCCTTATTCTGGTGAAGACAGTTTGTCCGGCCATCGTTGGCTGCTGATGTAATGAAAGTTGTCCATTTGAGTCCACTTTATCATAAATTTTGTTTTCTGTGTGGTTGTAAAGATAACTCACTACTTCAACTTGACACAGTTTTGACTGACCCTACTGATATTGATTCACAGACATTCAAGAAAACACACCAGAGGCGACAGGCTCTGCAACCAGGGAGAAGTAAGTCAGCAAATAACTTTGATCATCTACCCCTACTGTGCTAAGTAAACCATGTAGTTTAAATAAAGGCAGCTCTGTGATTCAGTATAGTTCTGTAGTAGAGCTTCACTATAGCCCATTCAGTTACAGTGATGCAGCTTAAAAAAAAAAAAAAAAAAGAACAGTCCTACTGAGCTGTTTACACAGCTAATGAAAATAAGTATTTCACTAATATTCCAGTTTAGATGCAGCCCTGCATATTCTGATTGACGTGCCCCTAACATAGTGTTAATCGCATCAAAATATGAAAATGTGGAACAGCTAGGGCCACTTGTACCATTTTGCTTCTTTTCTTCAAAATAGGATTTTTTTCAAACTTTTCTACCAGCGGCAGACATGTTTGACCATGCAAACACAGCCTCCCTCTTTCATTCCTTCGACCACCTTCTTGTAAGGGTTTGTGTTGCGATATTTGCACATATCCAAAAACCTGCTGATATCCAAGACTTTCATACTGTTTAAAAGTAGGTGTGTTTCTTCCTCCGACCAGAAATGTGGGATTTTCTTTTGGGCATGCATTTACACCCCAGCCTTGCAAACTGATGGCTAAATGGTTTGTGTGCAGTGCATCCATCAGGAATAATAGTAGAACATCACTGTGTATGTTAATGTAGTCGGTCCATCTATAGTCACTGTTGTATGTTATACGTTTCTGCCTCTACAACCCATAGTGTCATTATCATTTCTTGGCTTCCTTTCTGCCCTGTAACAGACCAGCTCTGCAGCACATTGTTGATGAGGAGGCCATCCTGCAGCTGATAAAGGACTGCCCAATGTGCGACAGAAGGTGCCGCTGTACCAAATTCACTCGTGGCCCTTACTTCATAGTCTACCAGAGCTGTTACTTTTGCAATTATCAACGCAAGTGGGCCAGCCAGCCAGAAGCTAGAGATCTAAACATTCATAAGGCACAAGTAACACCCAAGAGGAAACAGCAGCCAAAGGACAAGGCGTCTGGAAATGCCAAAGCTGCATCATCAAAGCTTGTTAAGACACGCACTTCCTCAGTCTCAGAGTCTCAGGACCCAGTAAAGACCAAAGGAGTCCCGTGTCAACTCTGTCTTGACCATGACTGACTTACATGAGTCTGAAATTGGGCATGATCACAGTTTCAGATGTGCCTTATGGTGGATCATTGTCATGCAGTTGTAGATGCTTGATGATGATGACATACAATTCTGTAAAGCTGTCTGTGGATATGAAGCTTCAGTCCAAAGTAATAATGTTTATATTGCTAACAAGGGACACATTTAGAGCAGAGTAGTAGTAAGCTCGCTAGTAGGAAGAAATACTACACCAGAAATATGCTAAGATGCCATTGTGTTGTGGAAAAAGAACATTTGAATACTAATCATAATTATATTATCTAGAAATACAAAAGAAAGGTCCATGTGGAAAATATAAAAGACTTAACCTACTTGATGGAGCTTTTCTAGGGGCCTCCTGCCATCTCCGTCCTGGTGTGGTTTGTGTGGTACGTTGTGACCTATGCTGGGCCTTCGTTCCAGCTGGGGACAGTCTGGGAGCGTCAGAAACATCCCTCAGTATTGCTTCTCTGTACTGGCGCTCCTGCACACACAGACACACCGAACTGTTAGTAAAGTGGGACAAATGGCCAACAATCACAAGCACTCAATAATGTAAGTAATTTGCATTTTCCACATTTTACTCTAAGTTGACTGCCTTTTTTTTTTTTTTTTTTTTGTTGTTGTTGTTACAATGTCCATTTAATAGTTGTCTGTAAAGCAGTAGTCGTCTCCCCTTTGCCATTTTATACAAAGTTTATGCCAGTTTTTGGAGGTAAATTGGTGTTTACAGATTAAAAGTTAAATTGAAAGAAGAAAGATCTTCAGTTTCCACTGGAACATATCAACAAATGAGGTTCACTTTATATTATTGCAGTTAAAGTTGATTCAGGAAATGTTATTTTTGTTGGAATGCATCCTAAAGTCTTTACCATGTTATGATGCACTGCATTTTCTATAAATACATTAAAACCTTGCATTCTGTCTGAACAAATGTGCTTTCATTGACTGTATTAGTGCATCATAGGCTGCACAAGCAGATATAATAAGATTGTGTTTGACTTGTTTTATGTGGAGGTGTTGTTTTATAATAGAGTGATGTAACTCATTGTGAAGTTAACTGTTTGATAATCATGAATTTCTTAATTTCTGCCTGTATAACAACTTATTTAGAGTAAAATCTGATCAATTGGTCAGTGTGTTCTTTCTCTTAAAGTGTTAAAGTCACTAATTTAAGGGAAGTAAATAAAACAACCATGGGCAAGCACAGAGCTAGTAGAGGCAAACAGCACAACTGAACTGTTCTTTTAAGCAGCAGCTGCAGTACAGAAATGTAACCAACAAAATAATTTCCTCGACTAATATACTGTTTAACGACTTTTTTTAAAATCGTGATGAATATTAAATCAATATGAGAAACAATAAGTTCAACTTTAATGACTAAAATAGTGATTTGATATAGAGACAGGAGGGGGAGGACTGTGAGTGGG
Organism: Epinephelus lanceolatus; assembly: GCF_041903045.1. Taxonomy (NCBI): domain Eukaryota; kingdom Metazoa; phylum Chordata; class Actinopteri; order Perciformes; family Serranidae; genus Epinephelus; species Epinephelus lanceolatus. The sequence goes on along the minus strand of NC_135736.1, from coordinate 15,058,152 downwards.
ATCTTTATCGTACTCCTACTACACTAGACATCATACTACATCAGACTTACGGCTTCCTGAGCTTTGAGGCGTGCCTTGTCTACATCTGCCCGTTTTTTGTCTTCATATCTTTTCAACTCCTCTTCATAAGCCTTATTTTCCAGATACTGAATAAGAGAGAGAGAAAGAGAGAGATGCATTTTAATTTTGTTTATGTATATGACATGATGAACAGATCAAAAGCAGCAGTATATCTGAAGATATTTTTTTAAGCATAGATTTTAAATATCTGAGTAATGAAAGAGCAGAAACGACTGAAAAAAGCAGGCAAATACACAAAGTCTTGATGAATCTCCTTGCTCCTGTTTAAAATTTGCAAGGCCCTGTTCAATCCAGGTTAAAAAAAAAAAAAGAAGGCAATTTGGTGAGCAAACATGATATTGGTTGGAATAATTATGTCTCAAATCAGGATACAAAATCAGACAAATAGAAATTAATTACTTCAGCTTTAAATCAAAGATGTTGTAGATGTTTTTAATTTTTTAAACTGTTCAAATTTACAGACAGTTTTTAGACTGACTAACTTCGACTTGATTCCCTAAACTACCCTGAACTATTGCTACAATCCTCCCAGTCAGGTATCAATGTAACATTAAAATCTACTGAGCAGTCTGCAAACTAAAGCCAAATCATATTCAAGTAAAATGCTGTTAATTTATTTAAAATACAAGAAAAACACTAAAAGCAAATTCATGACAACTGATCTCTTATATCAGTATATTCAGACTGCATTTAAAAGGAAAGCACTAAAAATACTATGGTAATACCTTTCGATGTTTTCTGTGAGACTGTCTGTGGTGTAGCTCTCCTCGCCTCGAAGAATCCGAAACGGCAAGGTTGGTTTGTCTCCCATCATCCAGACTCAAGGCTGTGGCACCTTCCAACTGTCCCTGCATGGAGTGACGGACACGTGGAGGGGAGGGGGACAAGGAGCGTGTCCGGTGGGGGGATTCAACGTCGGGTGTTCCTGAAACTAATAAATGTCACAATTCAACACATTCATGTTTAGTTTAGATTAGATTAGATTAATGTTGTATTGGTATGTTAAATAAGGCAAAATGCTAATTTACTCGTGTGTTGTCTCGGAGTCCTGCGACACTCCATGATGCTGTCACTGTGGTGGGACTGCTTGTCCTCTTCTCTGACGTCACTGGACTCTCCACTTTCACCCAGAACTCGTTTGAGCATCTACAGAAATTACACAATGTTGCAAGTGTAAAAGAAAACGTCATAAGTGCACTCACTACATTTTCTGATGGCTGTAAAATCAATTGACCATAACCACATGGACATACATTTACAAAATAAAGAGGAGGCAACAAAGCAAGCAAACACACACGCAGAAAAGATCATAATGACATTTGCCTGGATACAAAACAATCATGGCAGTATGCTGGGACCTTATGTAAAATACACACACCTGATCAAGTTCCTCGAGTCGATGGGAGAGGTTCTCAGATAAGTGATGCAGCTCCTCTTCTGCTTTCTTGTTCCTCTGTCTGCGATACGACAGAGGCTCCTCTAAATCTTCCTCCTCCAACCTGCTACTGCTCAGGGAGACAAATACCACATTACCACATTGTCTCTGCATAATGTCAGTGAGGACATTTTATTCCTTATTCTGTAGCTTCCTACTGTTCTCTGGCCATTCACATTTGGCCTATGACAAACACACTTGTACACGCAGTATCGGATATGGAAGCGCATGGATTGGGACCTTGAGACAATCACTGCCCATGGAATCGTTGTCTTGTGTAACATAAAGGGCATGTCGTTGTGCAACCCTGTATTCTACAATGACAATACATAAACCTTGAACTCCACCTGTCTTACCTGATGCCTCTCCTGTCTCTGTGGACTACCCTTCTGTCTGGTTGTCTTCGTGGATAACTCAGATCCTCCTCATTGAACTCTTCCTCCTCAGTGTCTGGTGGAGAAGGGGTTGTGACCGCCATCTCATCCTGCAGGTTGAGGAAGAGCACATCTGGCTTTGTGCGAAATAAAACCCGCCTAGGGCCCCCATTAGTTGGCTGAAATTAGACAAAAAGAGAATCAAGTTAACTCGGTTAACGTAAAGTAACACATAAAAGAAAATAAATAAATAAAGCAACAAAAATATGCAGTATTGGTGTATCAAAAATAATTTCAGGTCCTTCTGTACTTTTTTTTCAGGAAGAAGTTTAAAAGCTTTCTGCCTAGATGTCCCCAACATTTATTACATTATAAGTTATGCACAGAAAATCTGCTCATCAGTCACTTTAGAGAGACTGTAAATGAGCCACTGGCAAGAAATTCAAGTTTATTTTCCAAGTTAACATTGGACATAACTAATACTGTATGTCAATGCATGTCAGTTTATCATCCTGTGTCCTCCCTTTTTAACAGAGCAGCCAGTGTGAACACACACAGATCCAAACCTGACCCTCAGCTGGGTTGTTTATAAGGGTTGCTGGAGATGACATAATACTTAAACAATAAGTACCAAACATGTCTGCGTGGTTAAACTGATGCAAGTGAGGGTTTGTTGCTCTCTCACCTCTATTGTCTCTCCCTCCACTTCTGTCCCAGCTCTTTGCTGACTTGACAAAGATTTCTCACTTGCAGCTGGAAAAAGAGCAAAACATGACGTCAAGACCTGAGTTACACTTCAATCTGATGGGGAGATTTTTACATATTAGCCATCACACTGGCATCACAGTTTAACAGTCATAATTCATTCAGCCATAACTATCAACTCAATCACGTGCTACCAGTCTTATTTAATCCCATGATTTGTGATGCAGAGTCCAAGAAATCAAACAGTTAAACCACTTGATATTTTGGTCTGAGTAAGAACGAAGGTAAAATTTTGTTTTACTTACCAGGAGACTGGATAAGAGGAGGGGACTGTAGTCCATTGGTAACTACTGTCTCAGGTACAGGTTTAGAGCTCTGTGTGAGAAAGACACGAGGCTTTCAGAACATATTGTCACTTGTGATGGGTTAAGTCACTCCAAAGAGAGAAGAGGAAAATCTGGTGGCTGTTGTTGTGTACTCAGTTACAGAATCAGGCCATAGGTTAAGCTGTTTGTGTGTGCAAGCAGCCACACAACATCGGGCTCTTGTGCTTGTCACAAGAGGAGAACCTGCCATTAAGTACGCACGCTGAGGTGTCAATCAGACGCCACTTAACGGTTAAAGTTATTTACTTAAAAAAGTGCTAAATATGTGTATGTCTGTGTCTGCTAGAAAAGGACAGTTGTCTTTAAAATGACAAATTTTCTTGGATTCAATACACATTTGTTGTGTTTTCAACAAAAAATATTTTAAAAAACAATGCATCATTTTTAACAGGGTGTTGCCTTCCCTTGGTAGCAAACCTTTCTTTAAATATACAAAGATCAGGGTTTGGTTTAGGTACATTAAACAATCTAAAAAAACATTTAAAAAAAAGCTTAGGCATAGGCTTACTCATACACAGTGAGGGTGCGGCTGGTCGTGGCTGTAGGCCAGAACAGGAGCTGACCCATAAAACAAACCCATATGTGTCTTTCAAGCAAATGGACTGTAGATATTTAAAAGACTTTCACTTTAAATTGTCCGTTAGAGGTTATGTAAGTGATTGTCAGTACGGTACTGTTACTGTGAAAAGTTTGGAAGTCTGAAGAGCAAAACACATGAGCTTATTGCTAAGTACGAAGTCCTTCTCTCTGTCATTTTCATTGAGTCAGCATACTCTTATTGCTCCTACAGAGCACTGCAATCACTAAAATAGGAAGTGTAAGTGAAAGTGTTTGTGTGTGACAGAGAGGCGGTCTTGTATTGCCTCTATAACTTTGGAGAGATAACAAAGTTTGCATGTCTTTTCACTGCATGCAAATAAGAGGTAAGGTGACTCTAAAACAGTTGCAATTGAACCTCATCATACTGCATTGTAAAGCTACCTCTGTGGTGACAGGAGCGGCTTCTTCTCCTGCATTCCCCTGGCTAAGGCCAGCAGCTGTTTGGGAGTGGCTGGGTGAATGTGGCTCTGTGTCAGGTCGGTGGGGGGTGTCGCTCTGGTTGGGTGGCTGCAGGGCGATGGCTGAGGGCAGCGGTTCAGTCAGTGGAACATCCTGAGCATCCAGAGGACCAGAGGTGGTGACTACCTCTGAAGTTTGGGGAGGGACAGCCGGTCCTTCGAGATTACACATGAGATTTATTGAAAGAATGTCACAGTTACAAGTTAAAAATATTTGATAATAGGGTGTCTTGGCAGCCAAAGGATTACTGCTAGACCTACAACGATTAGTTGATTAATCTATTGGTCAATAACAAAAAATTAATGGGCAACCATTTTGACAATCAAGTAGTTGTTTGAGTACGTTTTTAAGCAAAAAAAGCTAAATATTTGCTGGGTTTAGGCTTTTTAAATGTGAGGATTGGATGATTTTCTTTGTCTCACATGATAATAAACTAAATAGCTTTGGATTTTTGGGCTCTTGGTCAGATAAAACATCATTTTGGAAGACGTAATCTTGGGCTGTGGGAAATTACACAGGGAATGGTTCACTATTTCACATTTTATTGGCAAAACAAGTATTCAAGAAAATAATGGACAGATTATTTGATACAGAAAATCATTCTTCGTTGCGGCCCAAATGACAAATTGAAAGCCTTTAATTTAACAATATTAACAAATCAAAATATAAATGATACCTGAAAGCAACATGATGTGACAGTAGAAACATGACTGCTATTCATCTGCTTTAAGTGGACAATGTTATGCATTGTCTGCCAAACACTGACTGTTGATACTTCATTGTATGCGAATATCTTTGTGGTTTACAGCAAAGCCACACAACCGGTTAGGTAACTACTGTATATTGTGACAACTAAACCAACAACTTTAATCAGAGCATAATACAACATATGCACCAACATTTTCAAAAAATCCTCCGTTAAGGGAACATGAATTCCTGACAAATTTTAATGTCACATTCTGGTCACAAACCATCTGGGAAAAAACAAAAACAAAAAACATGTATACCTAAAGACAACAAGGCATTTTGCCCATACGCAGTTAGAGTCACTGGGCACAGATGAGTTGTGTTTGCCTGTCTTACCTTCTTGTTTGGGGTTGAATGTGCGTGCCGAGACTCCCAGCCCGATGAGCTCATTAGTTGATCCCATCTCCTCAGTATTCCAGGTATGGAGGGAATGTTTACTGGAATGGACAGCAGACCTGAACAATAAGACATGAAAATATTTACAACAAATTCACAAGAGTACTTTACATTAAAATGATATACATTTACTTTAATATACTTGGTCTGAATTCATCAAACCACAACTGATTCAAACAGTGGAGTTGGCAGATTTTTAAGTCGATGAGTAAACGGCACCAAATACATAAAAACCATTAGTCTTGTGCGTTAAAATGTGACTTTACTTTATCTAAGCCTTGTCTAAGATTGGGTCAGTCATGGTAGTGTTGCTGTTAGAAGCCATGCAGTGTATGCTTGTACACAGACACAGCATAAAGTTAAAATCTTCACAGCGGGAGCACTGATTCACTGAGTATTTACCAGCTGCTTACCTCTAATAAGACACAGACTGTATCAGTGATTCTTCTGGTACTTTCATTACAACAGTGCATACATTTTATATTTCAATAGCTTCAAGTGTTCTCCACATCATGAATGAAATAAATGTATAAATAAATACACCAGCAGTGCCACAACTTTCACCCCCCCCCCCCGGAAAAGTAAAAAAAAATTAAACTGGTAATCACACTGAGCTGCACAAACATCCCTGTTTGAGTCAGTATGTTTGACATAGACCCACTAACCTCTTAATATTTACACTAGCACTGCAAAGTTAGCTTAACAGGCTGTTGTGTCAACAGGAAGTACAGCCCGGATCTGCTCCAAAGCTGAATGACTGTTACATGCTGTGGTATTGTGTGTTGTAAACATTGCATTTTTCCACCCTAAAAAAAAAAATCCTTTTGGAATATTTTTCATCCCAGCTTGATTTTGTTGTTACTCCCTTATCCCCTGGGCCATGGGGCGTGTAATAATGGCATGGTCGCAGTCATGTGGGACAAACCTGACTGTCAGCAATGTCCTGGTTTATGGGAGTGCTCAAAACAAACAGAAGAGTTATTATTCTTTTGCTATTTTGGAGAATTTTTATAAATTTTTACCATGCATTGCCCTTTCTTCATAAAAGAGCAAGCATTGTATAACTGTGACGTCCCAAGTTTGAGTCAGACAAATACTTCTATGACTTATGATCCTCTCTCTCTCTCCCCATTTTAATTTCTACTGTCGATTATTAAAGAAAAGCCAAATTTCCATATGAATATTCTTTTTGAACATAGTAAAAAAAACATGTTAGTATGAATATGTTCACATAAAGATGTACTGTATGTATATAAATGTAGATGGTTATTAGTATTAACCTACTTAAACACAAGTTTCTAAGACTCTGATGCACTCCCTTTTCTTTTCCTTACAATGATAACCTACACTTGTTTCAAAATCATAGTTGACTTTGCCAACTGGAGCCCACTGAGTAAAAATATCACCATGATAAAAACCTAAAAAAAAACCTCCATATTGTACCTCCAATGGAACTCATATTGTGTGCAACATGTGTTGCTTAGTGTTTGCGAAGTGTGTGCAGTGCATCTAGGAGAAGCTCTTACTCTCCACTGGAAGACTCAGATGCTCCATCCAGTTCAGTCTTCTTATGCTCTGTGTCATTGCAGCTTGTCGGCTCCTTGGCTGCACCAGGGAGGTCCTCATTGAGACTGTCATTCAGTTCCTCTGAAAAAGAAGATGACCAATAACAAACTGTAAAAACCACAACCAACGGCAAGGAAATGATTTCAACATATAATGACCTCTGTGGAATTTCAGAGAGGAACAAACACATTGACCTTTAATTAAAAAATGTGACTGACAAATGTCAGTGGTGAACTGCTCTGTAAAGTCACTGTTCAAAAACCTTAAAGACAAACCTAAAAGATTCAGCCAAAAAAAAGTGTGACAAACAACAGAGGCCATCTTGGAGTTTGTAATTCAAAAGCTGAATACAGCAACTAGTATATAAACTAAGCACTACAAGCAGAAGCCCAGTTTGTCATTGTTAGACACTGAAGATGGACACCACACACTATTAACATCACCACTGTTCAGATTAATAAACATTTCAGCCGCAAACAACCACTGACAGACCACTGTTAGCTTCTATTGTACTCAATACCAATTACAGTATTGCACATCCAGGACGTTTGAATTAGTTCTTTTCACATCATTTGGAAGTGCAGGCACAGTGGTCATTAACTACTAATTGCTGTTTGGCAGCAGTGTTAGGGACGGCCCACTCACACAAAGGCATGTTCAGCTCTGCCACATGAAGAGGGCTGACTGTTCTCTATGAAGTCCTGCACCAGAAGCTGGTCTTAAACTGGGTTTAGGACACATAATGTCTAGTTCATGCTGAAGGACAGACAGGCAATCTCACCTCAACAGAGACTCTGTCAGTAAAAAAGGAGAAGTAGCAGTTTCAGGCAAACTGAGAACACCAGCTTTCATGAAAATGGCCCTCAGGTCACAGCTCTGCAAATCCATTAATGATGAGGACGGTTTTTAATATGTTTAATGTTGACACCAGTTCTGATAATCTAATGTTTTGTATATCTGGTAATATAAAATACCGTTAAGCAACTATTTTGGTGTGCACCTGTGTTAATATTCTTTAATTAACATTACCATGGCACTGACTTTTTGAGTTACTGAAAGAGAAATCTTCCTGAAAATCATTTTGGAAAGTTTTGATACATTATCAAGCCTTAAAACATGTGATTAAAAATTACAAGTTACCAATCAACATGAACCACAGGCTGTCTGTTTGTAAAAATACAGTACATAAACAACTTTGTTAAAGATAGAAATGCATATTATCTGTCAAGTTAAAGAAAGTGACAAATGAATCTGCCTACCTCCATTCTGTGACTCCTCGCTTATCTCCTCCTTGAGATATTCCAGGAGGCCATCGAAGATTTCCAGGAGGTTCTTAGTGGACTCTTTGTCCCCTCTGACAACATTTTCTCCTGTGAACACACAGCCACCCTCAGCATTGCACTCAAAATTACTCATCACTGTTATTGCTAAAGAGAAAGGGGCACTGTAATTATGCTTGTGTTTTCTGCATACCCCCTTCAGGAAATAAAGAAATTCTACAAAGCATACACATCAAAGTATACATGCACAGGACTTAATCGATTTTGCTGTGAAGAGTGGAAATGTTTATCATACCTGTAATGTGTGAGAGACTGATCTGAAGGTAATCCAGGGACAGTGAATCAATCACAGACTGAACATTATGGACGTCATCTTCTTGACTGCATGGTGCTGCAATGTAATCTAAACACACACACACGTGAATTCAGCACAATACAAACAGTGAAATGAACACAACAATATGCATTCACACATTTCCTTGAACACTTTGGCCCTTCACTTTAGCGCTTTCCTTTACCTAACAATGCAGGAAAGGGCTCAGCGACATTAACAGTCTCATGATGGCATGTTTAATGGTCTTAGGAAACATTCCTGACATACTAAGCACACTCGGGAGATCATGTCCTAAACCCAAACCTCATAGCTTGTTAACCTTCAATGTTTTGTCCTTATGCTTGGAATTTAAATGACGTTGTTAGGTGACCAAATAATGGTTATTTTTCATCATTACTTACTCTGTTGATCATTTGCTTTATGAATCAATTAATCGCTTGGTCTATTGATGTCAGATGATGAAACATAAAACTGTATTCAGTGAAACTGCTTGTGTTGTCAGTAACAAATACTTCACAGTCTTCAGATATTCAGTTTATTATCGCATAAAAAAGAAGAGTCACAACTGAGAAGCTGAAAACAGAATAGCTGGCAATACTGCCTGAAAAATAACCAAGGCAACGATTTGCTAATCAAAACAGTTGCCTGTTATTCTTCTGATTGACCAATCTATTGATCAACCTATTGTGTCGACATGTGGTAGATCTGCTGCTTGTTCTTACCTGGAACTTTCTCCCCCAGGATGTTTTCATACAGCGCAATGAAAACATTTGCATCACAGTCTGTCAATTTCCTCAGCCTTAGGCTTATGTGACACTTGCTGAGTAGATCATTTGCCACATCTACCCAATCTGTAGAAAAAAAGCCAATGGTCTTGGTCATGTCCAAAGTAAAGTCTTTAAGCTGAAGTTTGAGTTTAGCATCTGGTGAAAGAGTTAAACAGAGTGCTCAGTAAAGGAGACATCAGTGTACCATGTATGAAGAATGGTTTTACTTCTAGTGAGCCCATCACAGTGACATCCACTGGTTATATATTCACAAACCAGGTTCTTCCTCTAGGGGTAATCATGTTAATTCAATCGTGAATGCCCATCCGCGGCAAACTTAAGTGTGAGAGCGGGGAGTCATCTCAGTCTCATACACACACTAGCTACCGTTATTACAGACTGGCGGTTTAGATGACAGAGCGTTACATTACGTTTACATAATATAATATCACCGGCCATGACTTTGGGTTGACAAAACAACAAGCAAACTACTGTCCAAAGTTACCTGCCCCCTTAAGTCACCTCTGACGTGTTTCACCGCAACTGTACCGGTTGAGTTAACTCAAAAGTAGCTAGCTAACGTTGCTACTTCGGTCTGTTTGCTAAGAGGAACATTGTCAGAAAACGTTAAACTGAGAGCCCTAATCCTAAAATAAAAATATATCTCTAAAATATATACATGTTCATACAATGACAGGCTCAGTGACCCCAGGAAAGCAAGGATAACCTGGCAGCTAACGTTAGCTTTGAGTTAGCGTTACGTGTCGCTAGCTTTCTCCGGACTGGAGCTCAGAGTCTGGGCTGCCTTACCTCTTTCTCCCTCCTGGGTGCCCATCAAACAGCTGTCGACGAGAGGCGGTTGGAGCTCAAAATGTACCGACTGGCTGGAAAAATGTCTCGTACAACCCACAGCCTCAACCCTGGCCTGAGGAGTTGGGTCAGTTTTGGTGTTTGTTGTGGGTTTCAGTAACAGGGAGAAGGAACTATCGTCTCTCATTTAAAATTGAAGTCTTGTGTGATTGGACGTTACGCTTTGTTTCCGGAAGTTCCCTTAGATGGGTGCGTACCGCCCCCTGCTGGTGGCACTGCGTATTACAGGCTTGTGCAGACACTCTCAGAGGGGCAGGTGCCCAAAGTTAAAAAGGAGCACATGTAACAATGTTTTAAAACTATAAATAAATATATCTAAATATATACTGTCCCGAACAGTTGAGCACATAACACCAGCGTACATGGAACGCCTTAACCAAGTGACTGGCATAGTATACAGGTACATATTCTGCACTGAGTATGGGCTGGAAGTCCCAAGGTCAGAATGGAAGACACCTCCTAAGGTGGTTGAAAATGACCAAGCTAAGATCCTGTGGGACTTCCAGATCCAGACTGACAAACGGATGGAAGTCTCTGTTGATCGACAAACAACAGAAGAAGGTAGTGGTGATAGATGTAGCAATCCTGAGAAACAGCAAATCGGAGCACTTGGGGCTGTGACCCCCAGACTGCGAGGGTGGCTCCAGCAGATTGCAGGCACAACATAACCTGTTGAGCAACCCACATCAGAACTTTACAACAAATGGCCTTATTTTTATTTAAATTGACATTCTAATATAATGAAATTATGAATGAGTTATAATGTAATTTGAAGTGACTTAACCTTTATATTTGCTGAAAACTGTACAGTTAAATCATATGAGCCTTTGTATGATCATGGTCAGGGTCATCCTTTCAGCTTATTTTATACCCCCCTTTTAAATAAAAACAGCACAGTAGAATAACTTCAAATTACATTATAACTGGATGTCACCTAGTTCACAAATTATTTTTTCAACTCACTCTCTAATAAATCTGCATTAATGTTAAAAAGTAACATGTTGATTCTGAACTAATGTTGAAGTTTAACCTTGCTACACCTATGTGTTACTGTTGATTGTTTTCTTTATTAAAGAAAGCCTTCTGCCGTGGAGGGTTTCAGCTATTAGGGCACCAACAGTCATGAAGGCAGACATGAAGAGAAATAAAGTTCTATGATGATTAAAAAAGCTAAAATAATGAACGGCTTTGGATCTATGAAAAGACAGCGGTCTTAAAACTTGGCCACCAAACTCTAAGACAACAACTGAAACACTGATTATAAACAAGCTGCTCATAAAGTGGCTCATTAACACAGACACAAACAGATAAGCCTCGACAAACACACACATTTTATTTGATATGAATCTATAGAGGAAATCGTCTTGGGTGTGCAAGTGTAAGAGATAGTGAGGTTGCTGAAGGGCGGAGGTGATAAATGTGTCATCTCTGGGGTAATCAGAAACAGAGAAGAAGAAGAAGAAGAAGCAGTTCAGTACAGTTCTCAGAAGACACTGTTACACATCTTTGTCATATTTTGGTGTGTTAAATATTTTGAGTTTTGTCTTCAAAGAGGAGGCTGAGATGACTTTGGACCATGACAGCGTGCCTGATGCTTCATCCAGGAGTAAGTCATTTTCAGTAACAGAGCTTGAGTTTGGAGGGCATCATTTTTATCAGAGTCAGGTGTGGGGGTTTTGATTCAGAAAATATCATAATTAGGCAACAAGCTACATATGAAGTTAATTTTTAATCTACTTAATGAGGAGACGATGTACAAGAAGTGAAATGAAAGCAGATCAGAGAACACAATATCACATCTGACTGCCTAATAATAATTATGGTGGTTTTGCATGTTTAATTTTCCGCACACAGAGGACAGACTCTTCAGACTGGTTGCTCTGAGCTTCGGACTCCTGTGTATCCTACAAGCTGCTGCCAACATTTCCCTGCGTCTTGCTCTCTGTGAGTGATCTTACACTTCTCTGTAATTTCACCCTGAGACTTAAATTCACCATCTCAACATTACAAGACCAAAGCTTGGAACTACAAACACACTTACCAGCTATGATGATTATGTGACATACTGTATAGTGTGGAGCCAACTTAGTTTCAGGAGTAATGAATTGCAGATGAAATGAACACAGCCCCACACCAAACGTACACATGCATACTGTATGGTGTGTACATAAACTAGAATTAACACAAGAGTAGGTGTCTTTTCCCATGACACCCTAACCTCAGTGTTGACCTGCAGGGTGGTGTCATATGGGACTATAGGTACCTAAGGAATCCAGTGTTATCGACCATATCACGCCACCTTCTTGGCAAAGACGAAGATGGGCGTGACCATTTTCATGGAGGTCCCTCGACCTCTCACCTCAGGATATCTGAATAAAAATGGGAGCTGTGGGTACCCACGAGTCTCCTCTTTACAGACATGTTCCCTTTATATTGATATGATGCAGTTTGGGGCAAAAATCATGCAGTATAAACATTCGAACGTTCTGCCTAATTTCTGCATCTTGGGTCCCTAAACAGTCTTGGTATTGAATAAATTGGGTATGAATGGAAATGTGAGACTCTCTTTTATTCAGTGAGCTCAGGTTTATTCATGTGTGATGAGGCACCCAACTAAAACACAGCATTTATTACAGATTTTTAACTAGAAAAACTCGGCACACAGTGCTGAGCTGCATCTCAAATTCATCCTCATGTTCCCTGCTTGAGAAAGATGTATACCACTTATATGAGGCATATACTGTTGACCTGCAATCTCCCCAAAAAGATCCTTTGTCCCCCACCTAAAAAAGACAAAAATGGGTCCCGGAGGGTTAACTACAGTAGGACAAACGTATCTTTCTGCTCTTACAGATGCAAAAATGCTAGATTATGAGGCCATTATCAAAAATCTGACTGAAGAGGGAGAAGATTTGAAGAGGAAGATGATCACCTTTGGTGAGTACGAGGAAGAAACCGAATACATTCTCATTAACATGGGAATAAAAAGATGCATTATAAAAATGTTTTTCTACCTCCTGTTAGGCCAACATGTTTTTTTTTCTTATATTCGTATACTACTTCTTATGTGAACTTTATTAGCATCATTTTTATTCATCATTATTATTATTTTGCTTTCTTCAACAGATAATCACTCCCAACAAGGATGGGTGTATTTCTACCACAGTTTTTATTACATTTCTTCTATTAACAAGACCTGGCAAGACAGTAGAGACGACTGTCTGCAAAGAGGTGCAGACCTGATCATTATCAACAGCAGAGAAGAACAGGTGAGTAATTTGGCTGTGAGAGAAAAAGGGGAGGTCAAATCAAAGGTCACTGAGGTGGAGAGTGGCTAAAATTGTAATATTTCATTTATTTTTTATATTGTTTTTCTCTCTGTCTCTCTTACTGTAAACAAGGAATTTGCAAGAAAGTTCAAAGGGCTCAGGTGGATTGGACTGACTGACAGTGAGACAGAGGGGACATGGACATGGGTGGATGGGACTGCACTGAACACAAGGTTCATAAATTCCTTTTTTATTAAAGATAATGATTAATAATGATTAATAATGTAGTATTGCTATATATTAAGGAACTAGTCTTCCTGATTGACCCTCCAGCCACCAGCTGGTGGCAGTACTGAGTGCACTGCCGCTGAGCAGCACTCCAGTAGGTGAGTGGGGAGGAAGTCCTGCACCACCTTTGATTTTATGTGTTGCAGAGGTGGAAATTATGAATCACTCAGCTTCTTCTAGGTGTTTCATTCAGGGCTGATCAAAGATTTGAGCAGTTTAACTTTCTTTAGGCCAAGCTGTTGCACCACTGTTCAAATAAACTTTAGTACACCTTGGGTCACCAAAAAACTAAAATTATTTTTTGTAATGCTGAAACACTCAGGCGACCCACTGAGACTTCACTCCAGCTTCTTTGGTTGTGTTTCCTGCTAAGAACATTCTTTGATGTTTGTTTTCAGCTACTGGAACGCTGGGGAGCCCAACAGCCACCAAGGCATTGATGAAGACTGTGGAGAAATAAGGCTTTATGACAGGGAATACAACTGGAATGATTCACCATGTAAAAAGCTAAACTTCTGGATCTGTGAGAAGGTGGTGGCTCCATGACTCAGCATCCAAATCTGCCCTAGACTGGCAATCGATAAGCTGCAGGGGAAGTGTCTCATCATCATGTACGAACACCAACATGTCACCACAGGAAAAACACAGGTGTCAATAATAAAATGAATGATGGCTAAAGTCCATGTAACTGCTTCACTTTCAGGGTCCTGGTGTGTTGGCTCACTGTCACAGTGTCACCATTTGTTGGGACACTTGAATAGAACAGAGCCATTAGTGTTACACTGTGCTTTCCTGACAAGTCAAAATGTCTGCTATTGTTCAAAAAATTAGTGAAGACAGAATTATATCATTAATTTATTGATCGATTCATTACTAAATTAATTATTTTGTCAGTAGTCATCATTATCATCTTCATATAAAACCTGATTATATTGCAATCATCACAGTTTCAACTCTGCAATCACTTCTGACAACATCAAGTCTTTAAAGTGTATATAATCACATCAGAGTGCAGATTTTCATTTCATTTGTTTAATTGTCTAACCTTCGGTAGACCCTTTAATGACTCATCAGCAGTGTCAAGAGGAGCTTTTGTAAATCTATGATTGCTTTACACACTGCTTTGTGTACAGCACAACACATTGTGTATTTATGAATAAAGTGTATCCATTTTATGATAGGTTAGATGTCGATTTTGCATTTTAACGGGGCCATCGTACATTCATTTGCATATGTGACATGCTGTAAACCCAGATTTATATTATAATTGGCTATTTCAGGATAAACGGTTTTTGATTTATTCAGAAAATAAATCAAAACCCGTTTATCCTGAAAGAGCCAATTTTGCTATATTATAAGCTTTGAAGCATCAGCTACTTAAACAATGTAGATATTGGATTTCTGAGCTATGCACAGTTTGCAAAATTGTTTTAAATACAGTCACTCCACTGTTACAACTGTGTACTCCACTGTTCCCAGTGTACAGAGACAGTTGTCACATATGCCAGGGATGGTTGTAACATGTCTATAAATAAACATAATTAATCAAACAAATACTCAAAATGAAAAGATTATTTATCGTTCATGTTACTGTGACTATTCATTCATTGGTCGCAAAATAAATGGAAACACACAGATCAATTCAATCAATCAATCAATTTTATTTATAAAGCCCAATATCACATATCACAATTTGCCTCACAGGACTTTACAGCATACGACATCCCTCTGTCCTTAGGACCCTCACAGCGGATAAGGAAAAACTCCCCAAAAAACCCCTTTAACGGGGAAAAAAAACGGTAGAAACCTCAGGAAGAGCAACTGAGGAGGGATCCCTCTTCCAGGACGGACAGACGTGCAATAGATGTCGTACAGAACAGATCAGCATAATAAATTAACAGTAATCCGCATGACACAATGAGACAGAGAGAGAGAGAGAGAGAGAGAGATATGCAGGTAATGACAGTAGCTTACAACAACATTATTGAAAGTAATAATATTATAGTTATAGTTCTGGCTACTGTGGTACAATATGTTGAAAGTATGTATTAATATCTGGCAGTATACATGTGTGACAATAGTCATATGTGTATAATAACAGTAGAAGTATGACTAATGATGGCAGCAGCAGCAGGAGGCATCTGGCAGGACCACGGCAGCAGCACAACCACACACGTCACGCTGTCCAGGCACCGCTGTGATATGAGTTAATCTGAGAGACAGTGGAGCACAAAGGCTCCGGAGAAGAAGCCGAGTTAGTGACATCCAGAATGGCCGAATTAGCAAGATGCAGTAATAGAATACGAGAGAGAGAGAGAGAGAGAGAGAGAGAGAGAGAGAGAGAGAGAAAGAGAGAAGGTGCCCGGTGTATTATAGGGGGGTCCTCCGGCAGACTAGGCCTAAGTCAGCCTAACTAGGGGCTGGTACATGGCAAGCCTGAGCCAGCCCTAACTAGCTTATAAGCTTATAAGCCTAACTAATAAGCTTTATCAAAGAGGAAAGTCTTAAGTCTAGTCTTAAATGTGGAGACGGTGTCTGCCTCCCAGACCGTAACAGGAAGATGATTCCACAGGAGAGGAGCCTGATAGCTGAAGGCTCTGGCTCCTGATCTACTTTTGGAGACTTTAGGGACCACGAGTAACCCTGCATTCTCAGAGCGCAGTGTTCTGGTGGGATAATATGGCACTATGAGCTCTCTAAGATATGACGGAGCTTGACCATTTAGAGCTTTATAAGTTAACAGTAGGATTTTAAATTCAATTCTGGATTTTACAGGGAGCCAGTGCAGAGAAGCTAAAACAGGAGAAATATGATCTCGTTTCTTAGTTCCTGTTAGTACACGTGCTGCTGCATTTTGAATTAGCTGGAGAGTTTTTAAGGACTTACTAGAGCTACCTCATAATAGAGAGTTACAGTAATCCAGCCTAGAGGTAACAAAAGCGTGGACCAATTTTTCTGCATCTTTTCGGGTCAGGATAGGCCTAATTTTCGCAATATTGCACAGATGAAAAAATGCAGTCCGTGAGGTTTGTTTTAAATGAGAATTAAAAGACAAATCTTGATCAAATATTACTCCGAGGTTTCTTACGGTAGTGCTAGAGGCCAGAGCAATGCCATCTAGAGAAACTATGTCATCAGATAAAGAGTCTCTGAGTTGTTTGGGGCCAAGAACAATAACTTCAGTTTTGTCTGAATTTAACATCAGGAAATTGGTGCTCATCCAAGTTTTTATGTCTTTAAGGCAGTTATGGAGTTTAGTTAATTGATTATTTTCTTCTGGCTTCATCGATAAATACAACTGTGTATCATCTGCATAACAATGGAAATTTATAGAGTGATTTCTAATGATGTTACCTAAAGGAAGCATATATAGAGTAAATAGGATTGGTCCGAGCACAGAACCTTGCGGAAGTATCCAGTACCCAGTATACGAGGTTTCTCTACATTAATCTTTTTGGGGTAACGGATTAAAAAATCTTTTCATATCTCAATAAAAAATGGTCTTAGTGTGCAAAGGGCTAAGTCTTTATATGTCAGTATTTTGTTAGAAAACTTGCTGGTTGAGTGTATAAAAATATAAAATCTTCTCTTCTGTTGTGGGAGAATTGCAGGTTATGATTATTATAATATATGTTTGTATTTGATTTCTCTTCATAAAAAAGTGTTCTGGTGAAATTTGTCAATATCGTTTAAGATCCACAATAACTGATGGCAGTGGCGGCTCCTGTTGGGCAATTGTTGTGATGATGGCTGAGGTGACCCGTTCAATGGGTAAATTTGAATTAATTTGGCTCTACAATGACTGAACAATCCACAGTGGTCATCAACAGACTACTTTTCATCAGTTTGCCCACATAAATACCTTTGAATTAGGGCTGGGCGGTATGACCTAAAATTTATATCACGGTATAAATCGAATCCCTTCACGGTAACGGTATATATCGCGGTATAAATTTAAGCGTAAAAATTATAATAGAAGTGTTTCTGAATGGGTTTTGTAGTCCCTTAGCAAAGCTAAATTGATAAAAAAAAACAACAACAACAAAAGCAAAGATATAATGTATTTTTTAGAGCATTTATTGTGCAGAATGCAGATCTCAAAACTCAAAATTAAAACCCAGTACTCACTCTATGGTGCAAAATGTCCCCTGGGATCTATATCAAAAGGTAATTTCCTTCTTTTAGCAAAATCCTAAATGACTGAGTTGTGTTTTTTCCACCTGGACCTTTATGCTCTGCCATTTCTCCTCTAATCATCACGCTGTAACCTGTGACAGGCTGTTATGATACCACAACTATCACACATTCACATATGGAGTTTTTTGTGGAGCCCCTAGCGTCACATAGGTTTACATTACCAAAGGTTTATGACAAACTCTCTTGCCGAAAACCAACTCCCGTGTGCGCACGGCGAGAGAGGAGAGGGAGAGACGCTTTGCTGCTGCCAGAGGAGACACTGAATGAGTTCCCTCTGAGCGGTAAGTTGTTAAAAGAGTCTGAGAAGTCCGGGGCCGTTCATAAAACATTAACTCACTCACTCACAAGTTCTCCAGCAACACATGTTGCACGTGCTACGCTAAATCACGGACGTGAATCAGCTCCTCTTGCTCCGCTGTCTCTGTGCTCGCAGCCATTTTCACACTGAGGCAGGTGCGATGACGTCATCAACGATAGGACGGTAGAGCGCAAATCTCTACCGTGGGCCAAATTTATATCATTTCTACCGTCTACCACATATACCGCGCAGCCCTACTTTGAATGTAAACAGAGACCTGTTTTACCATTAATCAAATAAAACTGAGTAAGGTATTCACTGAGTCACTGTCAGTCTTAATCAGTTCTGATTAAATGCAGGCATACCCTACAACTTAATACAATGCACATCACATAGTATCACTGCTCTTTGACCTGACCTGAACGTTTTTTTGTTGTTGTTTTTCAGTTTCAGTTATATATTGGGGGGGCATTTTGGGCATTGGGGAACGTGTCCCCCTCAATGTATATGGTGACTACGGCCCTGTCATGCATGCATAATTAGGCCTCAGTTGTCTGGGTGCGCAAAGGTGAAGTGGCTGGTCTTGTCATACAAAGTTTGATGGAGTGTCAACTGGACAATATGGAGATACTTGCATCTTGAAAGCTGGACTACAAATGTGGATAGACAGGGAGAAAGACATGCAAGCCTAAGACGTGGTAAGATACGATATTCCTCACTATATGAAGTGACTGATAACAAGATCTGTATAATGGATTGTAAAGAAATTCGTCAGGTTTTTATTTGTAGACAAATTGATCTGGATTTATAGCGTGATGGGATGACAGCACAATGATGTGTGTGGCATCACTGGAAAGCTGTTTCACGTGATGTGTGGCTTCTCGCTAATGGTCGCGGAGAATATCCATAGAGAAGAATGGGTGTGAATTTGGACGCACTATGCGTCGTTACTTTATAACCTATATGGTTAAAAAACCTCTTGGATCAGCTGGAGACGTTAGCCATGTTGATCTTGAATGTGACCGCTGCGCAGTGGCGCTGCCTCATGTGATGTCGGAGTAATCGGAAAAATGAGTTTCCGACCGTAAAGCAATATTTTAGTGGAAACGGTTGACGACGTGTTTTTTAAACATTTTGAGTGATAAAATACAACACATCTTCTTTGTAATGTCCATGTTGTCTCCACATGAGGACTTAAACGCTCGTGAACACACAATGAAGTAAGAACGACTTCCCGACATGGGAAATTGGACCATCGGAGGAGCACATGAATTATACTTGGTGGTTTACGTATGACGAAAACACGTTGGGGCAAGCCCTCCCGGAACACATAGAGATTGCAATGGAGTGCCTGCATTTAGAAAAAAAAGCATTTTACATGGAAGTCTATGAGAGTGAGTCGGGGCGATTTCCAGCCAGGCTGATATCGCCCCAAAGGGCCGGAACGTGACTTCACACTGCCTCTGATTGGATATTCAGAGGCAGGACGAGCTGTTTCAAGTGAAAATTATCAGAATAATTAATGTATTGTGTGTATATATGACAATAATGATGATGATAATCATACATTTATTATCATCATCTTTCTTTTCTTTTCTTTTGTGGCTCAAGGAGGGGCGGCACCCTATCGCCCTCTATTGGCCAGCCGCCCCTGACTGATGGGGTTATTCTGAACCATGAGAACATCAAGGTGAGTTGAAGCTGTTGTTTTAACCCAGGGAAATAAAATGTATGTACATAAAGTGTAAAGAAGAACCAAACAGCAATAATGTCATACATTTATTTAGAACTTTTCTAGCATCAAATGCAAAGTACATTTAAAGAAATAAATGAAATGCAAAAGCAAGACAGTCCAACATAAAAGTAGTTAATGCAACAACATTTAGACCCAAAGAAATAAAAATGCATCTATATCTCCAGATAAAACAAGGGGGCTTAAAAGACAGCAAGCATGAGCAAAAACCCAGTCACCTGATGATCTTTACCTGGAGTCTGTCTGGACACAATCGCACTCAAAGAAACAAATACAGACACATTAAAAATATATGTACAAATGTCACAATAAAAGGCACAACAGTCCCTGAAATTAAAGGACAAAATATATTGTTTGTACACAAAGCATTTTCTAATCTGATGCCCCTATCTGTGGGATGATGTCATTTGTTTGTGCCTTCAAATTCTTTTTTTAAAATCACAGTGGAAAATAAATCTGTTTTATAATGAGACAACATCATAAGGGTTTGGTTATGCTCTGAGATATACAGCCATTTTGTTTTCGCAGATCCAGAAGTTGTTAGTTTCACATGGTACATCATTCCAGCGATTTTGGTTCATATGGATATTTTCTACACAGTCTTCATTTCCGCCATTATTGTTGGGTTCCCCAGATCTCCAGAAGCTGAAAGTAAAAACAAATATGCTTTTAACACAAAACACAAGCCAACTTGCATTTAATGAACAGCAACACACAGAATGTGGAAGTTAAAGTTAATACAACAATTAAATATTATTTTTTGTTGACAGTGAAACCATAATCTCTTAAAACTCCAGAGTAATGTGTGTACCTTGTTGTCAGCAGAGTGTCATCCACCCATTTCCATACCCCCTCTGTCTCTCTGTCAGTCAGTCCAATCCACATTATCTTTTGGTATTGTCTTGTGAAATTCTTGTTTTAAAAGAGAAACACACAATAGTAAATTCATATTTAAACAATGTCTCATGCATCCAAGTGCACACACACACACACACACACACACACACACCTGTTCCTCTTCGCTGTTGATAATCATTAGGTCTGCACCTCTTTGCACACAGTCATCTCTGCTGTCTTGCCAGGTTTTCTCGATTGAAGAAATATAGTAGAAACTACCACTGAAATACACCCATCCTTGGTTTGAATAGTGATCTGTTGTTAGAGGAAAGAACAGACATTTCTTATTATTCAACAAACAACAAAAATACGTTGAAAAGCTATTTTGAATGCACGTGTGCACATTTACCTGCTGAAAACAAAACAACACAAAACAAACAAACAAAAACGTTAGGACAAGTAATTTTAGTCACAAGCTGATGAACGCTTGTCTCGAACGTATTGGAAACACATTATTTAGAACGTTGTGAGGCCTGACCACATACTCTGTAAAAGCATTTTTTATGCACAATATGTTCCTTTTTTTGTTTCCTTACGACACTCACCAAAGTTACTCAGCTTCCTCTTCAGCTCATCTCTCTCTTCAGTCAGGGTTTTATAATTCTCCTCAATACCTAGTGGAGAGGTTATCGTCACTTACACCAGAATGTTCACAACTAAAGAGAAAGTTTACTTTCAAACAGAATGTCCACATTAAACTGATCTATTAATGACAGTTAGTCATTAAAGCTACAGTTTGTAACTTTAGTAAAAATAACTTCTTGTCATATTCACTGAAACTGTAACTACTTCCACACAGAAGTAGATAAAACACATGATCTAACCAGGTTCCTCCTCACAGTGCTTCTAAAAGCATTTGTTAGAATCTGCTGCGGCTCACAGAAAACAACCAATCAGAACCGAGGAGTCTCAGCCAGCAACCTGATCAAGCTGATAAGATATGAATGTTGGTCATACTGTCAAACTAAGCAGCGCTGATCAAATATGAATCCAGATTCTATTATTGCGTCACGTATTTCTTGCCACAATTGTTTTCAGAAGTTTTAGTGCACTGTTTAGCTGTAAAATGGAAAATTTGCTCCAGCTCCTGGGCTGTGCTTTGTTTTCAGCTCAACTGTTTCCAACGTGGTGGCCAGGTCACAAACTCACTTTCTCATTCTACAGCTAAACAGTATATATGTTTCTGAAAACATCTGATGTGAAAATGAGACAATGCAGTGATGGAATCTTGATTCATATTTGATCTGCGCTGCCTAGTTGGAAAGTTTGACAGCAGCTCACCAGCCATGATTGACAGCTGCGTTAGAGGCTCCTCGATTCTGATTGGTTGTTTTCATTTACTGTGTGGTACTGCCATTAGAAGCAATACGAGGAGAAAGAGTACGTGTTTTTTATTTTTTACAGAATATCTGTCTCATGTAACACTGTGGATAAGTGACAGTTTCAGCAAATATTACACAATGTATTTTTTTTTTAACTACAGCCTTTAAAAGAACTATTCTCTCAAACAAATACAGATCAGAGACCCAAACTGTCACCTAATGTACACTAGACTTCAGGAAGTTGAAAATACTGCATGATAATGCATGATAATAAATCATGAATTCAACCATAGAAAGTCCCATCCTCTCTTCCAGATTATTGGAGTAGTTTCATTATCGTACTTACGAAGGTTGATGCTCCTCAACTCGTCTCTCTCCTCAGTCAGATTTTTAATATTGGCATCAATCCCTGGTGGAGGGGCTAACATCATTTGCAACAGAATCAGATTATGTTCACAACTAAAGAGACAATTCACTTTAACACAGAATTTCCATATAACATGAATCTTTCCATAAAGCTGTAGGTATTTTTATAAGTTAAATGTATCTGTTAAACAAACAATTCTGTCATACAGCGACAAACCACACACCCATGGTATCACACAGGAAATGACAACGTCTGTAGTGACAAGCTTCAAACTCTGCTGTTAGAAAATTAATTCATATTAATTAATATATGATGTAATAATAATAATTTAATAAAACTCACAGAGAGCAAGACGGAGGGAAATGTTTAGAGCAGCTTGTAGGACACACAGGAGACAAAAGCTCACGGCAACACATCTGAGCAGTTTTCCTCCTGTGTATGGAAAACACACACAAACACACGCACGCACGCACGCACACACACACACACACACACACACACACACACACAGTGCATTGACTGATTAGCAGTTTTCTTGGACGTGTTGTATTTCATTCACTTCAAGTCTACATTAATAAATTCATTCACTCAAAGTCCTTGAAGCCTAAATGATAATAAGAATACCAAAGCACCGTTCTGGCAGGACTTAAAACACTAACCATATACAACCAGCACAAAAAGGTGAGAAGCTGAAAGAAGGATGACTTTTTTGTCTGTTTTTCAACTTTCAGTCACAGCCATGTTACTGAAATTCTAGTATTAGATAATGATAATAATAATAATAATAATAATAAATTTATTTATAGAGCACTTTACATCAAAGTGCTGTACAGGTGAATTTAGTAAAAACATGCACAACACTAGTAAAAAACAAAAACACAATTTAAAACACGACACCATAAAAAAAATAAAAATCTTTAAAGTAGTTTAACAGTCTGTCAAAAGGTAAACACAAAAATAAATTAAAAGTCAACAGTGTTTAAATGGTCATGGAGATAATGTAAATAAACAAAGACCATAAAGCCAAAAGGACTTTTTCACTTCTACACTGAACTATAACTCACAGTGTTGTTGATGATGTTACTTTGATGTTTCAAACAGCCAAACATTGATAGCAATTCTGTCTCACCAGGCACTGTGGTACCATCTTCATCACTGTGACTCTTGGAGGCAGCAGTGCTGGCTGAAGCATCAGAGAGGTTCATCATCTCCACAGTGATCTCTGATGCATTTTCATAGACGGCCATATTTCACTCAGAGTGTGATGGATGTCTTACTGGTGGTTTCTGTGATCTGCTTCTTCTTTTGTATGTTGCATAAACTGCAAAGCACTCATGTACTTCCTCATTTTAAAGTTGAATGTTGTTTTTGTTGTGGTTTGAGAGATGTCATCTCTGTGTGCTGTGGGGAGGTGTGTTCTGTGTCCTTTTTTTTTGGCAGAGGCTGGGTGGGGATCTCCAGGTGGTTTGGAAGCCTCGCAGCTGGAGCTCATGTCTTTTTCTTCTTCTTCTTCTTGTTCTACAGAAGCAGAATGTGGTCACAAAAATAGACTTCCTCCTATTGAAATTTTTACCAATCAGACCTTTTTCATTTTCATACAAGCGTATCTTAAAAAAAAAGAAGAAAAAACTGCCTCTAATTTGTATTAGTAGCTACTAAATAACATATTCTCAATCAAGACGCTTTAACCAGGTTATTCTGAATTCTGAGAGCACCAACTTTTGGAGCTGTTTTGGGAAATAAGATTTATGTATGCAAAGTGAAAATAAGAAAACAGCGGCAAAACAACAATAATATCATTCTTTTATTTACATGGCACTTTTCAAGCAATAAATGCCATATTTTTAAAAACATGAAATGCAAAAAAAGACAAACAAGAACAACATATCTGGACTGTGAGAAGACACCAGGGGCGGACTGGGACACAAATTCAGCCCGAGACATTCAGGCACACTGGCCCACACACTGGCCCACACACTGGCCCACACGTTTCTACCTAAAGTCCTCAATATGCTTGTACACACTACACAAACGCTGTCCTCAGAATCAACTGCGTAAGAAAATCAGCAGTTATTGTTTAATTCCAGACTATAAAATAAATGCAATAATGAATTGGCCACAAATGGCGATGTGCTTATTATTTAACTTAAAATAAGAGCATATGACTCTGTCCTAATGCATCTAATTTTATGCACAAAATAACTGTCTGCCCTGCACAGCCCTGCTCTTGTATTACATAAGCCCAATTTATATCTCCATGGCTCACAGCCATGAACTAAGGAGGTATAAATTGGGCAATAGGCCCTATAGTCAACTTTTAGTCAACTTATTACTACAACAAAAAAATCCCACTTCGTACTACTTAAAAGGTTTTCCTCTGGCTAAAATGTAATGCATAGTAGACTATGCCTTCACATTGCACCTGTCATATTGCTGGTCTCATCCTCTTCCTCCTCATCACAACTGGGGTTAGTCTGTCCCTCAGCTTCACTGTCCTTGAGACTGGGAGCACCACCTAACGTTAATTACATGCATCCACAGGAAAAAAGCAAGCACATATTTTATTTTAATACAGGTTTAAATTATAATGACTTAATGCAATACCTAGTAGGCTAGTTGGCCTCTTGAACCAGACACCTAGAAGAAATATGCAATTTGCCAAAGCCAACCTTGCACATTACACACTCACGAACGTTAGCTAACGTTAATGCACCTGCTATGGCACTGTCGGCTTCAGCTCCATCTCTGTCGTTAGCAACACCAGCAGCCTCAGCCCGTCAACCAACGCCACGGCCCAACAGGTCGGTTATTTTGGAGCACTTTGCTGCCTCTTCTTGTAAAGATATGACCGCAACACCCTTTCTTTTTTTAACCTAGTCTGGTCCACACCGGCCCACTTAGTGACTGGCCCATTGGGATTCGTCCCGAATGTTCTGATGGCCAATTGGGTCCATGTCATTGGTCCGACAGCCCGTTGTTCCGATATGTGATTATACTAGGCTATACTGTATTTGTGTACCATAGAGGATCAGCAAACGCAACAAAAGTAGGCTACTGGTCGAGATACAAGTGTCATAGAGAGGAGAGAATGAAACACCATAACCTCCTGTTATTAACTCTGGGGTCTGGGTTGTGTAGGGAGCTCGTCGCGGTGCTGAACGGCTCCTGGCGGGCGTATTTCTACCTTGATGGTGCACTGCGACCGGCTCTGGGTCAGCTGGGAAAGGCTTGAGGCGGAGCAGGGTCACGGCTTATGTGTTTGCCACTTTCTTTTTCATTTTAACCCACACCATGATCTTTTCCTGACCCTAACCAAGTGATTTTTGTGCCTAAACCTAAAAAGACCTTAACCACAGGGCATCATGATGATTTCGGAACAACGGGACTTTGGAACAATGGGTTTAATATGGTCGGAACAATGGGATGTCGGACCAATGGATAGACCCCGGCCAATCCGCCATTGGAAGACACAACAGCAACCACGGAAAATTTTCACACTGAAAAGTGCAGCAAGTCCTTTAAATTAAAGGTCGAAACATGTTTGTGTCTTTAACATTTTTACAAATCACAGTTAAAAATAAATCTGTTTTATGATGTAACAACACTGGGTTTGGTTTTGTCCAGATTTACAGAGCCATTTTCTTTTCACAGATCACAGTGTTTTCTCCATCTTTCATTGTAACATACCCATATTCTTTCCTGTTGCCAAACATCTCCATAACCGTACCCCACACATGATCTAACAATGCAGTTCTGCCTAGAGATTTACAATAAGTCTTCCAATAATCTCTTGTAACTTTTTTATTATTATCCTGACCTCCACTTGCTTTCTTTCATTTTCAATTAAATTCTGGAAATGATGTGTTTTCTTCAGGACCTTAAATGCCTTATTACGACTTTTAATTACAGCAGTGCGTTCTTGAGTCCAGTATGGAACTATCTTTTTCCTTTTATTCTCATTGCTCTTTGGTATTGATTCCCTTGCTGCTCCTTGGTTTATATTTACCTTTCCTAAAATTCTTTCAGTTATTATTCTAAATTTATTCCAGTTCGCTTTATGAAATATCCATCTTCCCTCTCTCTCATCCTGTGCTTTTTCCCATTCCACTCCTGTGTTTATTAATATTGGGTAATGATCACTTCCTATAGTGCTTCCTTTGTGTACTTCCCACCTAGTTTTCCCAGCTAAAGATTGTGATACCGCGGTGAGCTCTATTGCTATTTCTGATCCCTTCACCAAATTCATCCTTGTACCTGACCCATCATTTAAACATACCAGATGATATTTCCTCTCCAGTGATCCAATATTGCTTCTATAGTTGTCTTTTCTCTAATCTATGCACGGGTTATAACAATGTATTACCTCCACACTTTCCCACCTATCCCACACTTCAATAACTACTCGCTCTAATTCTTGATTTATCTTTAAAACTCTACACTTTATACTGTCTTAAGCAAATATTGCACCCCCCCCTCCATTTCCATTGAAATCTGATCCATTTCCTTTTCCAATGATAGGTCTTTCATATTTAGGATTTGGCTGCTGCTGTAACTATGATTTAGATTTTTTTCTGTCTTGGTTTTTGCTTGTTCTGAGCAGTTGATGACGTAAGCTAAAAATAGCACTAACCTGTCCATTGATATTCTTGTGTTGTTGTTCTGAGCTTGTCCTGATCCTGCTGTTGTATCGGCCTTGGTTTGGTTGACCCCACTTTCTCCTCCTTTAGTGTTGTAGATCTATACTGCTCTGCATGTTATTTTCCACTCTGATTTCAGTTGCTGCATCTCTTCTGCCTGCTACCTGAGTGTGCACCCTCCATAAGCTGCTGTGTGGTTTCCTCCGCAGTTACACATTTAATCTCATCATTGCTACTACATTTTCCGTCCGAATGCTCACCTCCACATCATCCGCATCTGTTTTCCTCTGCATACATGAGCAGTATGACCATACCTCTCACATTTACAGTATCTTGATCTTTGATTCCTGTTACTTTCCCTCCTTTCAACACTTTTCTGAGTTCGTCTAGGTTTTCTCCTGTGGGGATGCCTGTTATCACTCCCCCAGCTCGTTTCTGCTCACCAATAATCCTTCTTTCCAAAATTTCTTTTTTTTAAAGCCTCAGTGTGTAAAAATGGTGAGTAACAGTGACATCAGCGATCAAATTCTAGATTGCAGGGCTCGCTCGCGCTCACTCGCTCACCCCTCCCGTTGGGTAAGTGACGGTGGCCTCGTAGGACAAAAAGCCTTGCGCAGACAGAGATGGCATCATCCACGAGTTTTTCAAGTTTTTCAGGAGTAGGCCTATCTAGCGATGAGGTGAATATTTATTTAGGAATCTAAATCATATTACGACATTGTAGCGACCCTGCAGTAAATGTTCTTTTATAATGTCAATGTTCTGTGAGTTAATGGCATGTTTGGGATTGAATGAATATAGGTAGGGGGGCGGGGTGTGAGTGTGACGGGGATGAGGGCTGTGTGAGTGCGCGTGCTGGTGTGTGTATGAGCGAGCTGGAGGAGAGAGCAGCAGTGCACAGTTGGAGTTACTGCTAAGTTCTTGTTTGTTGGTTGTTTTGGCGTGGTTACAGCCAACAGTAACCTGTACTGTTCAGTAATAAACAGTGGTTTGTGTAGTGTAAGATTTAATCTTTAATCAGATAAAAGTGTTAAACTGCATAAGTTGATTAAGAGTGAAGTTCATATAACCATGTTTTATGTTACCAGTTCCTATAAAACTGTTTGTTATGCATCTATATGTGATAAAATAAGGTTATACAAGTTTATGTATTCATAACACAGGGTTTTGCATTCACATTGAAGAGCACACATACACCACACCATGTATTGTTTAAATAACTATGTATTGTTTAATAATAACACACACACTCTTTAATGTTTGTATTGCACGACACACATTCTAAGCTCACATTGCATAAACGCACAGGGGACTGTATAGAGAAAGTCCCCAAGTTTTATATATTTTTAAAAAATAAAGTGAAACCAGGCTCAAATCTAATGGTGGGAGAATTTGGGGATTTCCAGGCCTAGGTCATGTTTGGGCAAGGGCCCAAGGGGCCTACTACCAATAGATTTGGATCAGATGGGAAAAGGCTAAAAAGAAAAGGATCTGCCACCAATAGGTTTGGGTTTAGGTGGGCAGGATCGAATCTCCACATATGTTTTGCCCTGTTACGGGGCAAAACATATGTGTGGTCCTCCATTTAAAGTGCGACAGAATCATAAAAGTACAAAGTAGGTTCACGCAGAAGCGCCCCGGAGCTTCACCTTCTCTGTCTCCAGTGACGGCAAGTTCTAGGTAAACGCGAAAGGCGAAGCACGTACATCCCTTTCGACCACCGTATTCAAATATGGCGACGCAAGAGGGCAGCCTCCAGCAGACCGCGCCCTGCTTGTGTATATGTAGAGAAATCATTCTAAGCCTATGAGAAAGCTTCCATTTGTATGTGAATTGCATTACACTTTAGTAAATATATATTTATGAAAGCAATAGTTGATATTTGCTAATAAACAACCACGTAAATTACACATTGTAACTTTAACACACAGTTTGTATTTTCATCACTTCATTGATTGACCCTCCAGCCACCAGCTGGTAGCAGTACTGAGTGCACTGCTGCTGAGCAGCACTCCAGTAGGTGAGTGAGGAGGAAGTCCTGCACCACCTTTGATTTTATGTGTTATGTGTTGCAGAGGTGGAAATTATGAATCACTCAGCTTCTTCTAGGTGTTTCATTCAGGGCTGATCAAAGATTTGAGCAGTTGAACTTTTTTTAGGCCAAGCTGTTGCACCACTGTTCAAATGCACTTTAGTTCAGCCTTTCTACTGCTGCTGGTTTAAACCGTGGGTCACCAAAAATATAAAATTATTTTTTGTAATGCTGAAACACTCAGGCGACCCACCGAGACTTCACTCCAGCTTCTTTGGTTGTGTTTCCTGCTAAGAACATTCTTTGATGTTTGTTTTCAGCTACTGGAACGCTGGGGAGCCCAACAGCTATCAAGGCATTGATGAAGACTGTGGAGAAATAAGGCTTTATGACAGGGAATACAACTGGAATGATTCACCATGTAAAAAGCTAAACTTCTGGATCTGTGAGAAGGTGGTGGCTCCATGACTCAGCATCCAAATCTGCCCTAGACTGGCGATCGATAAGCTGCAGGGGAAGTGTCTCATCATCATGTACGAACACCAACATGTCACCACAGGAAAAACACAGGTGTCAATAATAAAATGAATGATGGCTAAAGTCCATGTAACTGCTTCACTTTCAGGGTCCTGGTGTGTTGGCTCACTGTCACAGTGTCACCATTTGTTGGGACACTTGAATAGAACAGAGCCATTAGTGTTACACTGTGCTTTCCTGACAAGTCAAAATGTCTGCTATTGTTCAAAAAATTAGTGAAGACAGAAATATATCATTAATATATTGATCGATTCATTCACTGTCGAGGAGCTTTTGTAAATCTATGATTGCTTTACTCACTGCTTTGTGTACAGCACAACACATTGTGTATTTATGAATTAATTGTATCCATTTTATGAAGTTGATTTTGCATTTTAACAGGGCCATCGTACATTCATTTGCATATGTGACATGCTGTAAACCCAGATTTATATTATAATTGGCTATTTCATGATGAACGGTTTTTGATTTATTCAGAAAATAAATCAAAAGCTGTTTATCCTGAAAGAGCCAATTTTGCTATATTATAAGCTTTGAAGCATCAGCTACTAAAACAATGTAGATATTGGATTTCTGAGCTATGCACAGTTTGCAAAATTGTTTTAAATACAGTCACTCCACTGTTACAACTGTGTACTCCACTGTTCCCAGTGTACAGAGACAGTTGTCACATATGCCAGGGATGGTTGTAACATGTCTATAAATAAACATAATTAATCAAACAAATACTCAAAATGAAAAGATTATTTATTGTTCATGTTACTGTGACTATTCATTCATTGGTCGCAAAATAAATGGAAACACACAGATGTAGCTTACATGATACAAAGTAGCTGGTCTGTGGTAAAGTGTAGACCTAGCTTACACTAAGTAGCAAGCTTGTGCGCAGGAGTGTTATGTGTGTTGCTTGGCAACAGTATTGTTCCAGTTGCTGGACTATGTGTGTTGGTGGAGCTAAATATATCATTAAATAAACAAACAAATCATAACCTGTTGCGGCTTTTTATCGTTAATAAATGGTGCTTGTAGAATTGTTGTATAAACGCAATATCACACTGGAGGTCGTGCTGTTATACTGAATATTATCAGCACAGTTATAATTATCTTTGGCACAGATTTTTTTTTCCATCTGTGCCATCCTCAGGAAATGTTCTGCCTCTTGCTGTTTTTGTTCCTGTTATCTTACGGCCTGCTTTTCCACTGACTTAGCATGCAACTGATCATCATTAACTTAGCATGTAATCAAGTCTGTTCAGGTCTTCAGGTTTTTAAAACTGTCCCAGTATCCCCAGCCTCACCTACTGTAAACTACCCTGACTGTTAGTTTAACAAATGTGTATCATTTTTATTTTTAGCTTGAAAGACGCTGATTCTGATGAGACTTGTTTGGACTCCTTGACATTTGATCTCAGCACAGTATCCAAAGTTAAAATTTTACCTAAAAAGAAAGAAAGAAACAAACAAACAACAACAACACCAAAACAAACCAAGAAAAAAAAGAAACAAACAAACAACTAAACCCAACAAAAACAAATAACACCAAAAAAACGAGCAAACCCTTGGGGCATTGGTGGCTCAAGGCCAAAACACACCGGCGGCGTCATATGACGGTGGCATCATTGACGCGAGTCAAGTGCCGCCCCCAACACACACAAAAAGCGTCACGCTGCGGGGCGTCAACCGGATGTCTATTGCACACTCCAGTCCGCGGGAGCTGGGAAGTACAAAATAGCGCTTTTTCAAGGGTGGCAACGCTGGAAAAATAGGACAATAGCGTAAAGTGCCGCGGTGCGGCACGTCGACACGCGTCGAGCCGCCGCCGGTGTGGGTTTGTAAATAGAAAATAATGGGAGCGGCTGTTTTGATGCACGTCGTCTGGCGCCGGTGTGTTTTGGCCTTTAGTGGTAGAGCTGGCGCCTCATGAACAAGGCTGTTGCCACAGCGGCCTGGGTTTGACTCCTGCCTGGAATTTTTAAATGTGGCTGCTTTTTTTTGTAAACAAGAAGACAATCTCACTGAATATGTGCAGAGTGATGTAATCACTCCAACTTGTTTCTTATTGGAGGAATTCAACTGCCCCTGTCACCACTGTCCCTGGTGTCCAATACATTATCATTTTGTTATTCTTTGGTAGGTCTTGGAAAGCCTATTCCATCTTTTTTGTAGTTTGATCAATTGATCTATCTGAAAACACTATTTGTCTGTGTGTTTTGATGATGTCCTTCTATTAACTTCTTGATCAAGTTGTCGTCTGTACCTTCAGTGTTCAGAGAAACAGATAACAAAATGATATCTAAAAGCCATCATCCCTTAATGATTTCCCTGAATAAATGTGATTTCTTGTGTCAAAGTATAGAAAAGAAGGAGATCTAGCCTAAGAAATAGAGACTGATGAAGTCAGGTTTTTTGTTTTGTTGCTGTTACTGTTGACACTAGGTGTGTCTTTTTAAAATGACACAACATAAGAAGCAACATAAGAAGGATGTCCTTACCCTTACTGCCATAGGTTTATAATGTAATATAATATATTGCTTATATGTGTCCTCGTCTAAACACCAGGTCGACATCCAACTTCTTTTCTAGTGTTAGTGAGTTCCATCATTAAAGTATCATGTTCATCACCCTCAGTGACAAACCTCCACTTCCTCTGATTTCCTCAGGCAGCACACTTTTTGCTGCTGTGTTGACGTTATCACAAGAAATTTGGAAACATGCAGATTTGTATCTCATAACTGTGAAAGACTGTAAAGTTCAGTCTGTAATCAGGTATCCTGCATGTAGAGAATCATGACGTTTAAATCTACACTTCTGTGGTTGGGAAACAAATGTTTATTCTTGAGAAATTGGTCTCATTATCACAGTCATCAAATGCTCCCCCACATCTCTCAAGGCAGACTTAAATGCAGCTTTTGATTTCAAATTGAATCGGACCTTAACCATCCAGTGCTTTTGTAAACCAACAGTAGTATTTTGAAACTGATAGAACAGAACTGGACAGATGTGATCCAGTTTCTTGGTCTTAGTGAGAACTCAAGCAGGAGCGTTTTGAATCAGCTGCAGCTGTCTGATCAGTTTTTTTTAGGGAGATCAGCAAAGACAATTACGGTAGTCAAGTCTAGTGAAAATAAATGCATGGACAGTGTTTTTTTTTCCCAAATCTGGCCGAGACACAAGTCGTTCTATCCTTGATATGTTGTTAAGGTGATAATAGACTGACTTTGCAATTGTCTTAATGTGGCTATTGAGATTCAGGTCTGAGTCCATGACTAAATGAAGATTTCTGGCTTGGTCCGTCAACTGAGCACTGACTTTTAATTGTTGCTTCTTGGCTCCAAGAACAGTTAACTCAGTTTTGCCTTTGTTTAATTGGAGAAAAATGTCACACATTCAATAATTGATCTGTTCAATGCACTCAGTCAGAGCTTGTATTGGACCAAAGTCCCTGGTAATATGGTTATGTAAATTTGTGTGTCATCTGCATAATTATGGTAACATTTTGTTTTATTTCCTCACCTTTGCCAGAGAGCGAAGCTTTTGATTTACTAGTCCATCTGAGTCTCAACCCTCACCTATGGTCATGAGATTTGGGTAGTTACAGAAAGAATGAGATTGCAGATTCAAGCAGCAGAAATGAGCTTCCTGAGGCTCAGCCTCAGAGATAGGGTGAGGAGCTCAGACATCCGTAGGGGAGCTCAGCATAGAGCCGCTGCTCCTTTGTGTCAAAAGGAGCCAGTTGAGGTGGTTTGGCCATCAAACAGGATGTCTCATGGATGTCTCCTGCAGGTCGAACTGGTAGGAGGCCCTGGGGTAGACCCAGAACATGCTGGAGGGATTATACCTTATCTGGCCCTGCTGACACTTCAGGATCCCCCAGGAGCAACAAAAAAGTTGTGTGCTCAAATATCCCTGACCAGCTTCTACTGTTTTTTATTTTTATTTATTTTTTCTAATATGCGCTGTCTTGTGACTTGAACAGTAAATACGTACTCCACTGTGGGTGTTTGTCTGTGCAATGAATGACAGATGAGAGTGAACTGTCAGTCAGTGATGATTAAAAAAACACACCCACCAGGCGCTGCCCAGCCAATACCTGCAACAGTTGTTCAGCATGACAGCCAATGAATGGCATTATGCTGGGTATTCGCTGCTGTCGTATTTGTTATTAGCCGTTAGCCATAGCATCGTAGCTATGGCTAAATGTGTGGGCTGTGGCGCTTCGTCCTCTGGAAATCTAAAGAAAAAACGTGTCGTTTAAGGTGGAGTGTCTGTTGGAGTATATACAAACAGACGAGCGAACGCCAACGGTGAAACGCTGCGATATTTTTTCTTTTTCAAGCGAGAATGGAGTTGTTTGCGAGATGTGCAAGACGTGAAGCAAAAGTACAAGGCGAGTTTACACATACACACACACAGAATATGTATGCACACAAACACAACATAAACATATTCTGATATTTTTCTGCACTACCTGTCCAGGCCAGCAATATGTTTTTACCAGTAAAAACTTCATCCAGTACAGCACTGTATGTAGTAGTAGCGCTCCTACAATTTTTGTTTACAATGTATGTTTACATGCACTCATTGCGCTGCCTGGCCACTAATATTTTTTGCCAGGAAAATGTTTTCATCCAGTACAGTGGCACTGTATTTAGTAGTACAACTACAATTTAAGTTTACATTTAGTTTTTGATCTAGCATATTACATTTGTTGCAGTTTAGAGGCCTAGAGTAGTTGGCAATTACTATTAAAGAGTGTTACTTATTTTGTATTCCAAAGAGTTGTTTGCTCTTTGTGTTGCCATAACTCTTAAATGTTTGTGTATTGTCTCCAAGTGACTTTTATGGAGCACATTTTCAGTAGTAGATATTCAGTAGTTCATGTTGTTAAAATAATCTTATTATTAATCTTTATAGTAATATTCACTTGTAATGATATTTGGGGTTGGAGAGGTGATGCCATGGATCCGCTATGTGGATGCAGTGTGTGTACCCGTCAGATGTCGCACACAGTCACTCAAGTAGGTGATCAGAGGAGCTGAATGTCTGCTCAGGAGTTTTCAAAATTAGAGGGAACATTGGTGGTCAGCCGTATCAAATGCAGCACTGAGATCCAGTAATACTGTAAATAAAATTATGCCACTGTCTGTGTTTATGTGGATGTCACTGAAGACCTTAACAAGAACAGTCTGAGTGCTGTGTGGTCAGAAACCTTACTGGAAGACATCAAAACAGTGTAGTGCCAAGGGAACAAAGGTGCCTTTCCATTTTGTCTCGTATTATGAATTTTGCTGTGAATAGAATCATAAAATACACTGGACTCAGTATACGAGGTTTCTCTACATAACTTTAATTTTTTGGGGGTAATGGATTAAAACATATTTTCATATCTCAATAAAAAATGGTCTACGTCTTTGTATGTCAGTATTTTGTTAGAAAACTTGCTTGTTGAGTGTATAAAAAAATAAAATATTCTCTTCTGTTGTGGGAGAATTGCAGCCAGGTTATGATTATAATATATGTATGTATTTAATTTCTCTTCATAAAAAAAGTGTTCTGGTGAAATTTGTCAATATCATTTAGGATCCACAATAACTGATGGGGTTATTCTGAACCATGAGAACATCAAGGTGAATTGAAGCTGTTGTTTTAATTCAGGGAAATAAAATGTATGCACATAAAGTGTAAAGAAGAACCAAACAGCAATAATTTCATACATTTATTTACACAGAACTTTTCTAGCATCAAATGCAAAGTACCTTTAAAGAAATAAATGAAATGCAGAAGCAAGACAGTCCAACATCAAAGTAGTAAATCCAACAACATTTAGACCCAAAGAAATAAAAATGCATCTGTATCTCCAGATAAAACAAGGGGGTTTAAAAGATAGCAAGCATGAGCAAAAACACAATCACCTGATGGAGTCTATCTGGACACAATAGCACTCAAAGAAACAAATACAGACACATTAAAAATATATGTACAAATCTCACACTGAAAGGCACATCAGCCCCTGAAATTAAAGAACACAATATGTTGTTTGTACACAAAGAAGCATTTTCTAATCTGACACCCGCCTGTGTGGGACGATGTCATTTGTTTGTGCCTTCAGTTTTTTTGTTTTTTTTTAAATCACAGTGGAATATAAATCTGTTTTATGTTGAGACAACATCATAAGGGTTTGGTTATGCTCTGAGTTATACAGCCATTTTGTTTTCGCATATCCAGAATTTCTTTGTTTCACATGTTGCATCATTCCACATTTTTCGGTGATCACTGTCATTTGTTTCTACACAGTCTTCATTTCCGTCATTATTGTTGGGTTCCCCAGATCTCCAGAAGCTGAAAGTAAACACAAATATGCTTTTAACACAAAACACAAGCATTTCATGAACAGCAACACACAGAATGTGGACAAGTTAAAGTTAATACAACAATTAAATATTAAGTTTTGTTGACAGTGAAATCATAATCTCTTAAAACTCCAGGGTCTACCCAGGTACTATTGTGCTTGAACATAAATAAAAGAGTAATGTGTGTACCTTGTTGTCACTAGAGTGCCATCCACCCATTTCCATACCCCCTCTGTCTCTCTGTCAGTCAGTCCAATCCACATTATCTTTTGGTATTGTCTTGTGAAATTCTTGTTTTACAAGAGAAACACACAATAGTAAATTCATATTTAAACAATGTCTCATGCATGTAAGTGCGCGCACACGCACACGCACACACGCACGCACGCACGCACGCACGCACACACACACACACACACACACACACACACACACACACACACACCACACACACACCTGTTCCTCTTCGCTGTTGATAATCATTAGGTCTGCACCTCTTTGCACGCAGTCATCTCTGCTGTCTTGCCAGGTTTTCTCGATTGAAGAAATATAGTAGAAACTACCACTGAAATACACCCATCCTTGGTTCAAATAATGATCTGTTGTTAGAGGAAAGAACAGACATTTCTTATTATTCAATAAACAAACAAAATACGTTGAAAAACTACTTTGAATGCACGTGTGCACATTTACCTGCTGAAAACAAAACAATTTTAGTCACAAGCTGATGAAAGCTTGTCTCGAACGTATTGGAAACACATTATTTAGAACATTCTGAGGCCTGACCACATACTCTGTAAAAGCATGTGACTATTTTTTTGTTTCCTTATGACACTCACCAAAGTTACTCAGCTTCCTCTTCAGCTCATCTCTCTCTTCAGTCAGGGTTTTATAATTCTCCTCAATACCTAGTGGAGAGGTTATCGTCACTTACACCAGAATGTTCACAACTAAAGAGAAAGTTTACTTTCAAACAGAATGTCCACATTAAACTGATCTATTAATGACAGTTAGTCATTAAAGCTACAGTTTGTAACTTTAGTAAAAATAACTTATTGTCATATTCACTGAAAATGTAACTGCGTCCACACAGAAGTAGATAAGACACATGATCTAATCAGGTTCAGACAGCGCTGATAAAATATGAACCACGTTTTTGTCACCGCATTGCCTATTTCTTGCCACAGATGTTTTCTGAAGTTTTTGTGCTTCAGTGTTTAGCTGTAAAATGGAAAATTTGCTCCAGCTCCTGGGCTGTGCTTTGTTTTTGACTTGGCTATTTCCAACATAGCAGCCAGGTCACAAACTATCTTTCTCATTTTACAGCTAAACAGCACACTAAAATATGTTTCTGAAAACATCTGATGTGAAAATGAGACAATGCAGTGACAGAATCTTGATTCACATTTGATCTGCGCTGCCTAGTTGGAAAGTTTGACAGCAGCTCAACAGCCATGATTGACAGCTGCGTTAGAGGCCCTTCAATTCTGATTGGTTGTTTTCATGATACTGTGTGGTACTGCCATTAGAAGCAATATGAGGAAGCAGAGAGCATTGATATTATTTACAGACTATCTGTCTTATGTAACACTGTGGATAAGTGACAGTTTCAGCAAATATTACACAATGTATTTTTTTTAAGTTACTAACTACAGCATTTAAAGAACTATTCTCTCAGACAGCTACAGACCAGAGACGCAAACTGTCACCTAATGTACACTAGACTTCAGGAAGGTTTACCTGTTGAAAACACTGCATGATAATAAATCATGAATTCAACCATAGAAAGGCCCATCCTCTCTTCTAGTATGATGTGAGCTTTCTTCTTTCTTTCCTGTAGCCTTTAAATGTTTTGAATGCTCCTGTGTAAGTAAGCATTGATTTGGAGCGGTCTTT
Organism: Epinephelus lanceolatus; assembly: GCF_041903045.1. Taxonomy (NCBI): domain Eukaryota; kingdom Metazoa; phylum Chordata; class Actinopteri; order Perciformes; family Serranidae; genus Epinephelus; species Epinephelus lanceolatus. The sequence continues at coordinate 15,020,309 of NC_135736.1, read as the reverse complement.
TTGACCACCTACTAAACCAGTATTTACTCATTCAGTTAATCTTCTCACTGAATTGAAGAAAATCTCTTCAGCCAGTTTCCAAATTTCCCTATGGAGGCTGTTAGAGCAGCATATTCATACCCATGGTTTTAGAGTGAGATGTCCAACAATAACTTACAGGTGTAATTTATAACAGTGGATCATCATAACAGTCCTCTTGGGAGAAGATTTAACTGGGATTATTCTGATGGCATGTAACACTTGTAACACTGTATTATATGCACAGTATTGGATCCATTAAATCCAAATTACTGAAGTAGTTTCATCATCGTACTTACGAAGGTTGATGCTCCTCAACTCGTCTCTCTCCTCAGTCAGATTTTTAATATTGGCATCAATCCCTGGTGGAGGGGCTAACATCATTTGCAACAGAATCAGATTATGTTCACAACTAAAGAGACAATTCACTTTAACACAGAATTTCCATATAACATGAATCTTTCCATAAAGCTGTAGGTATTTTTATAAGTTAAATGTATCTGTTAAACAAAACAATTCTGTCATACAGCGACAAACCACACAACCATGGTATCACACAGGAAATGGCAACGCCTGTAGTGACAAACTTCAACTCTGCTGTTAGAAAATTAATTCTTATTAATTAATATATGATGTAATAATTTAATAAAACTCACAGAGAGCAAGACGGAGGGAAATGTTTAGAGCAGCTTGTAGGACACACAGGAGACAAAAGCTCACGGCAACACGTCTGAGCAGTTTTCCTCCTGTGTATGGAAAACACACACAAACACACGCACGCACGCACGCACGCACACACACACACACACTCAGTGCTTTGCCTGATTAACAGTTTTCTTGACTGTGTTCTATTTCCTTCACTCAAAGTCCTTGAAGCCTAAATAATAATAAGAATACCAAAGCACCGTTCTGGCAGGACTTGAAACACTAACCATATACAACTATCACAATAAGGCGAGAAGAATAAAAAGGGACGACTGCTGGTTGTCAGACTCTTTTTTGACTTTCTGTCAGACATCAAACAGGTTTCGTTGGTATAATGTCACAGCCATGTGATCGAAATTCTAGTATTAAATATCATCTTTGAAATGGGTAAACTGTCCGTCAAAAGGTAAACATGACATTCATACAAAATAAATGAAAATACAACAATGTTTAAATGGTCACAGAGTTGATAAATATAAATAAATAAGAGACCAGGAAACTAAAAGGACGTTTCCACTTCTACACTTAACCTACAAACACAGATTCTCTGGATGATATTTTCTTAAATCTCTAAATGACAGTATACCCTGTGTGACCTTGTGATGTTACTTTGATGTTTCAAACAGCCAAACATTGATAGCAATTCTGTCTCACCAGGCACTGTGGTACCATCTTCATCACTGTGACTTTTGGAGGCAGCAGTCCTGGCTGAAGCATCAGAGAGGTTCATCATCTCCACAGTGATCTCTGATGCATTTTCATAGACGGCCATATTTCACTCAGAGTGTGATGGATGTCTTACTGATGGTTTCTGTGATCTGCTTCTTCTATTGTACGCTGCTTAAACTGCAAAGCACTCATGTACTTCCTGATTTAAGAGTAAATGTTTTTTTTCCCCACACTTATTTCATTGACATCATGTTTTTCTTTCTACAGAGGTGAGAAAGTAGAAAAGTGGCCACAAAAATAAACTTCCTCCTATATATAGAAATTTTATCAATCAGATCTTTTCTCAGTTTCATACAAGCGTATCTTAAAAAACAAAAGTGCCTCTAATTTGTATCAGTAGCTACTAAATGGCATATTCTTAATCAAGAAGTTTTAACCAGGTTATTCTGAATTCTGAGAACACCAACTTTTGAAGCTGTTGTTCTAACACAGGGAAATAAGATTTAAAGTGAAAAGAAGAAAACAACAATGGTAAAACAACAATATCATACTATCATTTACATGGCACTCTTTGAGCAATAAATGCTACTTTAAAAAAAAAACATGTGAAATGCAAAAAAAGACAAACAAGAACAACACAAAAACCCACAAACACAACCATATTAAGGCCCAAAGGAAAACAAAAACTGCATCTGTATCACCAGATAATACAAGAGGGATTCAAAGATAGCAAGCACGAGCAAAAACCCAAAACCCTTGTTGATTTTAACCTGGGGTCTGTTTGGACTGTGAGAAGACACAACAGAAACCAAGGAAACATGTACAGACACACTGAAAATATATGTAGGCCTACACATTTCACACTGAAAAGTGCAACAAGTCCTTTAAATTAAAGATCAAAACATGTTTGTGTCTTAAACATTTTTACAAATCACAGTTGAAAATGATGTAACAACACCAGTTTGGTTTTGTCCAGATTTACAGAGTCATTTTCTTTTCACAGATCCAGAAGTTTTCAGTAAAACATTCTAAATCATTCCAGCTTTTTTTGTTACCATGGTAGTTTACTGCCACACAGTCTTCGTTTGTGTAGGCTAATAAACGTGTTGGTTTATTTTAAAGTAAAGAGAGTTCTTGTAGTTTCAGCACGTTGACTCTTTATTGACACCATACTCTCTTAACAGATCTCCCCACACACACGAACTGCCGTCAAAAACATGCAACTATCAAAAACTGCCGTAACTGTCGCAACGCATGTCGTAAAACATATTCTCTGGCATCTCCCCCTTTTAAACAGCATCCATGCTGATGCTTAGAAACATAGATCATGAATTGTGAATAACAGCAGCTTCTCATTGTGGTCTACAAACAGATATTCACCAACCATAGAGTGTCTTATCATCAAACAACTCTGTATAGTATTTCCCTTCAAAACAACCATATATAATTTTGTATTCTTAAACAAAACTCCTCTTTTTTCCAAGAAAAAAAACAAAACACAAAGTTATTTGTTATTCATTTATCAAACAGATAATAATTAACTTATTTCACTAAACAGTTAAACCTCTTTTGTTTGTTTGGTTGTTTATTTTAACAGCTTGACCATAATGTCCTTCACAGATCAAGTCTCTGAACAGGTTTAACAACTTTACCAGACCTAGTTTGAGACAGTCCATCAGGGGTGTCCTTTGGACCAGGAGAGCTATAGTCTGGGCTTGCCTGAGTATCAGTGGCCTGTTGTGCGAAACCTAGATAAGGGATTGAGCCGGGATATGTTGGTTATCCTGGTTTAATTTAGCGTTGATTCGGTTGTTCGAAAGCAGAGGCACATATGTTGCCATGGAGATTTATTCTGTGCACTTAGCCTGGTCCTGACCAGGCTAACAACCAGGCTTAGTTTAGCCTGGTGCCTTATCTGTCCAGTCAGCTGTCACTGCGATCGGAAATCAATGTGTTTTACCGTCATTTCATGTTCTTATGTACGTATTTGCCTCATTTTTGAACAAAATACATTAAGCCTACAATAATAAAAAATTTAACATTTAAAACATTCTTTTTGTCATTGCCCAAGCATACATTGACATGCACATATCCTTACCAATATAAGGATTAATTGTTGGAATAAACATACAGGTAGGTGTATTTGGCATTAACACAATTAGTGGTTAGGTGTCATAACTGTATGACCTTCCCAAATTATATTCCCAGTTAACTGGACCAATAACTCCAGTGTACTTTACATTAATGAATGAAAACATGAAGATGAAACCACAATATTCTGTGACCTCATTTTATTTAAATGAAAAATACTAAAATCAGTCACTGTCTGCTTTGAGCTGTGGAGAGAAAGAGAGAAATAATATTGATTAATACATTGCATCACAGTCATGCTTACAATGTGCATTAAAGTCACTTACTTCTTTCTCTAGTTTATTAATTTCCAAGTCCAGTTTCCTTAAGGTCTTTCTTTTGTCTGTCAAGCTCCACGTCCTGCAGCTTTCTCTTTTCACACTGGAGCTTGACATCTGCCAGTGCTATCTGCTTCCTCAGATTACTTGCTTTTATCTTAAGCGATTTATACTTTTTAAAAAATCAAAACATGAATACATTCCTGCTATAAGCAGCTATTTAATGAAACTGCAAAAAGGAGCTTTTTTGAACAACCCTGCTATGAGCAGCTATTTAATAAGAACTGCAAAAAAAGCAGCTATTTTAACAAAAACCCTGCTATAAAAGGCAGCTATTTTAACAACAACAACAAAAAAAACTCATTAAAAGGCAGTTATTTTAACAAAACACCTTATAAAGGCAGCTATTTTAACAACACCTTATAAAGGCAGCTATTTTAACAAAACACGTTATAAAGGCAGCTATTTTAACTAAAAACGAGCTATAAAAGTGTAGCAGTTATTAAATGAGAAATAATGTGATCAGTCACTGTCTGATTGGAGCTGGGGAGAGAAAGAGAGAAATAACATTGATTAATACATTGCTTCATGCTTACAATGTGCATTAAAATCACTTACTTCTTTCTCTAGTTTCTTAATTTCTAAGTCCAATTTCCTTAAGGTTTTTCTTTTAATTTATCAAGCTCCATGTCCTGCAGCTTCCTCTTCTCACACTGGAGCTTGACATCTGCCAGGGCTATTTGCTTCCTCAGATGAGTAGCATATAGCTGTCTGACAGTTTGTGAATTCTGTGAAAACAGTTCAGCCGGACTGACACCAGTGCTGCTGTGTGGTGAGGATCTGTAAAGCATAAGGGCCAGTAGAGGATCTTTTTGTCTCAGTATTCTCTTGGCTGTTTGTACTACAGGTTCAGCATATCCATTGCCCTGTGGGTTGTGGGGGCTAGAGGTCACATGCTTAAAGTCCATCTCACAGGCAAAGTCTCTGAAAGCATCACTGCTGAACTGCGGCCCATTATCACTGACAACCTCTTCCGGTATTCCATACCAGGCAAATGTAGCTTTAAGCTTTAAAGTTACCTGTGCACTTACAGTTACAGTGCAGTTACCTGTGGTTGGCATGTGGAGTATCTCCAGGTATCTGGAGATGTAGTCTGCTATGACAAGAAAGTTTTCTTTGTCATCTTCACATAGATCTATGTCAATTTTCTTCCACAGCCTGTCTGGGAGAGGTGTTGACAGGGGAGGCTCCTTGTTCTGTGCTCTCCTATGCTCCCGTACATGCAGTTCTCCACTTTGTGTGTGATTTGTGAAGCGATACCAGGCCACCACACTGAAGTGTCTGCTCTCATTCTGAATTTGTTAAGCCCTTGATGACCATCATGTATTCGTTCTAGCATTTCTGACCTCATGGACCCAGGTATCACTATCCTGCTCCCTCTGAGTACCAACCCATCATGCACAGATAGTTCATTTCTCACAGGAAAATACTCTCTTACACAGCTCTGTGTGTGTGTTATGTGTTCAGGCTAGCCATTCCTAATGTACCTGATTACCTCTTGGAGTTGTTCATCAGTGGCTGTCTATGCTCAGATGCCATCCACGGGCTCCTGTATGGCATGTCCGCCACAACAAGTGTTTTCCCCGGAGCGTATTCAGCCTCCAGGTTGAACCTCATCAGCCGTATGAGGAGTCTCTGGCAGCGGACTGGTGTGTTATCAAGGTCTCAGGAGTTAATTAGTGGAATGAATGGTTTGTGGTCAGTGATCAGTTTGAATGCAGGCAGGCCATAAAGGTATTTCTTAAATCTCTCACATGCCCACACAGATGCCAGGCACTCTTTTTCTATTTGAGCGTACCTTGTCTCAGCATCACTCAGTCGCCTCGAACAGACTGGTCTCCAATCTTCACCATGGAGCTGCAACAGCATGCCCCCAATCCCATAGCTGCTAGTATCAGCTGAGACCACTGTGCTCCTGTTAGCATAACATAATACACTAAGGTAGGTGACGTTGTGAGAAGCGCTTTGATTTTATCGAAGGCTGCCTGCTGCACGGGACCCCACATCCAAACTGATTTTGATCTTAACAGTTCATACAGTGGTTGACCAACTGTGGCGAGGTCAGGAATATATTTCCACAGGTAGTTTATCATTCCAAGGGCTCTCCTTAGCTCTTGGACATTTTCAGGCGGGGTGAGCTTATTGATTGCTGACACTTTAACTGGGTCAGGTCGCACGCCATCTTTGTTGATCACCTGACCCAGGAAGTGTAACCAAAGAGCATGGATACCAAAAGGCGAAGCTCAATAGAACACCCCATAGCAACAGACTCGCCCATGGTTTCGTCCTACCGCCGCCATTTTGGACCGTCAGCAGACCGCAGCAGACCCACTTGCATACAAAAACACACAGACAAACTGAAGAATATTGCTATTAATTATGTTTACAATGCTACTCATCTCGTGATAGCTTGGTCACAGCTGCTTTTTCACAGCAAAATATAGACTTTAAAAAAAAACAAAATGAGGAAAAACGGCCGAGATGGCATCTCTACATATTACATCCACTTATGAGAAGATTAACTTAATTACTCCTTCAAAATCACCCCATAAGCCAATCTACCAAAAAAAAAATCAATAAAAAAAAAAAAAATCAATATTTTAACTAGAAACACATTAATGGTGACGTCACATAGTCAGGAATAAAGATTTATTTACAGTTTGTACAGTAAGGGGACAGTAATAATAATAATAATGATAATAATAATAATAATAATAATATATAAGCTATTTTAATATGATATATTTTAATGCTAAAGCAGCAATCAGTTCTGATATAAATGGTCCAAGAGGCCATATATAGACCTATATATATATATATATATATATATATAGATATATGATATAAGATATATGTATATATATATATATATATATATATATATATATATATATATATATATACATATATCTTCCCACCAAAACTGGCATATTAAATTGATATTAAAACACTTTAAAACGTACACCTCTGTCGGGATCCTTCGGGAAACGGTGGAAGGCCAGGTGCGGAGTGTTCCACCGATAGTTGTTGCAGTTAATTGCACTACACTGTTTTCTTTTACTTTTTTTCTCCTCTCTCCTTGACATCTTCCATGTTGTCTGGGCGCAACAGTCCAAGCTCAACAGCCCAAAATGGCGGGTAGCGCCCCTAGTGGCTGTTAGCAGAAATGTAACGGAGCGTCGCCTCTTGGTATCCATGCTCTTTGGTGTAACTCAGTCTTTCTCAGCATGCACTTCTCTGTGTTTAACCTCAGGCCTGCTGACTCTAGACAGTCCATGACTTTCTGCAGCCCCTCATTGTGCTCACCCATATCCCTCCCATGGATAACAATGTCATCCATGTAGACTGCAACTCCCTGCAACCCTTCCAGTGTCTCCACCATTTTTCTTTGAAAGATCTCTAGGGTGCTGGTAATCCCAAATGGGAGACGTTTGAAGCAGTACCTTTCATAAGGTGTTATGAACGTGGTTAGCCTGTGGCTATCCTTATCCAGAGGGATTTGCCAGAATCCAGAAGCTGTGTCCAAGGAAGAGAAAACTGTGGAGCCACTCAGCTGAGCTATCATCTCTTCAGATGTCGGCAGAATGAACCTCTCTTGACAGCTTTATTCAGTCTCTTTAAGTCAACACATATGCATGATTTTCCAGTCTTTTTCAGGACAGCCACCATCGGCGCACACCACTCAGTTGGTTCTGTTATAGCCTCAATGATGTCGTTGGCCTCCATCCTGTCCAGCTCCTCCTTCACTGCCTTTAACAGGGGTATAGGGACTCGGCGTGCCGTGGCCACTACATAGGGCTGAACATCTTCTTGTAGTGCAATTTTCACAGGTTGTGTTTTCAGTAGGCCAGTATCTCCAAATGCCTTCCTCAAACCGTTCGTCAGAGTAATTGGGCTGACCGATGTTATCTCATTTCCCACCTTCTATATAAGAATTACCTTAAATTCTTCCATCATAATCTTTTTCTCACAATTCACCTTTCCTCGTCCTCTTCTAATGCCCTTTTTCCTGACTGTGTCATCTGGCTATTTCTGTACCTACTTTCTCTCCCATTACTCACAATTTGTGTCCATTCAGCCTCCGTTTCATCATCCACCAATGAACCACTAGCCTACTACTTGCCATTCTGATTCAGTCACAAATCAGATTATTCCAAAACTACTGAATCCAACAACCAAAGATGAAGTAAGATGATAAGGTGATTCACTCTCAATCCTCTCCTTCGACGCCCTCAACAGAAAGTTTGTTTTCCTACACCGTTGGGTCAGTTTTGGTGTTTGTTGTGGGTTTCAGTAACAGGGAGAAGGAACTATTGTCTCTCATTTAAAACTGAAGTCTTGTTTGATTGGACGTTCCCATTTGTTTCTGGAAGTTCCCTTAGATGGGTGCGTACCGCCCTCTGCTGGTGACACTGTGTATAACAGGCCCATGCAGACACCCTCAGAGGGGCAGGTGCCCAAAGTTAAGGGGTACATAAAACACTATTTTAAAACAATATACATACACATAATCTTTAACATGACCTGTTGAGCAACTCATATTGGAACCTTACAACAAACAGAGTCATGCTGTTGTCATTGTCCTGCACCTGATGTAATCAGAGGGGGATTATGATAAATGAACATGAGGAAATTATGACTGCTCTAGTGTCATTTAAGTTGCCTTTCCCTTTAAAAATACTGTAATTCAAATTAAAATTACAGTAAAATCATATGGAATTTGACATGCACATTGTCAGGGTCATCCTGAGCAGGACTCCTTTTAAACAGGGCCGTACCGCCCATAGGGCAGGTCAGGCAAATGCTATAGGCGCCAGCATGCCAGAGGGCGCCAGGGAGTGAGGTGTTTTTTGTTCTTTCCCATTCTATTCGAAAAAATAGACAAGAATACCCTACAAAACAACAACAGTACATATAGCCATACGTCTTTAAGTAATGATGAAATAATATTTCTAATTTAAATTTCTGCCTGCTTGGCATCCTTCTACCTCTCTGGCAGGCAGCATCAATTTCGCCACGGTCCCTAACCGCGCCCCTTTCCTCCTCCCCCCGCTACCTGCCGTCTTCTGTAATGTGATGCTGCTGAGTGACAAACTGACAGCCGGGTGCCATCGTCATGAAGAGGCAGAAGCTCTCTGGGGCGCAGTACAAAAACAAATACAAGAAGAGGAGGAGAAACGTGAACGAGACCGAGGTAATGATGTGATGTGATGAACACTTCATTTAAAATGGTAGAAACACAACGTAAGTTACAGTTACTTAAGCACTTGCAAGCTAACATCAGCTCATTAGCCGCTAATGGTTAGCGGTTAGGCTACTAACGTTACTACGTAACGTCAGTGTTACTGCGACTTCATTAGCCACTTGTTTGAGGAATACTTTAAGCATTCATCTAGAGTTAATGTCAGTTAATGTTGCTCCCATCTTAGAGAAAGCTGGAAAGAAAGACTCAAAGTGTTTGATGGAATGAATAAGCAACATAATTGAATATATTGGCCTATCTTTTCTTTTAATGTTTAGTGTGCTGCTGCACAAACCACTCACTGTTTACCAACCAGGCATATATTCATATACTGTATATTTATGTTTTCCAATTTTCAGATTTGTCCAATTTGTGATGTTACAGTTCCATTTTTTATATTTTGGCTGTTTGCTGTGTTTAAAATGTCATTAGATCGAGGCAGGCTGTAATGTTAGGTGCTATTATGGTTATGCCATGATGGTTTCACAATCAACAGCTATTTGATTAATATATTGTAAAAGCCCAGTTTGTCAAAAATATGTATCACCTCTTTTTAGATGCACTTCTGAAGTATTTGTCCCCCACCTCTGCAAATCCTGGGCCTACTAATGTAACTGCAGCCACCTCATCCACCTCAGCACCAAGTGATGCAGCCTCAAGTGGATCTCCCTCCCACACACAAACTGCCAGTGGAGAAAAGTGCAGCAAATATCTTGCGTAGGGTGCCAAATTGGTCAGGCACGGCCCTGCTTCTAAAATTTCATATAACCTATGAAGGATTTTTTTAAAATTGACATTTCTACTCTGATGAAATTATGAATGTGTTATAATGTAATTTGAAGTGACTTAACCTTTATAGAAACAGTTTGTCAGAAAGTGTGTAGTTAAATCATATGAACCTTTGAAAGATCATAAAAAAAGACAGGTCAAAGATGTTAAAGATGTCAGCTATTGGGGCACCAACAGTCATGAAGGCAGACATGAAGAGAAATAAAGTTCTATGATGATTAAAAAAGCTAAAATAATGAACGGCTTTGGATCTATGAAAAGACAGTGGTCTTAAAACTTGGCCACCAAACTCCAAGACAACTGAAACACTGATTATAAACAAGCTGCTCATAAAGTGGCTCATTAACACAGACACAAACAGATAAGCCTCGACAAACACACACATTCATTTACTGCTGGTTTCACTGCTTCGATCACTGAGAATCATTACAAGATTGTGATAATATTATTGCTACTCTGATTCAGTTCCTGCAGGTTGTAATTCGAATAATACTTATTCTACCTACAGTATATAAATGTATCCATAAATTAAATTAAATTAAAGTTAACTTTTACCTAATTAAAGCACCTATAAATAAGTTATGGATGTGTGTGCGTCCTGATGACCTTGTGATGTTTTTATTTGATATGAATCTATGGAGGAAATCGTCTTGAATGTGCAAGTGTAAGAGATAGTGAGGTTGCTGAAGGGCGGAGGTGATAAATGTGTTATCTCTGGGGTAATCAGAAACAGAGAAGAAGAAGAAGAAGAAGAAGAAGCAGTTCAGCGCAGTTCTCAGAAGACACTGTTACACATCTTTGTCATATTTTGGTGTGTTAAATATTTTGAGTTTTGTCTCAAAGAGGAGGCTGAGATGACTTTGGACCATGACAGCGTGCCTGATGCTTCATCCAGGAGTAAGTCATTTTCAGTAACAGAGCGTGAGTTTGGAGGGCATCATTTTTATCAGAGTCAGGTGTGGGGGTTTTGATTCAGAAAATATCATAATTAGGCAACAAGCTACATATGAAGTTAATTTTTAATCTATTTAATGAGGAGAGGGTGTACAAGAAGTGAAATGAAAGCAGATCAGAGAACACAATATCACACCTGACTGCCTAATAATAATTATGGTGGTTTTGCATGTTTGATTTTCCGCACACAGAGGACAGACTCTTCAGACTGGTTGCTCTGAGCTTTGGACTCCTGTGTATCCTACAAGCTGCTGCCAACATTTCCCTGCGTCTTGCTCTCTGTGAGTGATCTTACATTTCTCTGTAATTTCACCCTGAGACTTAAATTCACCATCTCAACATTACAAGACCAAAGCTTGGAACTACAAACACACTTACCAGCTATGATGATTATGTGACATACTGTATAGTGTGGAGCCAACTTAGTTTCAGGAGTAATGAATTGCAGATGAAATGAACACAGCCCCACACCAAACATACACATGCATACTGTATGGTGTGTACATAAACTAGAATTAACACAAGAGTAGGTGTCTTTTCCCATGACACCCTAACCTCAGTGTTGATATATGGGATATATGGGACTATAGGTACCTAAGGAATCCAGTGTTATCGACCATATCACGCCACCTTCTCGGCAAAGAGGAAGATGGGCGTGACCATTTTCATGGAGGTCCCTCGACCTCTCACCTCAGGATATCTGAATAAAAATGGGAGCTGTGGGTACCCACGAGTCTCCTCTTTACAGACATGTTCCCTTTATATTGATATGATGCAGTTTGGGGCAAAAATCATGCAGTATAAACATGTTATGTTCTGCCTAATTTCTGCATCCTGGGTCCCTAAACAGTCTTGGTATTGAATAAATTGGGTATGAATGGAAATCTGAGACTCTCTTTTATTCAGTGAGCTCAGGTTTATTCATGTGTGTTGAGGCACCCAACTAAAACACAGCATTTATTACGGAGGGTTAACTACAGTAGAACAAATGTATCTTTCTGCTCTTACAGATGCAAAAATGCTAGATTATGAGGCCATTATCAAAAATCTGACTGAAGAGGGAGAAGATTTGAAGAGGAAGATGATCACCTTTGGTGAGTACGAGGAAGAAACCAAATACATTCTCATTAACATGGGAATAAAAAGATGCATTATAAAAATGTTTTTCTACCTCCTGTTAGGCCAACATGTTTTTTTGTTCTTATATTCTTATACTACTTCCTATGTGAACTTTATTAGCATCATTTTTATTTATCATTATTATTATTTTGCTTTCTTCAACAGATAATCACTCCCAACAAGGATGGGTGTATTTCAACCACAGTTTTTATTACATTTCTTCTATTAACAAGTCCTGGCAAGACAGTAGAGACGACTGTCTGCAAAGAGGTGCAGACCTGATCATTATCAACAGCAGAGAAGAACAGGTGAGTAATTTGGCTGTGAGAGAAAAAGGGGAAGTCAAATCAAAGGTCAAGTAATCTCTCAAGACAGATTCTGCAATTTACATTGTAAAGGAAGAAAAAAAATCCTTTTTTTTTTTTTTTTTTTTTTTTGTTTTACCGATGTATTTCCAGATTGGGTGGAGAGTGGCTAAAATTGTAATATTTCATTTATGTTTTATATTGTTTTTTTTTTTTTCTCTCTTTCTCTCGCTCTTACTGTAAACAAGGAATTTGCAAGAAAGTTCAAAGGGCTCAGGTGGATTGGACTGACTGACAGTGAGACAGAGGGGACATGGACATGGGTGGATGGGACTGCACTGAACACAAGGTTCATAAATTCCTTTTTTTATTAAAGATAATGATTAATATGTAGTATTGCTATATATTAAGGAACTGGTCTTCCTACTACTGCCACCAGTACTTCCAGCTGGTGGCAGTACTGAGTGCACTGCCGCTGAGCAGCACTCCAGTAGGTGAGTGGGGAGGAAGTCCTGCACCACCTTTGATTTTATGTGTTGCAGAGGTGGAAATTATGAATCACTCAGCTTCTTCTAGGTGTTTCATTCAGGGCTGATCAAAGATTTGAGCAGTTTAACTTTCTTTAGGCCAAGCTGTTGCACCACTGTTCAAATAAACTCTTTTACACCTTGGGTCACCAAAAAACTAAAATTATTTTTTGTAATGCTGAAACACTCAGGCGACCCGCCAAGACTTCACTCCAGCTTCTTTGGTTGTGTTTCCTGCTAAGAACATTCTTTGATGTTTGTTTTCAGCTACTGGAACGCTGGGGAGCCCAACAGCTATCAAGGCATTGATGAAGACTGTGGAGAAATAAGGCTTTATGACAGGGAATACAACTGGAATGATTCACCATGTAAACAGCAAAACTTCTGGATCTGTGAGAAGGTGGTGGCTCCATGACTCAGCATCCAAATCTGCCCTAGACTGGCGATCGATAAGCTGCAGGGGAAGTGTCTCATCATCATGTACGAACACCAACATGTCACCACAGGAAAAACACAGGTGTCAATAATAAAATGAATGATGGCTAAAGTCCATGTAACTGCTTCACTTTCAGGGTCCTGGTGTGTTGGCTCACTGTCACAGTGTCACCATTTGTTGGGACACTTGAATAGAACAGAGCCATTAGTGTTACACTGTGCTTTCCTGACAAGTCAAAATGTCTGCTATTGTTCAAAAAATTAGTGAAGACAGAAATATATCATTAATATATTGATCGATTCATTACTAAATTAATTATTTTGTCAGTAGCCATCATTATCATCTTCATATAAAACCTGATTATATTGCAATCGTCACAAGTTCAACTCTGCAATCACTTCTGACAACATCAAGTCTTTAAAGTGTATATAATCACATCAGAGTGCAGATACATTTCATTTGTTTAATTGTCTAACCTTCGGTAGACCCTTTAATGACTCATCAGCAGTGTCAAGAGGAGCTTTTGTAAATCTATGATTGCTTTACTCACTGCTTTGTGTACAGCCCAACACATTGTGTATTTATGAATAAATTGTATCTATTTTATGATAGGTTAGAAGTTGATTTTGCATTTATATTATAATTGGCTATTTCAGGATAAATGGTTTTTGATTTATTCAGAAAATAAATCAAAAACCGTTTATCCTGAAAGAGCCAATTTTGCTATATTATAAGCTTTGAAGCATCAGCTACTAAAACAATGGAGTTATTGGATTTCTGAGCTATGCACAGTTTGCAAAATTGTTTTAAATACAGTCACTCCACTGTTACAACTGTGTACTCCACTGTTCCCAGTGTACAGAGACAGTTGTCACATATGCCAGGGATGGTTGTAACATGTCTATAAATAAACATAATTAATCAAACAAATACTCAAAATGAAAAGATTATTTATTGTTCATGTTACTGTGACTATTCATTCATTGGTCGCAAAATAAATGGAAACACACAGATGTAGCTTACATGATACAAAGTAGCTGGTCTGTGGTAAAGTGTAGACCTAGCTTACACTAAGTAGCAAGCTTGTGCGCAGGAGTGTTGTGTGTGTTGCTTGGCAACAGTATTGTTCCAGTTGCTGGACTATGTGTGTTGGTGGAGCTAAATATATCATTAAATAAACAAACAAATCATAAGCTGTTGCGGCTTTTTATCGTTAAAATGGTGCTTGTAGAATTGTTGTATAAAAGCAATATCACACTGGAGGTCGTGCTGTTATACTGAATATTATCAGCACAGTTAAAATTATTTGGCACTGATTTTTTTTCCATCTGTGCCATCCTCAGGAAATGTTCTGCCTCTTGCTGTTTTTTTCCTGTTATCTTATGACCTGCTTTTCCACTGACTTAGCATGCAACTGATCATCATTAACTTAGCATGTAATCAAGTCTGTTCAGGTCTTCAGGTTTTTTAAATACAAATGGAGGTACTTGGTTCAGAGATGGTTGTAACAAGGCGTTAAAACTGTCCCAGTATCCCCAGCCTCACCTACTGTAAACTACCCTGACTGTTAGTTTAACAAATGTGTATCATTTTTATTTTTAGCTTGAAAGACGCTGATTCTGATGAGACTTGTTTGGACTCCTTGACATTTGATCTCAGCACAGTATCCAAAGTTAAAATTTTACCTAAAAACAAACAAACAAACAACAACACCAAAACAAACAAAGAAAAAAAGAAAAAAACAAAACAAAAAACTAAACCCAACAAAAACAAATAACACCAAAAAACAAACAAACCCATTCACAAAACATTTGCCAATTATTTTCTCTGGGAATTTTTAAATGTGGCTGCTTTTTTGTAAACAAGAAGACAATCTCACTGAATATGTGCAGAGTGATGTAATCACTCCAACTTGTTTCTTATTGAAAGGAATTCAACTGCCCCTGTCACCACTGTCCCTGGTGTCCAATACATTATCATTTTGTTATTCTTTGGTAGGTCTTGGAAAGCCTATTCCATCTTTTTTGTAGTTTGTTTAATTGATCTATCTGAAAACACTATTTGTCTGTGTGTTTTGATGATGTCCTTCTATTAACTTCTTGATCAAGTTGTCGTCTGTACCTTCAGTGTTCAGAGAAACAGATAACAAAATGATGTCTAAAAGCCATCATCCCTTAATGATTTCCCTGAATAAATGTGATTTCTCTTGTCAAAGTATAGAAAAGAAGGAGATCTAGCCTAAGAAATAGAGACTGATGAAGTCAGGTTTTTGTTGTTGTTGTTGTTGTTGTTGTTGACACTAGGTGTGTGTTTTTAAAATGACACAGCAACATAAGGATGTCCTTACCCTTACTGCCATAGGTTTATGATGTAATATAATACATATGTGTGCTCATATGTGTCCTCGTCTAAACACCAGGTCGACATCCAACTTCTTTTCTAGTGTTAGTGAGTTCCATCATTAAAGTATCATGTTCATCACTCTCAGTGACAAACCTCCACTTCCTTTGATTTCCTCAGGCAGCGCATTTTTTGCTGCTGTGTTGACGTTATCACAAGAAATTTGGAAACATGCAGATTTGTATCTCATAACTGTGAAAGACTGTAAAGTTCAGTCTGTAATCAGGTATCCTGCATGTAGAGAATCATGACATTTAAATCTACACTTCTGTGGTTGGGAAACAAATGTTTATTCTTGAGAAATTGGTCTCATTATCACAGTCATCAAATGCTCCCCCACATCTCTCAAGGCAGACTTAAATGCAGCTTTTGATTTCAAATTGAATCGGACCTTAACCATCCAGTGCTTTTGTAAACCAACAGTAGTATTTTGAAACTGATAGAACAGAACTGGACAGATGTGATCCAGTTTCTTGGTCTTAGTGAGAACTCAAGCAGGAGCGTTTTGAATCAGCTGCAGCTGTCTGATCAGTTTTTTTTAGGGAGATCAGCAAAGACAATTACGGTAGTCAAGTCTAGTGAAAATAAATGCATGGACAGTGTTTTTTTTTCCCAAATCTGGCCGAGACACAAGTCGTTCTATCCTTGATATGTTGTTAAGGTGATAATAGACTGACTTTGCAATTGTCTTAATGTGGCTATTGAGATTCAGGTCTGAGTCCATGACTAAATGAAGATTTCTGGCTTGGTCCGTCAACTGAGCACTGACTTTTAATTGTTGCTTCTTGGCTCCAAGAACAGTTAACTCAGTTTTGCCTTTGTTTAATTGGAGAAAAATGTCACACATTCAATAATTGATCTGTTCAATGCACTCAGTCAGAGCTTGTATTGGACCAAAGTCCCTGGTAATATGGTTATGTAAATTTGTGTGTCATCTGCATAATTATGGTAACATTTTGTTTTATTTCCTCACCTTTGCCAGAGAGCGAAGCTTTTGATTTACTAGTCCATCTGAGTCTCAACCCTCACCTATGGTCATGAGATTTGGGTAGTTACAGAAAGAATGAGATTGCAGATTCAAGCAGCAGAAATGAGCTTCCTGAGGCTCAGCCTCAGAGATAGGGTGAGGAGCTCAGACATCCGTAGGGGAGCTCAGCATAGAGCCGCTGCTCCTTTGTGTCAAAAGGAGCCAGTTGAGGTGGTTTGGCCATCAAACAGGATGTCTCATGGATGTCTCCTGCAGGTCGAACTGGTAGGAGGCCCTGGGGTAGACCCAGAACATGCTGGAGGGATTATACCTTATCTGGCCCTGCTGACACTTCAGGATCCCCCAGGAGCAACAAAAAAGTTGTGTGCTCAAATATCCCTGACCAGCTTCTACTGTTTTTTATTTTTATTTATTTTTTCTAATATGCGCTGTCTTGTGACTTGAACAGTAAATACGTACTCCACTGTGGGTGTTTGTCTGTGCAATGAATGACAGATGAGAGTGAACTGTCAGTCAGTGATGATTAAAAAAACACACCCACCAGGCGCTGCCCAGCCAATACCTGCAACAGTTGTTCAGCATGACAGCCAATGAATGGCATTATGCTGGGTATTCGCTGCTGTCGTATTTGTTATTAGCCGTTAGCCATAGCATCGTAGCTATGGCTAAATGTGTGGGCTGTGGCGCTTCGTCCTCTGGAAATCTAAAGAAAAAACGTGTCGTTTAAGGTGGAGTGTCTGTTGGAGTATATACAAACAGACGAGCGAACGCCAACGGTGAAACGCTGCGATATTTTTTCTTTTTCAAGCGAGAATGGAGTTGTTTGCGAGATGTGCAAGACGTGAAGCAAAAGTACAAGGCGAGTTTACACATACACACACACAGAATATGTATGCACACAAACACAACATAAACATATTCTGATATTTTTCTGCACTACCTGTCCAGGCCAGCAATATGTTTTTACCAGTAAAAACTTCATCCAGTACAGCACTGTATGTAGTAGTAGCGCTCCTACAATTTTTGTTTACAATGTATGTTTACATGCACTCATTGCGCTGCCTGGCCACTAATATTTTTTGCCAGGAAAATGTTTTCATCCAGTACAGTGGCACTGTATTTAGTAGTACAACTACAATTTAAGTTTACATTTAGTTTTTGATCTAGCATATTACATTTGTTGCAGTTTAGAGGCCTAGAGTAGTTGGCAATTACTATTAAAGAGTGTTACTTATTTTGTATTCCAAAGAGTTGTTTGCTCTTTGTGTTGCCATAACTCTTAAATGTTTGTGTATTGTCTCCAAGTGACTTTTATGGAGCACATTTTCAGTAGTAGATATTCAGTAGTTCATGTTGTTAAAATAATCTTATTATTAATCTTTATAGTAATATTCACTTGTAATGATATTTGGGGTTGGAGAGGTGATGCCATGGCACCGCTATGTGGATGCAGTGTGTGTACCCGTCAGATGTCGCACACAGTCACTCAAGTAGGTGATCAGAGGAGCTGAATGTCTGCTCAGGAGTTTTCAAAATTAGAGGGAACATTGGTGGTCAGCCGTATCAAATGCAGCACTGAGATCCAGTAATACTGTAAATAAAATTATGCCACTGTCTGTGTTTATGTGGATGTCACTGAAGACCTTAACAAGAACAGTCTGAGTGCTGTGTGGTCAGAAACCTTACTGGAAGACATCAAAACAGTGTAGTGCCAAGGGAACAAAGGTGCCTTTCCATTTTGTCTCGTATTATGAATTTTGCTGTGAATAGAATCATAAAATACACTGGACTCAGTATACGAGGTTTCTCTACATAACTTTAATTTTTTGGGGGTAATGGATTAAAACATATTTTCATATCTCAATAAAAAATGGTCTACGTCTTTGTATGTCAGTATTTTGTTAGAAAACTTGCTTGTTGAGTGTATAAAAAAATAAAATATTCTCTTCTGTTGTGGGAGAATTGCAGCCAGGTTATGATTATAATATATGTATGTATTTAATTTCTCTTCATAAAAAAAGTGTTCTGGTGAAATTTGTCAATATCATTTAGGATCCACAATAACTGATGGGGTTATTCTGAACCATGAGAACATCAAGGTGAATTGAAGCTGTTGTTTTAATTCAGGGAAATAAAATGTATGCACATAAAGTGTAAAGAAGAACCAAACAGCAATAATTTCATACATTTATTTACACAGAACTTTTCTAGCATCAAATGCAAAGTACCTTTAAAGAAATAAATGAAATGCAGAAGCAAGACAGTCCAACATCAAAGTAGTAAATCCAACAACATTTAGACCCAAAGAAATAAAAATGCATCTGTATCTCCAGATAAAACAAGGGGGTTTAAAAGATAGCAAGCATGAGCAAAAACACAATCACCTGATGGAGTCTATCTGGACACAATAGCACTCAAAGAAACAAATACAGACACATTAAAAATATATGTACAAATCTCACACTGAAAGGCACATCAGCCCCTGAAATTAAAGAACACAATATGTTGTTTGTACACAAAGAAGCATTTTCTAATCTGACACCCGCCTGTGTGGGACGATGTCATTTGTTTGTGCCTTCAGTTTTTTTGTTTTTTTTTAAATCACAGTGGAATATAAATCTGTTTTATGTTGAGACAACATCATAAGGGTTTGGTTATGCTCTGAGTTATACAGCCATTTTGTTTTCGCATATCCAGAATTTCTTTGTTTCACATGTTGCATCATTCCACATTTTTCGGTGATCACTGTCATTTGTTTCTACACAGTCTTCATTTCCGTCATTATTGTTGGGTTCCCCAGATCTCCAGAAGCTGAAAGTAAACACAAATATGCTTTTAACACAAAACACAAGCATTTCATGAACAGCAACACACAGAATGTGGACAAGTTAAAGTTAATACAACAATTAAATATTAAGTTTTGTTGACAGTGAAATCATAATCTCTTAAAACTCCAGGGTCTACCCAGGTACTATTGTGCTTGAACATAAATAAAAGAGTAATGTGTGTACCTTGTTGTCACTAGAGTGCCATCCACCCATTTCCATACCCCCTCTGTCTCTCTGTCAGTCAGTCCAATCCACATTATCTTTTGGTATTGTCTTGTGAAATTCTTGTTTTACAAGAGAAACACACAATAGTAAATTCATATTTAAACAATGTCTCATGCATGTAAGTGCGCGCACACGCACACGCACACACGCACGCACGCACACACACACACACACACACACACACACACACACACACACACACCACACACACACCTGTTCCTCTTCGCTGTTGATAATCATTAGGTCTGCACCTCTTTGCACGCAGTCATCTCTGCTGTCTTGCCAGGTTTTCTCGATTGAAGAAATATAGTAGAAACTACCACTGAAATACACCCATCCTTGGTTCAAATAATGATCTGTTGTTAGAGGAAAGAACAGACATTTCTTATTATTCAATAAACAAACAAAATACGTTGAAAAACTACTTTGAATGCACGTGTGCACATTTACCTGCTGAAAACAAAACAATTTTAGTCACAAGCTGATGAAAGCTTGTCTCGAACGTATTGGAAACACATTATTTAGAACATTCTGAGGCCTGACCACATACTCTGTAAAAGCATGTGACTATTTTTTTGTTTCCTTATGACACTCACCAAAGTTACTCAGCTTCCTCTTCAGCTCATCTCTCTCTTCAGTCAGGGTTTTATAATTCTCCTCAATACCTAGTGGAGAGGTTATCGTCACTTACACCAGAATGTTCACAACTAAAGAGAAAGTTTACTTTCAAACAGAATGTCCACATTAAACTGATCTATTAATGACAGTTAGTCATTAAAGCTACAGTTTGTAACTTTAGTAAAAATAACTTATTGTCATATTCACTGAAAATGTAACTGCGTCCACACAGAAGTAGATAAGACACATGATCTAATCAGGTTCAGACAGCGCTGATAAAATATGAACCACGTTTTTGTCACCGCATTGCCTATTTCTTGCCACAGATGTTTTCTGAAGTTTTTGTGCTTCAGTGTTTAGCTGTAAAATGGAAAATTTGCTCCAGCTCCTGGGCTGTGCTTTGTTTTTGACTTGGCTATTTCCAACATAGCAGCCAGGTCACAAACTATCTTTCTCATTTTACAGCTAAACAGCACACTAAAATATGTTTCTGAAAACATCTGATGTGAAAATGAGACAATGCAGTGACAGAATCTTGATTCACATTTGATCTGCGCTGCCTAGTTGGAAAGTTTGACAGCAGCTCAACAGCCATGATTGACAGCTGCGTTAGAGGCCCTTCAATTCTGATTGGTTGTTTTCATGATACTGTGTGGTACTGCCATTAGAAGCAATATGAGGAAGCAGAGAGCATTGATATTATTTACAGACTATCTGTCTTATGTAACACTGTGGATAAGTGACAGTTTCAGCAAATATTACACAATGTATTTTTTTTAAGTTACTAACTACAGCATTTAAAGAACTATTCTCTCAGACAGCTACAGACCAGAGACGCAAACTGTCACCTAATGTACACTAGACTTCAGGAAGGTTTACCTGTTGAAAACACTGCATGATAATAAATCATGAATTCAACCATAGAAAGGCCCATCCTCTCTTCTAGTATGATGTGAGCTTTCTTCTTTCTTTCCTGTAGCCTTTAAATGTTTTGAATGCTCCTGTGTAAGTAAGCATTGATTTGGAGCGGTCTTTTTGACCACCTACTAAACCAGTATTTACTCATTCAGTTAATCTTCTCACTGAATTGAAGAAAATCTCTTCAGCCAGTTTCCAAATTTCCCTATGGAGGCTGTTAGAGCAGCATATTCATACCCATGGTTTTAGAGTGAGATGTCCAACAATAACTTACAGGTGTAATTTATAACAGTGGATCATCATAACAGTCCTCTTGGGAGAAGATTTAACTGGGATTATTCTGATGGCATGTAACACTTGTAACACTGTATTATATGCACAGTATTGGATCCATTAAATCCAAATTACTGAAGTAGTTTCATCATCGTACTTACGAAGGTTGATGCTCCTCAACTCGTCTCTCTCCTCAGTCAGATTTTTAATATTGGCATCAATCCCTGGTGGAGGGGCTAACATCATTTGCAACAGAATCAGATTATGTTCACAACTAAAGAGACAATTCACTTTAACACAGAATTTCCATATAACATGAATCTTTCCATAAAGCTGTAGGTATTTTTATAAGTTAAATGTATCTGTTAAACAAAACAATTCTGTCATACAGCGACAAACCACACAACCATGGTATCACACAGGAAATGGCAACGCCTGTAGTGACAAACTTCAACTCTGCTGTTAGAAAATTAATTCTTATTAATTAATATATGATGTAATAATTTAATAAAACTCACAGAGAGCAAGACGGAGGGAAATGTTTAGAGCAGCTTGTAGGACACACAGGAGACAAAAGCTCACGGCAACACGTCTGAGCAGTTTTCCTCCTGTGTATGGAAAACACACACAAACACACGCACGCACGCACGCACGCACACACACACACACACTCAGTGCTTTGCCTGATTAACAGTTTTCTTGACTGTGTTCTATTTCCTTCACTCAAAGTCCTTGAAGCCTAAATAATAATAAGAATACCAAAGCACCGTTCTGGCAGGACTTGAAACACTAACCATATACAACTATCACAATAAGGCGAGAAGAATAAAAAGGGACGACTGCTGGTTGTCAGACTCTTTTTTGACTTTCTGTCAGACATCAAACAGGTTTCGTTGGTATAATGTCACAGCCATGTGATCGAAATTCTAGTATTAAATATCATCTTTGAAATGGGTAAACTGTCCGTCAAAAGGTAAACATGACATTCATACAAAATAAATGAAAATACAACAATGTTTAAATGGTCACAGAGTTGATAAATATAAATAAATAAGAGACCAGGAAACTAAAAGGACGTTTCCACTTCTACACTTAACCTACAAACACAGATTCTCTGGATGATATTTTCTTAAATCTCTAAATGACAGTATACCCTGTGTGACCTTGTGATGTTACTTTGATGTTTCAAACAGCCAAACATTGATAGCAATTCTGTCTCACCAGGCACTGTGGTACCATCTTCATCACTGTGACTTTTGGAGGCAGCAGTCCTGGCTGAAGCATCAGAGAGGTTCATCATCTCCACAGTGATCTCTGATGCATTTTCATAGACGGCCATATTTCACTCAGAGTGTGATGGATGTCTTACTGATGGTTTCTGTGATCTGCTTCTTCTATTGTACGCTGCTTAAACTGCAAAGCACTCATGTACTTCCTGATTTAAGAGTAAATGTTTTTTTTCCCCACACTTATTTCATTGACATCATGTTTTTCTTTCTACAGAGGTGAGAAAGTAGAAAAGTGGCCACAAAAATAAACTTCCTCCTATATATAGAAATTTTATCAATCAGATCTTTTCTCAGTTTCATACAAGCGTATCTTAAAAAACAAAAGTGCCTCTAATTTGTATCAGTAGCTACTAAATGGCATATTCTTAATCAAGAAGTTTTAACCAGGTTATTCTGAATTCTGAGAACACCAACTTTTGAAGCTGTTGTTCTAACACAGGGAAATAAGATTTAAAGTGAAAAGAAGAAAACAACAATGGTAAAACAACAATATCATACTATCATTTACATGGCACTCTTTGAGCAATAAATGCTACTTTAAAAAAAAAACATGTGAAATGCAAAAAAAGACAAACAAGAACAACACAAAAACCCACAAACACAACCATATTAAGGCCCAAAGGAAAACAAAAACTGCATCTGTATCACCAGATAATACAAGAGGGATTCAAAGATAGCAAGCACGAGCAAAAACCCAAAACCCTTGTTGATTTTAACCTGGGGTCTGTTTGGACTGTGAGAAGACACAACAGAAACCAAGGAAACATGTACAGACACACTGAAAATATATGTAGGCCTACACATTTCACACTGAAAAGTGCAACAAGTCCTTTAAATTAAAGATCAAAACATGTTTGTGTCTTAAACATTTTTACAAATCACAGTTGAAAATGATGTAACAACACCAGTTTGGTTTTGTCCAGATTTACAGAGTCATTTTCTTTTCACAGATCCAGAAGTTTTCAGTAAAACATTCTAAATCATTCCAGCTTTTTTTGTTACCATGGTAGTTTACTGCCACACAGTCTTCGTTTGTGTAGGCTAATAAACGTGTTGGTTTATTTTAAAGTAAAGAGAGTTCTTGTAGTTTCAGCACGTTGACTCTTTATTGACACCATACTCTCTTAACAGATCTCCCCACACACACGAACTGCCGTCAAAAACATGCAACTATCAAAAACTGCCGTAACTGTCGCAACGCATGTCGTAAAACATATTCTCTGGCATCTCCCCCTTTTAAACAGCATCCATGCTGATGCTTAGAAACATAGATCATGAATTGTGAATAACAGCAGCTTCTCATTGTGGTCTACAAACAGATATTCACCAACCATAGAGTGTCTTATCATCAAACAACTCTGTATAGTATTTCCCTTCAAAACAACCATATATAATTTTGTATTCTTAAACAAAACTCCTCTTTTTTCCAAGAAAAAAAACAAAACACAAAGTTATTTGTTATTCATTTATCAAACAGATAATAATTAACTTATTTCACTAAACAGTTAAACCTCTTTTGTTTGTTTGGTTGTTTATTTTAACAGCTTGACCATAATGTCCTTCACAGATCAAGTCTCTGAACAGGTTTAACAACTTTACCAGACCTAGTTTGAGACAGTCCATCAGGGGTGTCCTTTGGACCAGGAGAGCTATAGTCTGGGCTTGCCTGAGTATCAGTGGCCTGTTGTGCGAAACCTAGATAAGGGATTGAGCCGGGATATGTTGGTTATCCTGGTTTAATTTAGCGTTGATTCGGTTGTTCGAAAGCAGAGGCACATATGTTGCCATGGAGATTTATTCTGTGCACTTAGCCTGGTCCTGACCAGGCTAACAACCAGGCTTAGTTTAGCCTGGTGCCTTATCTGTCCAGTCAGCTGTCACTGCGATCGGAAATCAATGTGTTTTACCGTCATTTCATGTTCTTATGTACGTATTTGCCTCATTTTTGAACAAAATACATTAAGCCTACAATAATAAAAAATTTAACATTTAAAACATTCTTTTTGTCATTGCCCAAGCATACATTGACATGCACATATCCTTACCAATATAAGGATTAATTGTTGGAATAAACATACAGGTAGGTGTATTTGGCATTAACACAATTAGTGGTTAGGTGTCATAACTGTATGACCTTCCCAAATTATATTCCCAGTTAACTGGACCAATAACTCCAGTGTACTTTACATTAATGAATGAAAACATGAAGATGAAACCACAATATTCTGTGACCTCATTTTATTTAAATGAAAAATACTAAAATCAGTCACTGTCTGCTTTGAGCTGTGGAGAGAAAGAGAGAAATAATATTGATTAATACATTGCATCACAGTCATGCTTACAATGTGCATTAAAGTCACTTACTTCTTTCTCTAGTTTATTAATTTCCAAGTCCAGTTTCCTTAAGGTCTTTCTTTTGTCTGTCAAGCTCCACGTCCTGCAGCTTTCTCTTTTCACACTGGAGCTTGACATCTGCCAGTGCTATCTGCTTCCTCAGATTACTTGCTTTTATCTTAAGCGATTTATACTTTTTAAAAAATCAAAACATGAATACATTCCTGCTATAAGCAGCTATTTAATGAAACTGCAAAAAGGAGCTTTTTTGAACAACCCTGCTATGAGCAGCTATTTAATAAGAACTGCAAAAAAAGCAGCTATTTTAACAAAAACCCTGCTATAAAAGGCAGCTATTTTAACAACAACAACAAAAAAAACTCATTAAAAGGCAGTTATTTTAACAAAACACCTTATAAAGGCAGCTATTTTAACAACACCTTATAAAGGCAGCTATTTTAACAAAACACGTTATAAAGGCAGCTATTTTAACTAAAAACGAGCTATAAAAGTGTAGCAGTTATTAAATGAGAAATAATGTGATCAGTCACTGTCTGATTGGAGCTGGGGAGAGAAAGAGAGAAATAACATTGATTAATACATTGCTTCATGCTTACAATGTGCATTAAAATCACTTACTTCTTTCTCTAGTTTCTTAATTTCTAAGTCCAATTTCCTTAAGGTTTTTCTTTTAATTTATCAAGCTCCATGTCCTGCAGCTTCCTCTTCTCACACTGGAGCTTGACATCTGCCAGGGCTATTTGCTTCCTCAGATGAGTAGCATATAGCTGTCTGACAGTTTGTGAATTCTGTGAAAACAGTTCAGCCGGACTGACACCAGTGCTGCTGTGTGGTGAGGATCTGTAAAGCATAAGGGCCAGTAGAGGATCTTTTTGTCTCAGTATTCTCTTGGCTGTTTGTACTACAGGTTCAGCATATCCATTGCCCTGTGGGTTGTGGGGGCTAGAGGTCACATGCTTAAAGTCCATCTCACAGGCAAAGTCTCTGAAAGCATCACTGCTGAACTGCGGCCCATTATCACTGACAACCTCTTCCGGTATTCCATACCAGGCAAATGTAGCTTTAAGCTTTAAAGTTACCTGTGCACTTACAGTTACAGTGCAGTTACCTGTGGTTGGCATGTGGAGTATCTCCAGGTATCTGGAGATGTAGTCTGCTATGACAAGAAAGTTTTCTTTGTCATCTTCACATAGATCTATGTCAATTTTCTTCCACAGCCTGTCTGGGAGAGGTGTTGACAGGGGAGGCTCCTTGTTCTGTGCTCTCCTATGCTCCCGTACATGCAGTTCTCCACTTTGTGTGTGATTTGTGAAGCGATACCAGGCCACCACACTGAAGTGTCTGCTCTCATTCTGAATTTGTTAAGCCCTTGATGACCATCATGTATTCGTTCTAGCATTTCTGACCTCATGGACCCAGGTATCACTATCCTGCTCCCTCTGAGTACCAACCCATCATGCACAGATAGTTCATTTCTCACAGGAAAATACTCTCTTACACAGCTCTGTGTGTGTGTTATGTGTTCAGGCTAGCCATTCCTAATGTACCTGATTACCTCTTGGAGTTGTTCATCAGTGGCTGTCTATGCTCAGATGCCATCCACGGGCTCCTGTATGGCATGTCCGCCACAACAAGTGTTTTCCCCGGAGCGTATTCAGCCTCCAGGTTGAACCTCATCAGCCGTATGAGGAGTCTCTGGCAGCGGACTGGTGTGTTATCAAGGTCTCAGGAGTTAATTAGTGGAATGAATGGTTTGTGGTCAGTGATCAGTTTGAATGCAGGCAGGCCATAAAGGTATTTCTTAAATCTCTCACATGCCCACACAGATGCCAGGCACTCTTTTTCTATTTGAGCGTACCTTGTCTCAGCATCACTCAGTCGCCTCGAACAGACTGGTCTCCAATCTTCACCATGGAGCTGCAACAGCATGCCCCCAATCCCATAGCTGCTAGTATCAGCTGAGACCACTGTGCTCCTGTTAGCATAACATAATACACTAAGGTAGGTGACGTTGTGAGAAGCGCTTTGATTTTATCGAAGGCTGCCTGCTGCACGGGACCCCACATCCAAACTGATTTTGATCTTAACAGTTCATACAGTGGTTGACCAACTGTGGCGAGGTCAGGAATATATTTCCACAGGTAGTTTATCATTCCAAGGGCTCTCCTTAGCTCTTGGACATTTTCAGGCGGGGTGAGCTTATTGATTGCTGACACTTTAACTGGGTCAGGTCGCACGCCATCTTTGTTGATCACCTGACCCAGGAAGTGTAACCAAAGAGCATGGATACCAAAAGGCGAAGCTCAATAGAACACCCCATAGCAACAGACTCGCCCATGGTTTCGTCCTACCGCCGCCATTTTGGACCGTCAGCAGACCGCAGCAGACCCACTTGCATACAAAAACACACAGACAAACTGAAGAATATTGCTATTAATTATGTTTACAATGCTACTCATCTCGTGATAGCTTGGTCACAGCTGCTTTTTCACAGCAAAATATAGACTTTAAAAAAAAACAAAATGAGGAAAAACGGCCGAGATGGCATCTCTACATATTACATCCACTTATGAGAAGATTAACTTAATTACTCCTTCAAAATCACCCCATAAGCCAATCTACCAAAAAAAAAATCAATAAAAAAAAAAAAAATCAATATTTTAACTAGAAACACATTAATGGTGACGTCACATAGTCAGGAATAAAGATTTATTTACAGTTTGTACAGTAAGGGGACAGTAATAATAATAATAATGATAATAATAATAATAATAATAATATATAAGCTATTTTAATATGATATATTTTAATGCTAAAGCAGCAATCAGTTCTGATATAAATGGTCCAAGAGGCCATATATAGACCTATATATATATATATATATATATATATATATACATATATCTTCCCACCAAAACTGGCATATTAAATTGATATTAAAACACTTTAAAACGTACACCTCTGTCGGGATCCTTCGGGAAACGGTGGAAGGCCAGGTGCGGAGTGTTCCACCGATAGTTGTTGCAGTTAATTGCACTACACTGTTTTCTTTTACTTTTTTTCTCCTCTCTCCTTGACATCTTCCATGTTGTCTGGGCGCAACAGTCCAAGCTCAACAGCCCAAAATGGCGGGTAGCGCCCCTAGTGGCTGTTAGCAGAAATGTAACGGAGCGTCGCCTCTTGGTATCCATGCTCTTTGGTGTAACTCAGTCTTTCTCAGCATGCACTTCTCTGTGTTTAACCTCAGGCCTGCTGACTCTAGACAGTCCATGACTTTCTGCAGCCCCTCATTGTGCTCACCCATATCCCTCCCATGGATAACAATGTCATCCATGTAGACTGCAACTCCCTGCAACCCTTCCAGTGTCTCCACCATTTTTCTTTGAAAGATCTCTAGGGTGCTGGTAATCCCAAATGGGAGACGTTTGAAGCAGTACCTTTCATAAGGTGTTATGAACGTGGTTAGCCTGTGGCTATCCTTATCCAGAGGGATTTGCCAGAATCCAGAAGCTGTGTCCAAGGAAGAGAAAACTGTGGAGCCACTCAGCTGAGCTATCATCTCTTCAGATGTCGGCAGAATGAACCTCTCTTGACAGCTTTATTCAGTCTCTTTAAGTCAACACATATGCATGATTTTCCAGTCTTTTTCAGGACAGCCACCATCGGCGCACACCACTCAGTTGGTTCTGTTATAGCCTCAATGATGTCGTTGGCCTCCATCCTGTCCAGCTCCTCCTTCACTGCCTTTAACAGGGGTATAGGGACTCGGCGTGCCGTGGCCACTACATAGGGCTGAACATCTTCTTGTAGTGCAATTTTCACAGGTTGTGTTTTCAGTAGGCCAGTATCTCCAAATGCCTTCCTCAAACCGTTCGTCAGAGTAATTGGGCTGACCGATGTTATCTCATTTCCCACCTTCTATATAAGAATTACCTTAAATTCTTCCATCATAATCTTTTTCTCACAATTCACCTTTCCTCGTCCTCTTCTAATGCCCTTTTTCCTGACTGTGTCATCTGGCTATTTCTGTACCTACTTTCTCTCCCATTACTCACAATTTGTGTCCATTCAGCCTCCGTTTCATCATCCACCAATGAACCACTAGCCTACTACTTGCCATTCTGATTCAGTCACAAATCAGATTATTCCAAAACTACTGAATCCAACAACCAAAGATGAAGTAAGATGATAAGGTGATTCACTCTCAATCCTCTCCTTCGACGCCCTCAACAGAAAGTTTGTTTTCCTACACCGTTGGGTCAGTTTTGGTGTTTGTTGTGGGTTTCAGTAACAGGGAGAAGGAACTATTGTCTCTCATTTAAAACTGAAGTCTTGTTTGATTGGACGTTCCCATTTGTTTCTGGAAGTTCCCTTAGATGGGTGCGTACCGCCCTCTGCTGGTGACACTGTGTATAACAGGCCCATGCAGACACCCTCAGAGGGGCAGGTGCCCAAAGTTAAGGGGTACATAAAACACTATTTTAAAACAATATACATACACATAATCTTTAACATGACCTGTTGAGCAACTCATATTGGAACCTTACAACAAACAGAGTCATGCTGTTGTCATTGTCCTGCACCTGATGTAATCAGAGGGGGATTATGATAAATGAACATGAGGAAATTATGACTGCTCTAGTGTCATTTAAGTTGCCTTTCCCTTTAAAAATACTGTAATTCAAATTAAAATTACAGTAAAATCATATGGAATTTGACATGCACATTGTCAGGGTCATCCTGAGCAGGACTCCTTTTAAACAGGGCCGTACCGCCCATAGGGCAGGTCAGGCAAATGCTATAGGCGCCAGCATGCCAGAGGGCGCCAGGGAGTGAGGTGTTTTTTGTTCTTTCCCATTCTATTCGAAAAAATAGACAAGAATACCCTACAAAACAACAACAGTACATATAGCCATACGTCTTTAAGTAATGATGAAATAATATTTCTAATTTAAATTTCTGCCTGCTTGGCATCCTTCTACCTCTCTGGCAGGCAGCATCAATTTCGCCACGGTCCCTAACCGCGCCCCTTTCCTCCTCCCCCCGCTACCTGCCGTCTTCTGTAATGTGATGCTGCTGAGTGACAAACTGACAGCTGGGTGCCATCGTCATGAAGAGGCAGAAGCTCTCTGGGGCGCAGTACAAAAACAAATACAAGAAGAGGAGGAGAAACGTGAACGAGACCGAGGTAATGATGTGATGTGATGAACACTTCATTTAAAATGGTAGAAACACAACGTAAGTTACAGTTACTTAAGCACTTGCAAGCTAACATCAGCTCATTAGCCGCTAATGGTTAGCGGTTAGGCTACTAACGTTACTACGTAACGTCAGTGTTACTGCGACTTCATTAGCCACTTGTTTGAGGAATACTTTAAGCATTCATCTAGAGTTAATGTCAGTTAATGTTGCTCCCATCTTAGAGAAAGCTGGAAAGAAAGACTCAAAGTGTTTGATGGAATGAATAAGCAACATAATTGAATATATTGGCCTATCTTTTCTTTTAATGTTTAGTGTGCTGCTGCACAAACCACTCACTGTTTACCAACCAGGCATATATTCATATACTGTATATTTATGTTTTCCAATTTTCAGATTTGTCCAATTTGTGATGTTACAGTTCCATTTTTTATATTTTGGCTGTTTGCTGTGTTTAAAATGTCATTAGATCGAGGCAGGCTGTAATGTTAGGTGCTATTATGGTTATGCCATGATGGTTTCACAATCAACAGCTATTTGATTAATATATTGTAAAAGCCCAGTTTGTCAAAAATATGTATCACCTCTTTTTAGATGCACTTCTGAAGTATTTGTCCCCCACCTCTGCAAATCCTGGGCCTACTAATGTAACTGCAGCCACCTCATCCACCTCAGCACCAAGTGATGCAGCCTCAAGTGGATCTCCCTCCCACACACAAACTGCCAGTGGAGAAAAGTGCAGCAAATATCTTGCGTAGGGTGCCAAATTGGTCAGGCACGGCCCTGCTTCTAAAATTTCATATAACCTATGAAGGATTTTTTTAAAATTGACATTTCTACTCTGATGAAATTATGAATGTGTTATAATGTAATTTGAAGTGACTTAACCTTTATAGAAACAGTTTGTCAGAAAGTGTGTAGTTAAATCATATGAACCTTTGAAAGATCATAAAAAAAGACAGGTCAAAGATGTTAAAGATGTCAGCTATTGGGGCACCAACAGTCATGAAGGCAGACATGAAGAGAAATAAAGTTCTATGATGATTAAAAAAGCTAAAATAATGAACGGCTTTGGATCTATGAAAAGACAGTGGTCTTAAAACTTGGCCACCAAACTCCAAGACAACTGAAACACTGATTATAAACAAGCTGCTTATAAAGTGGCTCATTAACACAGACACAAACAGATAAGCCTCGACAAACACACACATTCATTTACTGCTGGTTTCACTGCTTCGATCACTGAGAATCATTACAAGATTGTGATAATATTATTGCTACTCTGATTCAGTTCCTGCAGGTTGTAATTCGAATAATACTTATTCTACCTACAGTATATAAATGTATCCATAAATTAAATTAAATTAAAGTTAACTTTTACCTAATTAAAGCACCTATAAATAAGTTATGGATGTGTGTGCGTCCTGATGACCTTGTGATGTTTTTATTTGATATGAATCTATGGAGGAAATCGTCTTGAATGTGCAAGTGTAAGAGATAGTGAGGTTGCTGAAGGGCGGAGGTGATAAATGTGTTATCTCTGGGGTAATCAGAAACAGAGAAGAAGAAGAAGAAGAAGAAGAAGCAGTTCAGCGCAGTTCTCAGAAGACACTGTTACACATCTTTGTCATATTTTGGTGTGTTAAATATTTTGAGTTTTGTCTCAAAGAGGAGGCTGAGATGACTTTGGACCATGACAGCGTGCCTGATGCTTCATCCAGGAGTAAGTCATTTTCAGTAACAGAGCGTGAGTTTGGAGGGCATCATTTTTATCAGAGTCAGGTGTGGGGGTTTTGATTCAGAAAAT
This sequence comes from Epinephelus lanceolatus, assembly GCF_041903045.1. Taxonomy (NCBI): domain Eukaryota; kingdom Metazoa; phylum Chordata; class Actinopteri; order Perciformes; family Serranidae; genus Epinephelus; species Epinephelus lanceolatus. The sequence continues at coordinate 14,988,177 of NC_135736.1, read as the reverse complement.
ATCATAATTAGGCAACAAGCTACATATGAAGTTAATTTTTAATCTATTTAATGAGGAGAGGGTGTACAAGAAGTGAAATGAAAGCAGATCAGAGAACACAATATCACACCTGACTGCCTAATAATAATTATGGTGGTTTTGCATGTTTGATTTTCCGCACACAGAGGACAGACTCTTCAGACTGGTTGCTCTGAGCTTTGGACTCCTGTGTATCCTACAAGCTGCTGCCAACATTTCCCTGCGTCTTGCTCTCTGTGAGTGATCTTACATTTCTCTGTAATTTCACCCTGAGACTTAAATTCACCATCTCAACATTACAAGACCAAAGCTTGGAACTACAAACACACTTACCAGCTATGATGATTATGTGACATACTGTATAGTGTGGAGCCAACTTAGTTTCAGGAGTAATGAATTGCAGATGAAATGAACACAGCCCCACACCAAACATACACATGCATACTGTATGGTGTGTACATAAACTAGAATTAACACAAGAGTAGGTGTCTTTTCCCATGACACCCTAACCTCAGTGTTGATATATGGGATATATGGGACTATAGGTACCTAAGGAATCCAGTGTTATCGACCATATCACGCCACCTTCTCGGCAAAGAGGAAGATGGGCGTGACCATTTTCATGGAGGTCCCTCGACCTCTCACCTCAGGATATCTGAATAAAAATGGGAGCTGTGGGTACCCACGAGTCTCCTCTTTACAGACATGTTCCCTTTATATTGATATGATGCAGTTTGGGGCAAAAATCATGCAGTATAAACATGTTATGTTCTGCCTAATTTCTGCATCCTGGGTCCCTAAACAGTCTTGGTATTGAATAAATTGGGTATGAATGGAAATCTGAGACTCTCTTTTATTCAGTGAGCTCAGGTTTATTCATGTGTGTTGAGGCACCCAACTAAAACACAGCATTTATTACGGAGGGTTAACTACAGTAGGACAAATGTATCTTTCTGCTCTTACAGATGCAAAAATGCTAGATTATGAGGCCATTATCAAAAATCTGACTGAAGAGGGAGAAGATTTGAAGAGGAAGATGATCACCTTTGGTGAGTACGAGGAAGAAACCAAATATATTCTCATTAACATGGGAATAAAAAGATGCATTATAAAAATGTTTTTCTACCTCCTGTTAGGCCAACATGTTTTTTTGTTCTTATATTCTTATACTACTTCCTATGTGAACTTTATTAGCATCATTTTTATTTATCATTATTATACAGATTCTGCAATTTACATTGTAAAGGAAGAAAAAAAATCCTTTTTTTTTTTTTTTTTTTTTTTTTACCGATGTATTTCCAGATTGGGTGGAGAGTGGCTAAAATTGTAATATTTCATTTATGTTTTATATTGTTTTTTTTTTTCTCTCTTTCTCTCGCTCTTACTGTAAACAAGGAATTTGCAAGAAAGTTCAAAGGGCTCAGGTGGATTGGACTGACTGACAGTGAGACAGAGGGGACATGGACATGGGTGGATGGGACTGCACTGAACACAAGGTTCATAAATTCCTTTTTTTATTAAAGATAATGATTAATATGTAGTATTGCTATATATTAAGGAACTGGTCTTCCTACTACTGCCACCAGTACTTCCAGCTGGTGGCAGTACTGAGTGCACTGCCGCTGAGCAGCACTCCAGTAGGTGAGTGGGGAGGAAGTCCTGCACCACCTTTGATTTTATGTGTTGCAGAGGTGGAAATTATGAATCACTCAGCTTCTTCTAGGTGTTTCATTCAGGGCTGATCAAAGATTTGAGCAGTTTAACTTTCTTTAGGCCAAGCTGTTGCACCACTGTTCAAATAAACTCTTTTACACCTTGGGTCACCAAAAAACTAAAATTATTTTTTGTAATGCTGAAACACTCAGGCGACCCGCCAAGACTTCACTCCAGCTTCTTTGGTTGTGTTTCCTGCTAAGAACATTCTTTGATGTTTGTTTTCAGCTACTGGAACGCTGGGGAGCCCAACAGCTATCAAGGCATTGATGAAGACTGTGGAGAAATAAGGCTTTATGACAGGGAATACAACTGGAATGATTCACCATGTAAACAGCAAAACTTCTGGATCTGTGAGAAGGTGGTGGCTCCATGACTCAGCATCCAAATCTGCCCTAGACTGGCGATCGATAAGCTGCAGGGGAAGTGTCTCATCATCATGTACGAACACCAACATGTCACCACAGGAAAAACACAGGTGTCAATAATAAAATGAATGATGGCTAAAGTCCATGTAACTGCTTCACTTTCAGGGTCCTGGTGTGTTGGCTCACTGTCACAGTGTCACCATTTGTTGGGACACTTGAATAGAACAGAGCCATTAGTGTTACACTGTGCTTTCCTGACAAGTCAAAATGTCTGCTATTGTTCAAAAAATTAGTGAAGACAGAAATATATCATTAATATATTGATCGATTCATTACTAAATTAATTATTTTGTCAGTAGCCATCATTATCATCTTCATATAAAACCTGATTATATTGCAATCGTCACAAGTTCAACTCTGCAATCACTTCTGACAACATCAAGTCTTTAAAGTGTATATAATCACATCAGAGTGCAGATACATTTCATTTGTTTAATTGTCTAACCTTCGGTAGACCCTTTAATGACTCATCAGCAGTGTCAAGAGGAGCTTTTGTAAATCTATGATTGCTTTACTCACTGCTTTGTGTACAGCCCAACACATTGTGTATTTATGAATAAATTGTATCTATTTTATGATAGGTTAGAAGTTGATTTTGCATTTATATTATAATTGGCTATTTCAGGATAAATGGTTTTTGATTTATTCAGAAAATAAATCAAAAACCGTTTATCCTGAAAGAGCCAATTTTGCTATATTATAAGCTTTGAAGCATCAGCTACTAAAACAATGGAGTTATTGGATTTCTGAGCTATGCACAGTTTGCAAAATTGTTTTAAATACAGTCACTCCACTGTTACAACTGTGTACTCCACTGTTCCCAGTGTACAGAGACAGTTGTCACATATGCCAGGGATGGTTGTAACATGTCTATAAATAAACATAATTAATCAAACAAATACTCAAAATGAAAAGATTATTTATTGTTCATGTTACTGTGACTATTCATTCATTGGTCGCAAAATAAATGGAAACACACAGATGTAGCTTACATGATACAAAGTAGCTGGTCTGTGGTAAAGTGTAGACCTAGCTTACACTTAGTAGCAAGCTTGTGCGCAGGAGTGTTATGTGTGTTGCTTGGCAACAGTATTGTTCCAGTTGCTGGACTATGTGTGTTGGTGGAGCTAAATATATCATTAAATAAACAAACAAATCATAAGCTGTTGCGGCTTTTTATCGTTAAAATGGTGCTTGTAGAATTGTTGTATAAAAGCAATATCACACTGGAGGTCGTGCTGTTATACTGAATATTATCAGCACAGTTAAAATTATTTGGCACTGATTTTTTTTCCATCTGTGCCATCCTCAGGAAATGTTCTGCCTCTTGCTGTTTTTTTCCTGTTATCTTATGACCTGCTTTTCCACTGACTTAGCATGCAACTGATCATCATTAACTTAGCATGTAATCAAGTCTGTTCAGGTCTTCAGGTTTTTTAAATACAAATGGAGGTACTTGGTTCAGAGATGGTTGTAACAAGGCGTTAAAACTGTCCCAGTATCCCCAGCCTCACCTACTGTAAACTACCCTGACTGTTAGTTTAACAAATGTGTATCATTTTTATTTTTAGCTTGAAAGACGCTGATTCTGATGAGACTTGTTTGGACTCCTTGACATTTGATCTCAGCACAGTATCCAAAGTTAAAATTTTACCTAAAAACAAACAAACAAACAACAACACCAAAACAAACAAAGAAAAAAAGAAAAAAACAAAACAAAAAACTAAACCCAACAAAAACAAATAACACCAAAAAACAAACAAACCCATTCACAAAACATTTGCCAATTATTTTCTCTGGGAATTTTTAAATGTGGCTGCTTTTTTGTAAACAAGAAGACAATCTCACTGAATATGTGCAGAGTGATGTAATCACTCCAACTTGTTTCTTATTGAAAGGAATTCAACTGCCCCTGTCACCACTGTCCCTGGTGTCCAATACATTATCATTTTGTTATTCTTTGGTAGGTCTTGGAAAGCCTATTCCATCTTTTTTGTAGTTTGTTTAATTGATCTATCTGAAAACACTATTTGTCTGTGTGTTTTGATGATGTCCTTCTATTAACTTCTTGATCAAGTTGTCGTCTGTACCTTCAGTGTTCAGAGAAACAGATAACAAAATGATGTCTAAAAGCCATCATCCCTTAATGATTTCCCTGAATAAATGTGATTTCTCTTGTCAAAGTATAGAAAAGAAGGAGATCTAGCCTAAGAAATAGAGACTGATGAAGTCAGGTTTTTGTTGTTGTTGTTGTTGTTGTTGTTGACACTAGGTGTGTGTTTTTAAAATGACACAGCAACATAAGGATGTCCTTACCCTTACTGCCATAGGTTTATGATGTAATATAATACATATGTGTGCTCATATGTGTCCTCGTCTAAACACCAGGTCGACATCCAACTTCTTTTCTAGTGTTAGTGAGTTCCATCATTAAAGTATCATGTTCATCACTCTCAGTGACAAACCTCCACTTCCTTTGATTTCCTCAGGCAGCGCATTTTTTGCTGCTGTGTTGACGTTATCACAAGAAATTTGGAAACATGCAGATTTGTATCTCATAACTGTGAAAGACTGTAAAGTTCAGTCTGTAATCAGGTATCCTGCATGTAGAGAATCATGACATTTAAATCTACACTTCTGTGGTTGGGAAACAAATGTTTATTCTTGAGAAATTGGTCTCATTATCACAGTCATCAAATGCTCCCCCACATCTCTCAAGGCAGACTTAAATGCAGCTTTTGATTTCAAATTGAATCGGACCTTAACCATCCAGTGCTTTTGTAAACCAACAGTAGTATTTTGAAACTGATAGAACAGAACTGGACAGATGTGATCCAGTTTCTTGGTCTTAGTGAGAACTCAAGCAGGAGCGTTTTGAATCAGCTGCAGCTGTCTGATCAGTTTTTTTTAGGGAGATCAGCAAAGACAATTACGGTAGTCAAGTCTAGTGAAAATAAATGCATGGACAGTGTTTTTTTTTCCCAAATCTGGCCGAGACACAAGTCGTTCTATCCTTGATATGTTGTTAAGGTGATAATAGACTGACTTTGCAATTGTCTTAATGTGGCTATTGAGATTCAGGTCTGAGTCCATGACTAAATGAAGATTTCTGGCTTGGTCCGTCAACTGAGCACTGACTTTTAATTGTTGCTTCTTGGCTCCAAGAACAGTTAACTCAGTTTTGCCTTTGTTTAATTGGAGAAAAATGTCACACATTCAATAATTGATCTGTTCAATGCACTCAGTCAGAGCTTGTATTGGACCAAAGTCCCTGGTAATATGGTTATGTAAATTTGTGTGTCATCTGCATAATTATGGTAACATTTTGTTTTATTTCCTCACCTTTGCCAGAGAGCGAAGCTTTTGATTTACTAGTCCATCTGAGTCTCAACCCTCACCTATGGTCATGAGATTTGGGTAGTTACAGAAAGAATGAGATTGCAGATTCAAGCAGCAGAAATGAGCTTCCTGAGGCTCAGCCTCAGAGATAGGGTGAGGAGCTCAGACATCCGTAGGGGAGCTCAGCATAGAGCCGCTGCTCCTTTGTGTCAAAAGGAGCCAGTTGAGGTGGTTTGGCCATCAAACAGGATGTCTCATGGATGTCTCCTGCAGGTCGAACTGGTAGGAGGCCCTGGGGTAGACCCAGAACATGCTGGAGGGATTATACCTTATCTGGCCCTGCTGACACTTCAGGATCCCCCAGGAGCAACAAAAAAGTTGTGTGCTCAAATATCCCTGACCAGCTTCTACTGTTTTTTATTTTTATTTATTTTTTCTAATATGCGCTGTCTTGTGACTTGAACAGTAAATACGTACTCCACTGTGGGTGTTTGTCTGTGCAATGAATGACAGATGAGAGTGAACTGTCAGTCAGTGATGATTAAAAAAACACACCCACCAGGCGCTGCCCAGCCAATACCTGCAACAGTTGTTCAGCATGACAGCCAATGAATGGCATTATGCTGGGTATTCGCTGCTGTCGTATTTGTTATTAGCCGTTAGCCATAGCATCGTAGCTATGGCTAAATGTGTGGGCTGTGGCGCTTCGTCCTCTGGAAATCTAAAGAAAAAACGTGTCGTTTAAGGTGGAGTGTCTGTTGGAGTATATACAAACAGACGAGCGAACGCCAACGGTGAAACGCTGCGATATTTTTTCTTTTTCAAGCGAGAATGGAGTTGTTTGCGAGATGTGCAAGACGTGAAGCAAAAGTACAAGGCGAGTTTACACATACACACACACAGAATATGTATGCACACAAACACAACATAAACATATTCTGATATTTTTCTGCACTACCTGTCCAGGCCAGCAATATGTTTTTACCAGTAAAAACTTCATCCAGTACAGCACTGTATGTAGTAGTAGCGCTCCTACAATTTTTGTTTACAATGTATGTTTACATGCACTCATTGCGCTGCCTGGCCACTAATATTTTTTGCCAGGAAAATGTTTTCATCCAGTACAGTGGCACTGTATTTAGTAGTACAACTACAATTTAAGTTTACATTTAGTTTTTGATCTAGCATATTACATTTGTTGCAGTTTAGAGGCCTAGAGTAGTTGGCAATTACTATTAAAGAGTGTTACTTATTTTGTATTCCAAAGAGTTGTTTGCTCTTTGTGTTGCCATAACTCTTAAATGTTTGTGTATTGTCTCCAAGTGACTTTTATGGAGCACATTTTCAGTAGTAGATATTCAGTAGTTCATGTTGTTAAAATAATCTTATTATTAATCTTTATAGTAATATTCACTTGTAATGATATTTGGGGTTGGAGAGGTGATGCCATGGCACCGCTATGTGGATGCAGTGTGTGTACCCGTCAGATGTCGCACACAGTCACTCAAGTAGGTGATCAGAGGAGCTGAATGTCTGCTCAGGAGTTTTCAAAATTAGAGGGAACATTGGTGGTCAGCCGTATCAAATGCAGCACTGAGATCCAGTAATACTGTAAATAAAATTATGCCACTGTCTGTGTTTATGTGGATGTCACTGAAGACCTTAACAAGAACAGTCTGAGTGCTGTGTGGTCAGAAACCTTACTGGAAGACATCAAAACAGTGTAGTGCCAAGGGAACAAAGGTGCCTTTCCATTTTGTCTCGTATTATGAATTTTGCTGTGAATAGAATCATAAAATACACTGGACTCAGTATACGAGGTTTCTCTACATAACTTTAATTTTTTGGGGGTAATGGATTAAAACATATTTTCATATCTCAATAAAAAATGGTCTACGTCTTTGTATGTCAGTATTTTGTTAGAAAACTTGCTTGTTGAGTGTATAAAAAAATAAAATATTCTCTTCTGTTGTGGGAGAATTGCAGCCAGGTTATGATTATAATATATGTATGTATTTAATTTCTCTTCATAAAAAAAGTGTTCTGGTGAAATTTGTCAATATCATTTAGGATCCACAATAACTGATGGGGTTATTCTGAACCATGAGAACATCAAGGTGAATTGAAGCTGTTGTTTTAATTCAGGGAAATAAAATGTATGCACATAAAGTGTAAAGAAGAACCAAACAGCAATAATTTCATACATTTATTTACACAGAACTTTTCTAGCATCAAATGCAAAGTACCTTTAAAGAAATAAATGAAATGCAGAAGCAAGACAGTCCAACATCAAAGTAGTAAATCCAACAACATTTAGACCCAAAGAAATAAAAATGCATCTGTATCTCCAGATAAAACAAGGGGGTTTAAAAGATAGCAAGCATGAGCAAAAACACAATCACCTGATGGAGTCTATCTGGACACAATAGCACTCAAAGAAACAAATACAGACACATTAAAAATATATGTACAAATCTCACACTGAAAGGCACATCAGCCCCTGAAATTAAAGAACACAATATGTTGTTTGTACACAAAGAAGCATTTTCTAATCTGACACCCGCCTGTGTGGGACGATGTCATTTGTTTGTGCCTTCAGTTTTTTTGTTTTTTTTTAAATCACAGTGGAATATAAATCTGTTTTATGTTGAGACAACATCATAAGGGTTTGGTTATGCTCTGAGTTATACAGCCATTTTGTTTTCGCATATCCAGAATTTCTTTGTTTCACATGTTGCATCATTCCACATTTTTCGGTGATCACTGTCATTTGTTTCTACACAGTCTTCATTTCCGTCATTATTGTTGGGTTCCCCAGATCTCCAGAAGCTGAAAGTAAACACAAATATGCTTTTAACACAAAACACAAGCATTTCATGAACAGCAACACACAGAATGTGGACAAGTTAAAGTTAATACAACAATTAAATATTAAGTTTTGTTGACAGTGAAATCATAATCTCTTAAAACTCCAGGGTCTACCCAGGTACTATTGTGCTTGAACATAAATAAAAGAGTAATGTGTGTACCTTGTTGTCACTAGAGTGCCATCCACCCATTTCCATACCCCCTCTGTCTCTCTGTCAGTCAGTCCAATCCACATTATCTTTTGGTATTGTCTTGTGAAATTCTTGTTTTACAAGAGAAACACACAATAATAAATTCATATTTAAACAATGTCTCATGCATGTAAGTGCGCGCACACGCACACACGCACGCACGCACACACACACACACACACACACACACACACACACACACACACACACACACCACACACACACCTGTTCCTCTTCGCTGTTGATAATCATTAGGTCTGCACCTCTTTGCACACAGTCATCTCTGCTGTCTTGCCAGGTTTTCTCGATTGAAGAAATATAGTAGAAACTACCACTGAAATACACCCATCCTTGGTTCAAATAATGATCTGTTGTTAGAGGAAAGAACAGACATTTCTTATTATTCAATAAACAAACAAAATACGTTGAAAAACTACTTTGAATGCACGTGTGCACATTTACCTGCTGAAAACAAAACAATTTTAGTCACAAGCTGATGAAAGCTTGTCTCGAACATATTGGAAACACATTATTTAGAACATTCTGAGGCCTGACCACATACTCTGTAAAAGCATGTGACTATTTTTTTGTTTCCTTATGACACTCACCAAAGTTACTCAGCTTCCTCTTCAGCTCATCTCTCTCTTCAGTCAGGGTTTTATAATTCTCCTCAATACCTAGTGGAGAGGTTATCGTCACTTACACCAGAATGTTCACAACTAAAGAGAAAGTTTACTTTCAAACAGAATGTCCACATTAAACTGATCTATTAATGACAGTTAGTCATTAAAGCTACAGTTTGTAACTTTAGTAAAAATAACTTATTGTCATATTCACTGAAAATGTAACTGCGTCCACACAGAAGTAGATAAGACACATGATCTAATCAGGTTCAGACAGCGCTGATAAAATATGAACCACGTTTTTGTCACCGCATTGCCTATTTCTTGCCACAGATGTTTTCTGAAGTTTTTGTGCTTCAGTGTTTAGCTGTAAAATGGAAAATTTGCTCCAGCTCCTGGGCTGTGCTTTGTTTTTGACTTGGCTATTTCCAACATAGCAGCCAGGTCACAAACTATCTTTCTCATTTTACAGCTAAACAGCACACTAAAATATGTTTCTGAAAACATCTGATGTGAAAATGAGACAATGCAGTGACAGAATCTTGATTCACATTTGATCTGCGCTGCCTAGTTGGAAAGTTTGACAGCAGCTCAACAGCCATGATTGACAGCTGCGTTAGAGGCCCTTCAATTCTGATTGGTTGTTTTCATGATACTGTGTGGTACTGCCATTAGAAGCAATATGAGGAAGCAGAGAGCATTGATATTATTTACAGACTATCTGTCTTATGTAACACTGTGGATAAGTGACAGTTTCAGCAAATATTACACAATGTATTTTTTTTAAGTTACTAACTACAGCATTTAAAGAACTATTCTCTCAGACAGCTACAGACCAGAGACGCAAACTGTCACCTAATGTACACTAGACTTCAGGAAGGTTTACCTGTTGAAAACACTGCATGATAATAAATCATGAATTCAACCATAGAAAGGCCCATCCTCTCTTCTAGTATGATGTGAGCTTTCTTCTTTCTTTCCTGTAGCCTTTAAATGTTTTGAATGCTCCTGTGTAAGTAAGCATTGATTTGGAGCGGTCTTTTTGACCACCTACTAAACCAGTATTTACTCATTCAGTTAATCTTCTCACTGAATTGAAGAAAATCTCTTCAGCCAGTTTCCAAATTTCCCTATGGAGGCTGTTAGAGCAGCATATTCATACCCATGGTTTTAGAGTGAGATGTCCAACAATAACTTACAGGTGTAATTTATAACAGTGGATCATCATAACAGTCCTCTTGGGAGAAGATTTAACTGGGATTATTCTGATGGCATGTAACACTTGTAACACTGTATTATATGCACAGTATTGGATCCATTAAATCCAAATTACTGAAGTAGTTTCATCATCGTACTTACGAAGGTTGATGCTCCTCAACTCGTCTCTCTCCTCAGTCAGATTTTTAATATTGGCATCAATCCCTGGTGGAGGGGCTAACATCATTTGCAACAGAATCAGATTATGTTCACAACTAAAGAGACAATTCACTTTAACACAGAATTTCCATATAACATGAATCTTTCCATAAAGCTGTAGGTATTTTTATAAGTTAAATGTATCTGTTAAACAAAACAATTCTGTCATACAGCGACAAACCACACAACCATGGTATCACACAGGAAATGGCAACGCCTGTAGTGACAAACTTCAACTCTGCTGTTAGAAAATTAATTCTTATTAATTAATATATGATGTAATAATTTAATAAAACTCACAGAGAGCAAGACGGAGGGAAATGTTTAGAGCAGCTTGTAGGACACACAGGAGACAAAAGCTCACGGCAACACGTCTGAGCAGTTTTCCTCCTGTGTATGGAAAACACACACAAACACACGCACGCACGCACGCACGCACACACACACACACACTCAGTGCTTTGCCTGATTAACAGTTTTCTTGACTGTGTTCTATTTCCTTCACTCAAAGTCCTTGAAGCCTAAATAATAATAAGAATACCAAAGCACCGTTCTGGCAGGACTTGAAACACTAACCATATACAACTATCACAATAAGGCGAGAAGAATAAAAAGGGACGACTGCTGGTTGTCAGACTCTTTTTTGACTTTCTGTCAGACATCAAACAGGTTTCGTTGGTATAATGTCACAGCCATGTGATCGAAATTCTAGTATTAAATATCATCTTTGAAATGGGTAAACTGTCCGTCAAAAGGTAAACATGACATTCATACAAAATAAATGAAAATACAACAATGTTTAAATGGTCACAGAGTTGATAAATATAAATAAATAAGAGACCAGGAAACTAAAAGGACGTTTCCACTTCTACACTTAACCTACAAACACAGATTCTCTGGATGATATTTTCTTAAATCTCTAAATGACAGTATACCCTGTGTGACCTTGTGATGTTACTTTGATGTTTCAAACAGCCAAACATTGATAGCAATTCTGTCTCACCAGGCACTGTGGTACCATCTTCATCACTGTGACTTTTGGAGGCAGCAGTCCTGGCTGAAGCATCAGAGAGGTTCATCATCTCCACAGTGATCTCTGATGCATTTTCATAGACGGCCATATTTCACTCAGAGTGTGATGGATGTCTTACTGATGGTTTCTGTGATCTGCTTCTTCTATTGTACGCTGCTTAAACTGCAAAGCACTCATGTACTTCCTGATTTAAGAGTAAATGTTTTTTTTCCCCACACTTATTTCATTGACATCATGTTTTTCTTTCTACAGAGGTGAGAAAGTAGAAAAGTGGCCACAAAAATAAACTTCCTCCTATATATAGAAATTTTATCAATCAGATCTTTTCTCAGTTTCATACAAGCGTATCTTAAAAAACAAAAGTGCCTCTAATTTGTATCAGTAGCTACTAAATGGCATATTCTTAATCAAGAAGTTTTAACCAGGTTATTCTGAATTCTGAGAACACCAACTTTTGAAGCTGTTGTTCTAACACAGGGAAATAAGATTTAAAGTGAAAAGAAGAAAACAACAATGGTAAAACAACAATATCATACTATCATTTACATGGCACTCTTTGAGCAATAAATGCTACTTTAAAAAAAAAACATGTGAAATGCAAAAAAAGACAAACAAGAACAACACAAAAACCCACAAACACAACCATATTAAGGCCCAAAGGAAAACAAAAACTGCATCTGTATCACCAGATAATACAAGAGGGATTCAAAGATAGCAAGCACGAGCAAAAACCCAAAACCCTTGTTGATTTTAACCTGGGGTCTGTTTGGACTGTGAGAAGACACAACAGAAACCAAGGAAACATGTACAGACACACTGAAAATATATGTAGGCCTACACATTTCACACTGAAAAGTGCAACAAGTCCTTTAAATTAAAGATCAAAACATGTTTGTGTCTTAAACATTTTTACAAATCACAGTTGAAAATGATGTAACAACACCAGTTTGGTTTTGTCCAGATTTACAGAGTCATTTTCTTTTCACAGATCCAGAAGTTTTCAGTAAAACATTCTAAATCATTCCAGCTTTTTTTGTTACCATGGTAGTTTACTGCCACACAGTCTTCGTTTGTGTAGGCTAATAAACGTGTTGGTTTATTTTAAAGTAAAGAGAGTTCTTGTAGTTTCAGCACGTTGACTCTTTATTGACACCATACTCTCTTAACAGATCTCCCCACACACACGAACTGCCGTCAAAAACATGCAACTATCAAAAACTGCCGTAACTGTCGCAACGCATGTCGTAAAACATATTCTCTGGCATCTCCCCCTTTTAAACAGCATCCATGCTGATGCTTAGAAACATAGATCATGAATTGTGAATAACAGCAGCTTCTCATTGTGGTCTACAAACAGATATTCACCAACCATAGAGTGTCTTATCATCAAACAACTCTGTATAGTATTTCCCTTCAAAACAACCATATATAATTTTGTATTCTTAAACAAAACTCCTCTTTTTTCCAAGAAAAAAAACAAAACACAAAGTTATTTGTTATTCATTTATCAAACAGATAATAATTAACTTATTTCACTAAACAGTTAAACCTCTTTTGTTTGTTTGGTTGTTTATTTTAACAGCTTGACCATAATGTCCTTCACAGATCAAGTCTCTGAACAGGTTTAACAACTTTACCAGACCTAGTTTGAGACAGTCCATCAGGGGTGTCCTTTGGACCAGGAGAGCTATAGTCTGGGCTTGCCTGAGTATCAGTGGCCTGTTGTGCGAAACCTAGATAAGGGATTGAGCCGGGATATGTTGGTTATCCTGGTTTAATTTAGCGTTGATTCGGTTGTTCGAAAGCAGAGGCACATATGTTGCCATGGAGATTTATTCTGTGCACTTAGCCTGGTCCTGACCAGGCTAACAACCAGGCTTAGTTTAGCCTGGTGCCTTATCTGTCCAGTCAGCTGTCACTGCGATCGGAAATCAATGTGTTTTACCGTCATTTCATGTTCTTATGTACGTATTTGCCTCATTTTTGAACAAAATACATTAAGCCTACAATAATAAAAAATTTAACATTTAAAACATTCTTTTTGTCATTGCCCAAGCATACATTGACATGCACATATCCTTACCAATATAAGGATTAATTGTTGGAATAAACATACAGGTAGGTGTATTTGGCATTAACACAATTAGTGGTTAGGTGTCATAACTGTATGACCTTCCCAAATTATATTCCCAGTTAACTGGACCAATAACTCCAGTGTACTTTACATTAATGAATGAAAACATGAAGATGAAACCACAATATTCTGTGACCTCATTTTATTTAAATGAAAAATACTAAAATCAGTCACTGTCTGCTTTGAGCTGTGGAGAGAAAGAGAGAAATAATATTGATTAATACATTGCATCACAGTCATGCTTACAATGTGCATTAAAGTCACTTACTTCTTTCTCTAGTTTATTAATTTCCAAGTCCAGTTTCCTTAAGGTCTTTCTTTTGTCTGTCAAGCTCCACGTCCTGCAGCTTTCTCTTTTCACACTGGAGCTTGACATCTGCCAGTGCTATCTGCTTCCTCAGATTACTTGCTTTTATCTTAAGCGATTTATACTTTTTAAAAAATCAAAACATGAATACATTCCTGCTATAAGCAGCTATTTAATGAAACTGCAAAAAGGAGCTTTTTTGAACAACCCTGCTATGAGCAGCTATTTAATAAGAACTGCAAAAAAAGCAGCTATTTTAACAAAAACCCTGCTATAAAAGGCAGCTATTTTAACAACAACAACAAAAAAAACTCATTAAAAGGCAGTTATTTTAACAAAACACCTTATAAAGGCAGCTATTTTAACAACACCTTATAAAGGCAGCTATTTTAACAAAACACGTTATAAAGGCAGCTATTTTAACTAAAAACGAGCTATAAAAGTGTAGCAGTTATTAAATGAGAAATAATGTGATCAGTCACTGTCTGATTGGAGCTGGGGAGAGAAAGAGAGAAATAACATTGATTAATACATTGCTTCATGCTTACAATGTGCATTAAAATCACTTACTTCTTTCTCTAGTTTCTTAATTTCTAAGTCCAATTTCCTTAAGGTTTTTCTTTTAATTTATCAAGCTCCATGTCCTGCAGCTTCCTCTTCTCACACTGGAGCTTGACATCTGCCAGGGCTATTTGCTTCCTCAGATGAGTAGCATATAGCTGTCTGACAGTTTGTGAATTCTGTGAAAACAGTTCAGCCGGACTGACACCAGTGCTGCTGTGTGGTGAGGATCTGTAAAGCATAAGGGCCAGTAGAGGATCTTTTTGTCTCAGTATTCTCTTGGCTGTTTGTACTACAGGTTCAGCATATCCATTGCCCTGTGGGTTGTGGGGGCTAGAGGTCACATGCTTAAAGTCCATCTCACAGGCAAAGTCTCTGAAAGCATCACTGCTGAACTGCGGCCCATTATCACTGACAACCTCTTCCGGTATTCCATACCAGGCAAATGTAGCTTTAAGCTTTAAAGTTACCTGTGCACTTACAGTTACAGTGCAGTTACCTGTGGTTGGCATGTGGAGTATCTCCAGGTATCTGGAGATGTAGTCTGCTATGACAAGAAAGTTTTCTTTGTCATCTTCACATAGATCTATGTCAATTTTCTTCCACAGCCTGTCTGGGAGAGGTGTTGACAGGGGAGGCTCCTTGTTCTGTGCTCTCCTATGCTCCCGTACATGCAGTTCTCCACTTTGTGTGTGATTTGTGAAGCGATACCAGGCCACCACACTGAAGTGTCTGCTCTCATTCTGAATTTGTTAAGCCCTTGATGACCATCATGTATTCG
Source organism: Epinephelus lanceolatus (assembly GCF_041903045.1). NCBI lineage: Eukaryota > Metazoa > Chordata > Actinopteri > Perciformes > Serranidae > Epinephelus > Epinephelus lanceolatus. The sequence goes on along the minus strand of NC_135736.1, from coordinate 14,972,765 downwards.
TTCTAGCATTTCTGACCTCATGGACCCAGGTATCACTATCCTGCTCCCTCTGAGTACCAACCCATCATGCACAGATAGTTCATTTCTCACAGGAAAATACTCTCTTACACAGCTCTGTGTGTGTGTTATGTGTTCAGGCTAGCCATTCCTAATGTACCTGATTACCTCTTGGAGTTGTTCATCAGTGGCTGTCTATGCTCAGATGCCATCCACGGGCTCCTGTATGGCATGTCCGCCACAACAAGTGTTTTCCCCGGAGCGTATTCAGCCTCCAGGTTGAACCTCATCAGCCGTATGAGGAGTCTCTGGCAGCGGACTGGTGTGTTATCAAGGTCTCAGGAGTTAATTAGTGGAATGAATGGTTTGTGGTCAGTGATCAGTTTGAATGCAGGCAGGCCATAAAGGTATTTCTTAAATCTCTCACATGCCCACACAGATGCCAGGCACTCTTTTTCTATTTGAGCGTACCTTGTCTCAGCATCACTCAGTCGCCTCGAACAGACTGGTCTCCAATCTTCACCATGGAGCTGCAACAGCATGCCCCCAATCCCATAGCTGCTAGTATCAGCTGAGACCACTGTGCTCCTGTTAGCATAACATAATACACTAAGGTAGGTGACGTTGTGAGAAGCGCTTTGATTTTATCGAAGGCTGCCTGCTGCACGGGACCCCACATCCAAACTGATTTTGATCTTAACAGTTCATACAGTGGTTGACCAACTGTGGCGAGGTCAGGAATATATTTCCACAGGTAGTTTATCATTCCAAGGGCTCTCCTTAGCTCTTGGACATTTTCAGGCGGGGTGAGCTTATTGATTGCTGACACTTTAACTGGGTCAGGTCGCACGCCATCTTTGTTGATCACCTGACCCAGGAAGTGTAACCAAAGAGCATGGATACCAAAAGGCGAAGCTCAATAGAACACCCCATAGCAACAGACTCGCCCATGGTTTCGTCCTACCGCCGCCATTTTGGACCGTCAGCAGACCGCAGCAGACCCACTTGCATACAAAAACACACAGACAAACTGAAGAATATTGCTATTAATTATGTTTACAATGCTACTCATCTCGTGATAGCTTGGTCACAGCTGCTTTTTCACAGCAAAATATAGACTTTAAAAAAAAACAAAATGAGGAAAAACGGCCGAGATGGCATCTCTACATATTACATCCACTTATGAGAAGATTAACTTAATTACTCCTTCAAAATCACCCCATAAGCCAATCTACCAAAAAAAAAATCAATAAAAAAAAAAAAAATCAATATTTTAACTAGAAACACATTAATGGTGACGTCACATAGTCAGGAATAAAGATTTATTTACAGTTTGTACAGTAAGGGGACAGTAATAATAATAATAATGATAATAATAATAATAATAATAATATATAAGCTATTTTAATATGATATATTTTAATGCTAAAGCAGCAATCAGTTCTGATATAAATGGTCCAAGAGGCCATATATAGACCTATATATATATATATATATATATATATATATATATATATATATATACATATATCTTCCCACCAAAACTGGCATATTAAATTGATATTAAAACACTTTAAAACGTACACCTCTGTCGGGATCCTTCGGGAAACGGTGGAAGGCCAGGTGCGGAGTGTTCCACCGATAGTTGTTGCAGTTAATTGCACTACACTGTTTTCTTTTACTTTTTTTCTCCTCTCTCCTTGACATCTTCCATGTTGTCTGGGCGCAACAGTCCAAGCTCAACAGCCCAAAATGGCGGGTAGCGCCCCTAGTGGCTGTTAGCAGAAATGTAACGGAGCGTCGCCTCTTGGTATCCATGCTCTTTGGTGTAACTCAGTCTTTCTCAGCATGCACTTCTCTGTGTTTAACCTCAGGCCTGCTGACTCTAGACAGTCCATGACTTTCTGCAGCCCCTCATTGTGCTCACCCATATCCCTCCCATGGATAACAATGTCATCCATGTAGACTGCAACTCCCTGCAACCCTTCCAGTGTCTCCACCATTTTTCTTTGAAAGATCTCTAGGGTGCTGGTAATCCCAAATGGGAGACGTTTGAAGCAGTACCTTTCATAAGGTGTTATGAACGTGGTTAGCCTGTGGCTATCCTTATCCAGAGGGATTTGCCAGAATCCAGAAGCTGTGTCCAAGGAAGAGAAAACTGTGGAGCCACTCAGCTGAGCTATCATCTCTTCAGATGTCGGCAGAATGAACCTCTCTTGACAGCTTTATTCAGTCTCTTTAAGTCAACACATATGCATGATTTTCCAGTCTTTTTCAGGACAGCCACCATCGGCGCACACCACTCAGTTGGTTCTGTTATAGCCTCAATGATGTCGTTGGCCTCCATCCTGTCCAGCTCCTCCTTCACTGCCTTTAACAGGGGTATAGGGACTCGGCGTGCCGTGGCCACTACATAGGGCTGAACATCTTCTTGTAGTGCAATTTTCACAGGTTGTGTTTTCAGTAGGCCAGTATCTCCAAATGCCTTCCTCAAACCGTTCGTCAGAGTAATTGGGCTGACCGATGTTATCTCATTTCCCACCTTCTATATAAGAATTACCTTAAATTCTTCCATCATAATCTTTTTCTCACAATTCACCTTTCCTCGTCCTCTTCTAATGCCCTTTTTCCTGACTGTGTCATCTGGCTATTTCTGTACCTACTTTCTCTCCCATTACTCACAATTTGTGTCCATTCAGCCTCCGTTTCATCATCCGCCAATGAACCACTAGCCTACTACTTGCCATTCTGATTCAGTCACAAATCAGATTATTCCAAAACTACTGAATCCAACAACCAAAGATGAAGTAAGATGATAAGGTGATTCACTCTCAATCCTCTCCTTCGACGCCCTCAACAGAAAGTTTGTTTTCCTACACCGTTGGGTCAGTTTTGGTGTTTGTTGTGGGTTTCAGTAACAGGGAGAAGGAACTATTGTCTCTCATTTAAAACTGAAGTCTTGTTTGATTGGACGTTCCCATTTGTTTCTGGAAGTTCCCTTAGATGGGTGCGTACCGCCCTCTGCTGGTGACACTGTGTATAACAGGCCCATGCAGACACCCTCAGAGGGGCAGGTGCCCAAAGTTAAGGGGTACATAAAACACTATTTTAAAACAATATACATACACATAATCTTTAACATGACCTGTTGAGCAACTCATATTGGAACCTTACAACAAACAGAGTCATGCTGTTGTCATTGTCCTGCACCTGATGTAATCAGAGGGGGATTATGATAAATGAACATGAGGAAATTATGACTGCTCTAGTGTCATTTAAGTTGCCTTTCCCTTTAAAAATACTGTAATTCAAATTAAAATTACAGTAAAATCATATGGAATTTGACATGCACATTGTCAGGGTCATCCTGAGCAGGACTCCTTTTAAACAGGGCCGTACCGCCCATAGGGCAGGTCAGGCAAATGCTATAGGCGCCAGCATGCCAGAGGGCGCCAGGGAGTGAGGTGTTTTTTGTTCTTTCCCATTCTATTCGAAAAAATAGACAAGAATACCCTACAAAACAACAACAGTACATATAGCCATACGTCTTTAAGTAATGATGAAATAATATTTCTAATTTAAATTTCTGCCTGCTTGGCATCCTTCTACCTCTCTGGCAGGCAGCATCAATTTCGCCACGGTCCCTAACCGCGCCCCTTTCCTCCTCCCCCCGCTACCTGCCGTCTTCTGTAATGTGATGCTGCTGAGTGACAAACTGACAGCCGGGTGCCATCGTCATGAAGAGGCAGAAGCTCTCTGGGGCGCAGTACAAAAACAAATACAAGAAGAGGAGGAGAAACGTGAACGAGACCGAGGTAATGATGTGATGTGATGAACACTTCATTTAAAATGGTAGAAACACAACGTAAGTTACAGTTACTTAAGCACTTGCAAGCTAACATCAGCTCATTAGCCGCTAATGGTTAGCGGTTAGGCTACTAACGTTACTACGTAACGTCAGTGTTACTGCGACTTCATTAGCCACTTGTTTGAGGAATACTTTAAGCATTCATCTAGAGTTAATGTCAGTTAATGTTGCTCCCATCTTAGAGAAAGCTGGAAAGAAAGACTCAAAGTGTTTGATGGAATGAATAAGCAACATAATTGAATATATTGGCCTATCTTTTCTTTTAATGTTTAGTGTGCTGCTGCACAAACCACTCACTGTTTACCAACCAGGCATATATTCATATACTGTATATTTATGTTTTCCAATTTTCAGATTTGTCCAATTTGTGATGTTACAGTTCCATTTTTTATATTTTGGCTGTTTGCTGTGTTTAAAATGTCATTAGATCGAGGCAGGCTGTAATGTTAGGTGCTATTATGGTTATGCCATGATGGTTTCACAATCAACAGCTATTTGATTAATATATTGTAAAAGCCCAGTTTGTCAAAAATATGTATCACCTCTTTTTAGATGCACTTCTGAAGTATTTGTCCCCCACCTCTGCAAATCCTGGGCCTACTAATGTAACTGCAGCCACCTCATCCACCTCAGCACCAAGTGATGCAGCCTCAAGTGGATCTCCCTCCCACACACAAACTGCCAGTGGAGAAAAGTGCAGCAAATATCTTGCGTAGGGTGCCAAATTGGTCAGGCACGGCCCTGCTTCTAAAATTTCATATAACCTATGAAGGATTTTTTTAAAATTGACATTTCTACTCTGATGAAATTATGAATGTGTTATAATGTAATTTGAAGTGACTTAACCTTTATAGAAACAGTTTGTCAGAAAGTGTGTAGTTAAATCATATGAACCTTTGAAAGATCATAAAAAAAGACAGGTCAAAGATGTTAAAGATGTCAGCTATTGGGGCACCAACAGTCATGAAGGCAGACATGAAGAGAAATAAAGTTCTATGATGATTAAAAAAGCTAAAATAATGAACGGCTTTGGATCTATGAAAAGACAGTGGTCTTAAAACTTGGCCACCAAACTCCAAGACAACTGAAACACTGATTATAAACAAGCTGCTCATAAAGTGGCTCATTAACACAGACACAAACAGATAAGCCTCGACAAACACACACATTCATTTACTGCTGGTTTCACTGCTTCGATCACTGAGAATCATTACAAGATTGTGATAATATTATTGCTACTCTGATTCAGTTCCTGCAGGTTGTAATTCGAATAATACTTATTCTACCTACAGTATATAAATGTATCCATAAATTAAATTAAATTAAAGTTAACTTTTACCTAATTAAAGCACCTATAAATAAGTTATGGATGTGTGTGCGTCCTGATGACCTTGTGATGTTTTTATTTGATATGAATCTATGGAGGAAATCGTCTTGAATGTGCAAGTGTAAGAGATAGTGAGGTTGCTGAAGGGCGGAGGTGATAAATGTGTTATCTCTGGGGTAATCAGAAACAGAGAAGAAGAAGAAGAAGAAGAAGAAGCAGTTCAGCGCAGTTCTCAGAAGACACTGTTACACATCTTTGTCATATTTTGGTGTGTTAAATATTTTGAGTTTTGTCTCAAAGAGGAGGCTGAGATGACTTTGGACCATGACAGCGTGCCTGATGCTTCATCCAGGAGTAAGTCATTTTCAGTAACAGAGCGTGAGTTTGGAGGGCATCATTTTTATCAGAGTCAGGTGTGGGGGTTTTGATTCAGAAAATATCATAATTAGGCAACAAGCTACATATGAAGTTAATTTTTAATCTATTTAATGAGGAGAGGGTGTACAAGAAGTGAAATGAAAGCAGATCAGAGAACACAATATCACACCTGACTGCCTAATAATAATTATGGTGGTTTTGCATGTTTGATTTTCCGCACACAGAGGACAGACTCTTCAGACTGGTTGCTCTGAGCTTTGGACTCCTGTGTATCCTACAAGCTGCTGCCAACATTTCCCTGCGTCTTGCTCTCTGTGAGTGATCTTACATTTCTCTGTAATTTCACCCTGAGACTTAAATTCACCATCTCAACATTACAAGACCAAAGCTTGGAACTACAAACACACTTACCAGCTATGATGATTATGTGACATACTGTATAGTGTGGAGCCAACTTAGTTTCAGGAGTAATGAATTGCAGATGAAATGAACACAGCCCCACACCAAACATACACATGCATACTGTATGGTGTGTACATAAACTAGAATTAACACAAGAGTAGGTGTCTTTTCCCATGACACCCTAACCTCAGTGTTGATATATGGGATATATGGGACTATAGGTACCTAAGGAATCCAGTGTTATCGACCATATCACGCCACCTTCTCGGCAAAGAGGAAGATGGGCGTGACCATTTTCATGGAGGTCCCTCGACCTCTCACCTCAGGATATCTGAATAAAAATGGGAGCTGTGGGTACCCACGAGTCTCCTCTTTACAGACATGTTCCCTTTATATTGATATGATGCAGTTTGGGGCAAAAATCATGCAGTATAAACATGTTATGTTCTGCCTAATTTCTGCATCCTGGGTCCCTAAACAGTCTTGGTATTGAATAAATTGGGTATGAATGGAAATCTGAGACTCTCTTTTATTCAGTGAGCTCAGGTTTATTCATGTGTGTTGAGGCACCCAACTAAAACACAGCATTTATTACGGAGGGTTAACTACAGTAGAACAAATGTATCTTTCTGCTCTTACAGATGCAAAAATGCTAGATTATGAGGCCATTATCAAAAATCTGACTGAAGAGGGAGAAGATTTGAAGAGGAAGATGATCACCTTTGGTGAGTACGAGGAAGAAACCAAATACATTCTCATTAACATGGGAATAAAAAGATGCATTATAAAAATGTTTTTCTACCTCCTGTTAGGCCAACATGTTTTTTTGTTCTTATATTCTTATACTACTTCCTATGTGAACTTTATTAGCATCATTTTTATTTATCATTATTATTATTTTGCTTTCTTCAACAGATAATCACTCCCAACAAGGATGGGTGTATTTCAACCACAGTTTTTATTACATTTCTTCTATTAACAAGTCCTGGCAAGACAGTAGAGACGACTGTCTGCAAAGAGGTGCAGACCTGATCATTATCAACAGCAGAGAAGAACAGGTGAGTAATTTGGCTGTGAGAGAAAAAGGGGAAGTCAAATCAAAGGTCAAGTAATCTCTCAAGACAGATTCTGCAATTTACATTGTAAAGGAAGAAAAAAAATCCTTTTTTTTTTTTTTTTTTTTTTTTGTTTTACCGATGTATTTCCAGATTGGGTGGAGAGTGGCTAAAATTGTAATATTTCATTTATGTTTTATATTGTTTTTTTTTTTTTCTCTCTTTCTCTCGCTCTTACTGTAAACAAGGAATTTGCAAGAAAGTTCAAAGGGCTCAGGTGGATTGGACTGACTGACAGTGAGACAGAGGGGACATGGACATGGGTGGATGGGACTGCACTGAACACAAGGTTCATAAATTCCTTTTTTTATTAAAGATAATGATTAATATGTAGTATTGCTATATATTAAGGAACTGGTCTTCCTACTACTGCCACCAGTACTTCCAGCTGGTGGCAGTACTGAGTGCACTGCCGCTGAGCAGCACTCCAGTAGGTGAGTGGGGAGGAAGTCCTGCACCACCTTTGATTTTATGTGTTGCAGAGGTGGAAATTATGAATCACTCAGCTTCTTCTAGGTGTTTCATTCAGGGCTGATCAAAGATTTGAGCAGTTTAACTTTCTTTAGGCCAAGCTGTTGCACCACTGTTCAAATAAACTCTTTTACACCTTGGGTCACCAAAAAACTAAAATTATTTTTTGTAATGCTGAAACACTCAGGCGACCCGCCAAGACTTCACTCCAGCTTCTTTGGTTGTGTTTCCTGCTAAGAACATTCTTTGATGTTTGTTTTCAGCTACTGGAACGCTGGGGAGCCCAACAGCTATCAAGGCATTGATGAAGACTGTGGAGAAATAAGGCTTTATGACAGGGAATACAACTGGAATGATTCACCATGTAAACAGCAAAACTTCTGGATCTGTGAGAAGGTGGTGGCTCCATGACTCAGCATCCAAATCTGCCCTAGACTGGCGATCGATAAGCTGCAGGGGAAGTGTCTCATCATCATGTACGAACACCAACATGTCACCACAGGAAAAACACAGGTGTCAATAATAAAATGAATGATGGCTAAAGTCCATGTAACTGCTTCACTTTCAGGGTCCTGGTGTGTTGGCTCACTGTCACAGTGTCACCATTTGTTGGGACACTTGAATAGAACAGAGCCATTAGTGTTACACTGTGCTTTCCTGACAAGTCAAAATGTCTGCTATTGTTCAAAAAATTAGTGAAGACAGAAATATATCATTAATATATTGATCGATTCATTACTAAATTAATTATTTTGTCAGTAGCCATCATTATCATCTTCATATAAAACCTGATTATATTGCAATCGTCACAAGTTCAACTCTGCAATCACTTCTGACAACATCAAGTCTTTAAAGTGTATATAATCACATCAGAGTGCAGATACATTTCATTTGTTTAATTGTCTAACCTTCGGTAGACCCTTTAATGACTCATCAGCAGTGTCAAGAGGAGCTTTTGTAAATCTATGATTGCTTTACTCACTGCTTTGTGTACAGCCCAACACATTGTGTATTTATGAATAAATTGTATCTATTTTATGATAGGTTAGAAGTTGATTTTGCATTTATATTATAATTGGCTATTTCAGGATAAATGGTTTTTGATTTATTCAGAAAATAAATCAAAAACCGTTTATCCTGAAAGAGCCAATTTTGCTATATTATAAGCTTTGAAGCATCAGCTACTAAAACAATGGAGTTATTGGATTTCTGAGCTATGCACAGTTTGCAAAATTGTTTTAAATACAGTCACTCCACTGTTACAACTGTGTACTCCACTGTTCCCAGTGTACAGAGACAGTTGTCACATATGCCAGGGATGGTTGTAACATGTCTATAAATAAACATAATTAATCAAACAAATACTCAAAATGAAAAGATTATTTATTGTTCATGTTACTGTGACTATTCATTCATTGGTCGCAAAATAAATGGAAACACACAGATGTAGCTTACATGATACAAAGTAGCTGGTCTGTGGTAAAGTGTAGACCTAGCTTACACTAAGTAGCAAGCTTGTGCGCAGGAGTGTTATGTGTGTTGCTTGGCAACAGTATTGTTCCAGTTGCTGGACTATGTGTGTTGGTGGAGCTAAATATATCATTAAATAAACAAACAAATCATAAGCTGTTGCGGCTTTTTATCGTTAAAATGGTGCTTGTAGAATTGTTGTATAAAAGCAATATCACACTGGAGGTCGTGCTGTTATACTGAATATTATCAGCACAGTTAAAATTATTTGGCACTGATTTTTTTTCCATCTGTGCCATCCTCAGGAAATGTTCTGCCTCTTGCTGTTTTTTTCCTGTTATCTTATGACCTGCTTTTCCACTGACTTAGCATGCAACTGATCATCATTAACTTAGCATGTAATCAAGTCTGTTCAGGTCTTCAGGTTTTTTAAATACAAATGGAGGTACTTGGTTCAGAGATGGTTGTAACAAGGCGTTAAAACTGTCCCAGTATCCCCAGCCTCACCTACTGTAAACTACCCTGACTGTTAGTTTAACAAATGTGTATCATTTTTATTTTTAGCTTGAAAGACGCTGATTCTGATGAGACTTGTTTGGACTCCTTGACATTTGATCTCAGCACAGTATCCAAAGTTAAAATTTTACCTAAAAACAAACAAACAAACAACAACACCAAAACAAACAAAGAAAAAAAGAAAAAAACAAAACAAAAAACTAAACCCAACAAAAACAAATAACACCAAAAAACAAACAAACCCATTCACAAAACATTTGCCAATTATTTTCTCTGGGAATTTTTAAATGTGGCTGCTTTTTTGTAAACAAGAAGACAATCTCACTGAATATGTGCAGAGTGATGTAATCACTCCAACTTGTTTCTTATTGAAAGGAATTCAACTGCCCCTGTCACCACTGTCCCTGGTGTCCAATACATTATCATTTTGTTATTCTTTGGTAGGTCTTGGAAAGCCTATTCCATCTTTTTTGTAGTTTGTTTAATTGATCTATCTGAAAACACTATTTGTCTGTGTGTTTTGATGATGTCCTTCTATTAACTTCTTGATCAAGTTGTCGTCTGTACCTTCAGTGTTCAGAGAAACAGATAACAAAATGATGTCTAAAAGCCATCATCCCTTAATGATTTCCCTGAATAAATGTGATTTCTCTTGTCAAAGTATAGAAAAGAAGGAGATCTAGCCTAAGAAATAGAGACTGATGAAGTCAGGTTTTTGTTGTTGTTGTTGTTGTTGTTGTTGACACTAGGTGTGTGTTTTTAAAATGACACAGCAACATAAGGATGTCCTTACCCTTACTGCCATAGGTTTATGATGTAATATAATACATATGTGTGCTCATATGTGTCCTCGTCTAAACACCAGGTCGACATCCAACTTCTTTTCTAGTGTTAGTGAGTTCCATCATTAAAGTATCATGTTCATCACTCTCAGTGACAAACCTCCACTTCCTTTGATTTCCTCAGGCAGCGCATTTTTTGCTGCTGTGTTGACGTTATCACAAGAAATTTGGAAACATGCAGATTTGTATCTCATAACTGTGAAAGACTGTAAAGTTCAGTCTGTAATCAGGTATCCTGCATGTAGAGAATCATGACATTTAAATCTACACTTCTGTGGTTGGGAAACAAATGTTTATTCTTGAGAAATTGGTCTCATTATCACAGTCATCAAATGCTCCCCCACATCTCTCAAGGCAGACTTAAATGCAGCTTTTGATTTCAAATTGAATCGGACCTTAACCATCCAGTGCTTTTGTAAACCAACAGTAGTATTTTGAAACTGATAGAACAGAACTGGACAGATGTGATCCAGTTTCTTGGTCTTAGTGAGAACTCAAGCAGGAGCGTTTTGAATCAGCTGCAGCTGTCTGATCAGTTTTTTTTAGGGAGATCAGCAAAGACAATTACGGTAGTCAAGTCTAGTGAAAATAAATGCATGGACAGTGTTTTTTTTTCCCAAATCTGGCCGAGACACAAGTCGTTCTATCCTTGATATGTTGTTAAGGTGATAATAGACTGACTTTGCAATTGTCTTAATGTGGCTATTGAGATTCAGGTCTGAGTCCATGACTAAATGAAGATTTCTGGCTTGGTCCGTCAACTGAGCACTGACTTTTAATTGTTGCTTCTTGGCTCCAAGAACAGTTAACTCAGTTTTGCCTTTGTTTAATTGGAGAAAAATGTCACACATTCAATAATTGATCTGTTCAATGCACTCAGTCAGAGCTTGTATTGGACCAAAGTCCCTGGTAATATGGTTATGTAAATTTGTGTGTCATCTGCATAATTATGGTAACATTTTGTTTTATTTCCTCACCTTTGCCAGAGAGCGAAGCTTTTGATTTACTAGTCCATCTGAGTCTCAACCCTCACCTATGGTCATGAGATTTGGGTAGTTACAGAAAGAATGAGATTGCAGATTCAAGCAGCAGAAATGAGCTTCCTGAGGCTCAGCCTCAGAGATAGGGTGAGGAGCTCAGACATCCGTAGGGGAGCTCAGCATAGAGCCGCTGCTCCTTTGTGTCAAAAGGAGCCAGTTGAGGTGGTTTGGCCATCAAACAGGATGTCTCATGGATGTCTCCTGCAGGTCGAACTGGTAGGAGGCCCTGGGGTAGACCCAGAACATGCTGGAGGGATTATACCTTATCTGGCCCTGCTGACACTTCAGGATCCCCCAGGAGCAACAAAAAAGTTGTGTGCTCAAATATCCCTGACCAGCTTCTACTGTTTTTTATTTTTATTTATTTTTTCTAATATGCGCTGTCTTGTGACTTGAACAGTAAATACGTACTCCACTGTGGGTGTTTGTCTGTGCAATGAATGACAGATGAGAGTGAACTGTCAGTCAGTGATGATTAAAAAAACACACCCACCAGGCGCTGCCCAGCCAATACCTGCAACAGTTGTTCAGCATGACAGCCAATGAATGGCATTATGCTGGGTATTCGCTGCTGTCGTATTTGTTATTAGCCGTTAGCCATAGCATCGTAGCTATGGCTAAATGTGTGGGCTGTGGCGCTTCGTCCTCTGGAAATCTAAAGAAAAAACGTGTCGTTTAAGGTGGAGTGTCTGTTGGAGTATATACAAACAGACGAGCGAACGCCAACGGTGAAACGCTGCGATATTTTTTCTTTTTCAAGCGAGAATGGAGTTGTTTGCGAGATGTGCAAGACGTGAAGCAAAAGTACAAGGCGAGTTTACACATACACACACACAGAATATGTATGCACACAAACACAACATAAACATATTCTGATATTTTTCTGCACTACCTGTCCAGGCCAGCAATATGTTTTTACCAGTAAAAACTTCATCCAGTACAGCACTGTATGTAGTAGTAGCGCTCCTACAATTTTTGTTTACAATGTATGTTTACATGCACTCATTGCGCTGCCTGGCCACTAATATTTTTTGCCAGGAAAATGTTTTCATCCAGTACAGTGGCACTGTATTTAGTAGTACAACTACAATTTAAGTTTACATTTAGTTTTTGATCTAGCATATTACATTTGTTGCAGTTTAGAGGCCTAGAGTAGTTGGCAATTACTATTAAAGAGTGTTACTTATTTTGTATTCCAAAGAGTTGTTTGCTCTTTGTGTTGCCATAACTCTTAAATGTTTGTGTATTGTCTCCAAGTGACTTTTATGGAGCACATTTTCAGTAGTAGATATTCAGTAGTTCATGTTGTTAAAATAATCTTATTATTAATCTTTATAGTAATATTCACTTGTAATGATATTTGGGGTTGGAGAGGTGATGCCATGGCACCGCTATGTGGATGCAGTGTGTGTACCCGTCAGATGTCGCACACAGTCACTCAAGTAGGTGATCAGAGGAGCTGAATGTCTGCTCAGGAGTTTTCAAAATTAGAGGGAACATTGGTGGTCAGCCGTATCAAATGCAGCACTGAGATCCAGTAATACTGTAAATAAAATTATGCCACTGTCTGTGTTTATGTGGATGTCACTGAAGACCTTAACAAGAACAGTCTGAGTGCTGTGTGGTCAGAAACCTTACTGGAAGACATCAAAACAGTGTAGTGCCAAGGGAACAAAGGTGCCTTTCCATTTTGTCTCGTATTATGAATTTTGCTGTGAATAGAATCATAAAATACACTGGACTCAGTATACGAGGTTTCTCTACATAACTTTAATTTTTTGGGGGTAATGGATTAAAACATATTTTCATATCTCAATAAAAAATGGTCTACGTCTTTGTATGTCAGTATTTTGTTAGAAAACTTGCTTGTTGAGTGTATAAAAAAATAAAATATTCTCTTCTGTTGTGGGAGAATTGCAGCCAGGTTATGATTATAATATATGTATGTATTTAATTTCTCTTCATAAAAAAAGTGTTCTGGTGAAATTTGTCAATATCATTTAGGATCCACAATAACTGATGGGGTTATTCTGAACCATGAGAACATCAAGGTGAATTGAAGCTGTTGTTTTAATTCAGGGAAATAAAATGTATGCACATAAAGTGTAAAGAAGAACCAAACAGCAATAATTTCATACATTTATTTACACAGAACTTTTCTAGCATCAAATGCAAAGTACCTTTAAAGAAATAAATGAAATGCAGAAGCAAGACAGTCCAACATCAAAGTAGTAAATCCAACAACATTTAGACCCAAAGAAATAAAAATGCATCTGTATCTCCAGATAAAACAAGGGGGTTTAAAAGATAGCAAGCATGAGCAAAAACACAATCACCTGATGGAGTCTATCTGGACACAATAGCACTCAAAGAAACAAATACAGACACATTAAAAATATATGTACAAATCTCACACTGAAAGGCACATCAGCCCCTGAAATTAAAGAACACAATATGTTGTTTGTACACAAAGAAGCATTTTCTAATCTGACACCCGCCTGTGTGGGACGATGTCATTTGTTTGTGCCTTCAGTTTTTTTGTTTTTTTTTAAATCACAGTGGAATATAAATCTGTTTTATGTTGAGACAACATCATAAGGGTTTGGTTATGCTCTGAGTTATACAGCCATTTTGTTTTCGCATATCCAGAATTTCTTTGTTTCACATGTTGCATCATTCCACATTTTTCGGTGATCACTGTCATTTGTTTCTACACAGTCTTCATTTCCGTCATTATTGTTGGGTTCCCCAGATCTCCAGAAGCTGAAAGTAAACACAAATATGCTTTTAACACAAAACACAAGCATTTCATGAACAGCAACACACAGAATGTGGACAAGTTAAAGTTAATACAACAATTAAATATTAAGTTTTGTTGACAGTGAAATCATAATCTCTTAAAACTCCAGGGTCTACCCAGGTACTATTGTGCTTGAACATAAATAAAAGAGTAATGTGTGTACCTTGTTGTCACTAGAGTGCCATCCACCCATTTCCATACCCCCTCTGTCTCTCTGTCAGTCAGTCCAATCCACATTATCTTTTGGTATTGTCTTGTGAAATTCTTGTTTTACAAGAGAAACACACAATAGTAAATTCATATTTAAACAATGTCTCATGCATGTAAGTGCGCGCACACGCACACGCACACACGCACGCACGCACACACACACACACACACACACACACACACACACACACACACACCACACACACACCTGTTCCTCTTCGCTGTTGATAATCATTAGGTCTGCACCTCTTTGCACGCAGTCATCTCTGCTGTCTTGCCAGGTTTTCTCGATTGAAGAAATATAGTAGAAACTACCACTGAAATACACCCATCCTTGGTTCAAATAATGATCTGTTGTTAGAGGAAAGAACAGACATTTCTTATTATTCAATAAACAAACAAAATACGTTGAAAAACTACTTTGAATGCACGTGTGCACATTTACCTGCTGAAAACAAAACAATTTTAGTCACAAGCTGATGAAAGCTTGTCTCGAACGTATTGGAAACACATTATTTAGAACATTCTGAGGCCTGACCACATACTCTGTAAAAGCATGTGACTATTTTTTTGTTTCCTTATGACACTCACCAAAGTTACTCAGCTTCCTCTTCAGCTCATCTCTCTCTTCAGTCAGGGTTTTATAATTCTCCTCAATACCTAGTGGAGAGGTTATCGTCACTTACACCAGAATGTTCACAACTAAAGAGAAAGTTTACTTTCAAACAGAATGTCCACATTAAACTGATCTATTAATGACAGTTAGTCATTAAAGCTACAGTTTGTAACTTTAGTAAAAATAACTTATTGTCATATTCACTGAAAATGTAACTGCGTCCACACAGAAGTAGATAAGACACATGATCTAATCAGGTTCAGACAGCGCTGATAAAATATGAACCACGTTTTTGTCACCGCATTGCCTATTTCTTGCCACAGATGTTTTCTGAAGTTTTTGTGCTTCAGTGTTTAGCTGTAAAATGGAAAATTTGCTCCAGCTCCTGGGCTGTGCTTTGTTTTTGACTTGGCTATTTCCAACATAGCAGCCAGGTCACAAACTATCTTTCTCATTTTACAGCTAAACAGCACACTAAAATATGTTTCTGAAAACATCTGATGTGAAAATGAGACAATGCAGTGACAGAATCTTGATTCACATTTGATCTGCGCTGCCTAGTTGGAAAGTTTGACAGCAGCTCAACAGCCATGATTGACAGCTGCGTTAGAGGCCCTTCAATTCTGATTGGTTGTTTTCATGATACTGTGTGGTACTGCCATTAGAAGCAATATGAGGAAGCAGAGAGCATTGATATTATTTACAGACTATCTGTCTTATGTAACACTGTGGATAAGTGACAGTTTCAGCAAATATTACACAATGTATTTTTTTTAAGTTACTAACTACAGCATTTAAAGAACTATTCTCTCAGACAGCTACAGACCAGAGACGCAAACTGTCACCTAATGTACACTAGACTTCAGGAAGGTTTACCTGTTGAAAACACTGCATGATAATAAATCATGAATTCAACCATAGAAAGGCCCATCCTCTCTTCTAGTATGATGTGAGCTTTCTTCTTTCTTTCCTGTAGCCTTTAAATGTTTTGAATGCTCCTGTGTAAGTAAGCATTGATTTGGAGCGGTCTTTTTGACCACCTACTAAACCAGTATTTACTCATTCAGTTAATCTTCTCACTGAATTGAAGAAAATCTCTTCAGCCAGTTTCCAAATTTCCCTATGGAGGCTGTTAGAGCAGCATATTCATACCCATGGTTTTAGAGTGAGATGTCCAACAATAACTTACAGGTGTAATTTATAACAGTGGATCATCATAACAGTCCTCTTGGGAGAAGATTTAACTGGGATTATTCTGATGGCATGTAACACTTGTAACACTGTATTATATGCACAGTATTGGATCCATTAAATCCAAATTACTGAAGTAGTTTCATCATCGTACTTACGAAGGTTGATGCTCCTCAACTCGTCTCTCTCCTCAGTCAGATTTTTAATATTGGCATCAATCCCTGGTGGAGGGGCTAACATCATTTGCAACAGAATCAGATTATGTTCACAACTAAAGAGACAATTCACTTTAACACAGAATTTCCATATAACATGAATCTTTCCATAAAGCTGTAGGTATTTTTATAAGTTAAATGTATCTGTTAAACAAAACAATTCTGTCATACAGCGACAAACCACACAACCATGGTATCACACAGGAAATGGCAACGCCTGTAGTGACAAACTTCAACTCTGCTGTTAGAAAATTAATTCTTATTAATTAATATATGATGTAATAATTTAATAAAACTCACAGAGAGCAAGACGGAGGGAAATGTTTAGAGCAGCTTGTAGGACACACAGGAGACAAAAGCTCACGGCAACACGTCTGAGCAGTTTTCCTCCTGTGTATGGAAAACACACACAAACACACGCACGCACGCACGCACGCACACACACACACACACTCAGTGCTTTGCCTGATTAACAGTTTTCTTGACTGTGTTCTATTTCCTTCACTCAAAGTCCTTGAAGCCTAAATAATAATAAGAATACCAAAGCACCGTTCTGGCAGGACTTGAAACACTAACCATATACAACTATCACAATAAGGCGAGAAGAATAAAAAGGGACGACTGCTGGTTGTCAGACTCTTTTTTGACTTTCTGTCAGACATCAAACAGGTTTCGTTGGTATAATGTCACAGCCATGTGATCGAAATTCTAGTATTAAATATCATCTTTGAAATGGGTAAACTGTCCGTCAAAAGGTAAACATGACATTCATACAAAATAAATGAAAATACAACAATGTTTAAATGGTCACAGAGTTGATAAATATAAATAAATAAGAGACCAGGAAACTAAAAGGACGTTTCCACTTCTACACTTAACCTACAAACACAGATTCTCTGGATGATATTTTCTTAAATCTCTAAATGACAGTATACCCTGTGTGACCTTGTGATGTTACTTTGATGTTTCAAACAGCCAAACATTGATAGCAATTCTGTCTCACCAGGCACTGTGGTACCATCTTCATCACTGTGACTTTTGGAGGCAGCAGTCCTGGCTGAAGCATCAGAGAGGTTCATCATCTCCACAGTGATCTCTGATGCATTTTCATAGACGGCCATATTTCACTCAGAGTGTGATGGATGTCTTACTGATGGTTTCTGTGATCTGCTTCTTCTATTGTACGCTGCTTAAACTGCAAAGCACTCATGTACTTCCTGATTTAAGAGTAAATGTTTTTTTTCCCCACACTTATTTCATTGACATCATGTTTTTCTTTCTACAGAGGTGAGAAAGTAGAAAAGTGGCCACAAAAATAAACTTCCTCCTATATATAGAAATTTTATCAATCAGATCTTTTCTCAGTTTCATACAAGCGTATCTTAAAAAACAAAAGTGCCTCTAATTTGTATCAGTAGCTACTAAATGGCATATTCTTAATCAAGAAGTTTTAACCAGGTTATTCTGAATTCTGAGAACACCAACTTTTGAAGCTGTTGTTCTAACACAGGGAAATAAGATTTAAAGTGAAAAGAAGAAAACAACAATGGTAAAACAACAATATCATACTATCATTTACATGGCACTCTTTGAGCAATAAATGCTACTTTAAAAAAAAAACATGTGAAATGCAAAAAAAGACAAACAAGAACAACACAAAAACCCACAAACACAACCATATTAAGGCCCAAAGGAAAACAAAAACTGCATCTGTATCACCAGATAATACAAGAGGGATTCAAAGATAGCAAGCACGAGCAAAAACCCAAAACCCTTGTTGATTTTAACCTGGGGTCTGTTTGGACTGTGAGAAGACACAACAGAAACCAAGGAAACATGTACAGACACACTGAAAATATATGTAGGCCTACACATTTCACACTGAAAAGTGCAACAAGTCCTTTAAATTAAAGATCAAAACATGTTTGTGTCTTAAACATTTTTACAAATCACAGTTGAAAATGATGTAACAACACCAGTTTGGTTTTGTCCAGATTTACAGAGTCATTTTCTTTTCACAGATCCAGAAGTTTTCAGTAAAACATTCTAAATCATTCCAGCTTTTTTTGTTACCATGGTAGTTTACTGCCACACAGTCTTCGTTTGTGTAGGCTAATAAACGTGTTGGTTTATTTTAAAGTAAAGAGAGTTCTTGTAGTTTCAGCACGTTGACTCTTTATTGACACCATACTCTCTTAACAGATCTCCCCACACACACGAACTGCCGTCAAAAACATGCAACTATCAAAAACTGCCGTAACTGTCGCAACGCATGTCGTAAAACATATTCTCTGGCATCTCCCCCTTTTAAACAGCATCCATGCTGATGCTTAGAAACATAGATCATGAATTGTGAATAACAGCAGCTTCTCATTGTGGTCTACAAACAGATATTCACCAACCATAGAGTGTCTTATCATCAAACAACTCTGTATAGTATTTCCCTTCAAAACAACCATATATAATTTTGTATTCTTAAACAAAACTCCTCTTTTTTCCAAGAAAAAAAACAAAACACAAAGTTATTTGTTATTCATTTATCAAACAGATAATAATTAACTTATTTCACTAAACAGTTAAACCTCTTTTGTTTGTTTGGTTGTTTATTTTAACAGCTTGACCATAATGTCCTTCACAGATCAAGTCTCTGAACAGGTTTAACAACTTTACCAGACCTAGTTTGAGACAGTCCATCAGGGGTGTCCTTTGGACCAGGAGAGCTATAGTCTGGGCTTGCCTGAGTATCAGTGGCCTGTTGTGCGAAACCTAGATAAGGGATTGAGCCGGGATATGTTGGTTATCCTGGTTTAATTTAGCGTTGATTCGGTTGTTCGAAAGCAGAGGCACATATGTTGCCATGGAGATTTATTCTGTGCACTTAGCCTGGTCCTGACCAGGCTAACAACCAGGCTTAGTTTAGCCTGGTGCCTTATCTGTCCAGTCAGCTGTCACTGCGATCGGAAATCAATGTGTTTTACCGTCATTTCATGTTCTTATGTACGTATTTGCCTCATTTTTGAACAAAATACATTAAGCCTACAATAATAAAAAATTTAACATTTAAAACATTCTTTTTGTCATTGCCCAAGCATACATTGACATGCACATATCCTTACCAATATAAGGATTAATTGTTGGAATAAACATACAGGTAGGTGTATTTGGCATTAACACAATTAGTGGTTAGGTGTCATAACTGTATGACCTTCCCAAATTATATTCCCAGTTAACTGGACCAATAACTCCAGTGTACTTTACATTAATGAATGAAAACATGAAGATGAAACCACAATATTCTGTGACCTCATTTTATTTAAATGAAAAATACTAAAATCAGTCACTGTCTGCTTTGAGCTGTGGAGAGAAAGAGAGAAATAATATTGATTAATACATTGCATCACAGTCATGCTTACAATGTGCATTAAAGTCACTTACTTCTTTCTCTAGTTTATTAATTTCCAAGTCCAGTTTCCTTAAGGTCTTTCTTTTGTCTGTCAAGCTCCACGTCCTGCAGCTTTCTCTTTTCACACTGGAGCTTGACATCTGCCAGTGCTATCTGCTTCCTCAGATTACTTGCTTTTATCTTAAGCGATTTATACTTTTTAAAAAATCAAAACATGAATACATTCCTGCTATAAGCAGCTATTTAATGAAACTGCAAAAAGGAGCTTTTTTGAACAACCCTGCTATGAGCAGCTATTTAATAAGAACTGCAAAAAAAGCAGCTATTTTAACAAAAACCCTGCTATAAAAGGCAGCTATTTTAACAACAACAACAAAAAAAACTCATTAAAAGGCAGTTATTTTAACAAAACACCTTATAAAGGCAGCTATTTTAACAACACCTTATAAAGGCAGCTATTTTAACAAAACACGTTATAAAGGCAGCTATTTTAACTAAAAACGAGCTATAAAAGTGTAGCAGTTATTAAATGAGAAATAATGTGATCAGTCACTGTCTGATTGGAGCTGGGGAGAGAAAGAGAGAAATAACATTGATTAATACATTGCTTCATGCTTACAATGTGCATTAAAATCACTTACTTCTTTCTCTAGTTTCTTAATTTCTAAGTCCAATTTCCTTAAGGTTTTTCTTTTAATTTATCAAGCTCCATGTCCTGCAGCTTCCTCTTCTCACACTGGAGCTTGACATCTGCCAGGGCTATTTGCTTCCTCAGATGAGTAGCATATAGCTGTCTGACAGTTTGTGAATTCTGTGAAAACAGTTCAGCCGGACTGACACCAGTGCTGCTGTGTGGTGAGGATCTGTAAAGCATAAGGGCCAGTAGAGGATCTTTTTGTCTCAGTATTCTCTTGGCTGTTTGTACTACAGGTTCAGCATATCCATTGCCCTGTGGGTTGTGGGGGCTAGAGGTCACATGCTTAAAGTCCATCTCACAGGCAAAGTCTCTGAAAGCATCACTGCTGAACTGCGGCCCATTATCACTGACAACCTCTTCCGGTATTCCATACCAGGCAAATGTAGCTTTAAGCTTTAAAGTTACCTGTGCACTTACAGTTACAGTGCAGTTACCTGTGGTTGGCATGTGGAGTATCTCCAGGTATCTGGAGATGTAGTCTGCTATGACAAGAAAGTTTTCTTTGTCATCTTCACATAGATCTATGTCAATTTTCTTCCACAGCCTGTCTGGGAGAGGTGTTGACAGGGGAGGCTCCTTGTTCTGTGCTCTCCTATGCTCCCGTACATGCAGTTCTCCACTTTGTGTGTGATTTGTGAAGCGATACCAGGCCACCACACTGAAGTGTCTGCTCTCATTCTGAATTTGTTAAGCCCTTGATGACCATCATGTATTCGTTCTAGCATTTCTGACCTCATGGACCCAGGTATCACTATCCTGCTCCCTCTGAGTACCAACCCATCATGCACAGATAGTTCATTTCTCACAGGAAAATACTCTCTTACACAGCTCTGTGTGTGTGTTATGTGTTCAGGCTAGCCATTCCTAATGTACCTGATTACCTCTTGGAGTTGTTCATCAGTGGCTGTCTATGCTCAGATGCCATCCACGGGCTCCTGTATGGCATGTCCGCCACAACAAGTGTTTTCCCCGGAGCGTATTCAGCCTCCAGGTTGAACCTCATCAGCCGTATGAGGAGTCTCTGGCAGCGGACTGGTGTGTTATCAAGGTCTCAGGAGTTAATTAGTGGAATGAATGGTTTGTGGTCAGTGATCAGTTTGAATGCAGGCAGGCCATAAAGGTATTTCTTAAATCTCTCACATGCCCACACAGATGCCAGGCACTCTTTTTCTATTTGAGCGTACCTTGTCTCAGCATCACTCAGTCGCCTCGAACAGACTGGTCTCCAATCTTCACCATGGAGCTGCAACAGCATGCCCCCAATCCCATAGCTGCTAGTATCAGCTGAGACCACTGTGCTCCTGTTAGCATAACATAATACACTAAGGTAGGTGACGTTGTGAGAAGCGCTTTGATTTTATCGAAGGCTGCCTGCTGCACGGGACCCCACATCCAAACTGATTTTGATCTTAACAGTTCATACAGTGGTTGACCAACTGTGGCGAGGTCAGGAATATATTTCCACAGGTAGTTTATCATTCCAAGGGCTCTCCTTAGCTCTTGGACATTTTCAGGCGGGGTGAGCTTATTGATTGCTGACACTTTAACTGGGTCAGGTCGCACGCCATCTTTGTTGATCACCTGACCCAGGAAGTGTAACCAAAGAGCATGGATACCAAAAGGCGAAGCTCAATAGAACACCCCATAGCAACAGACTCGCCCATGGTTTCGTCCTACCGCCGCCATTTTGGACCGTCAGCAGACCGCAGCAGACCCACTTGCATACAAAAACACACAGACAAACTGAAGAATATTGCTATTAATTATGTTTACAATGCTACTCATCTCGTGATAGCTTGGTCACAGCTGCTTTTTCACAGCAAAATATAGACTTTAAAAAAAAACAAAATGAGGAAAAACGGCCGAGATGGCATCTCTACATATTACATCCACTTATGAGAAGATTAACTTAATTACTCCTTCAAAATCACCCCATAAGCCAATCTACCAAAAAAAAAATCAATAAAAAAAAAAAAAATCAATATTTTAACTAGAAACACATTAATGGTGACGTCACATAGTCAGGAATAAAGATTTATTTACAGTTTGTACAGTAAGGGGACAGTAATAATAATAATAATGATAATAATAATAATAATAATAATATATAAGCTATTTTAATATGATATATTTTAATGCTAAAGCAGCAATCAGTTCTGATATAAATGGTCCAAGAGGCCATATATAGACCTATATATATATATATATATATATATATATATATATACATATATCTTCCCACCAAAACTGGCATATTAAATTGATATTAAAACACTTTAAAACGTACACCTCTGTCGGGATCCTTCGGGAAACGGTGGAAGGCCAGGTGCGGAGTGTTCCACCGATAGTTGTTGCAGTTAATTGCACTACACTGTTTTCTTTTACTTTTTTTCTCCTCTCTCCTTGACATCTTCCATGTTGTCTGGGCGCAACAGTCCAAGCTCAACAGCCCAAAATGGCGGGTAGCGCCCCTAGTGGCTGTTAGCAGAAATGTAACGGAGCGTCGCCTCTTGGTATCCATGCTCTTTGGTGTAACTCAGTCTTTCTCAGCATGCACTTCTCTGTGTTTAACCTCAGGCCTGCTGACTCTAGACAGTCCATGACTTTCTGCAGCCCCTCATTGTGCTCACCCATATCCCTCCCATGGATAACAATGTCATCCATGTAGACTGCAACTCCCTGCAACCCTTCCAGTGTCTCCACCATTTTTCTTTGAAAGATCTCTAGGGTGCTGGTAATCCCAAATGGGAGACGTTTGAAGCAGTACCTTTCATAAGGTGTTATGAACGTGGTTAGCCTGTGGCTATCCTTATCCAGAGGGATTTGCCAGAATCCAGAAGCTGTGTCCAAGGAAGAGAAAACTGTGGAGCCACTCAGCTGAGCTATCATCTCTTCAGATGTCGGCAGAATGAACCTCTCTTGACAGCTTTATTCAGTCTCTTTAAGTCAACACATATGCATGATTTTCCAGTCTTTTTCAGGACAGCCACCATCGGCGCACACCACTCAGTTGGTTCTGTTATAGCCTCAATGATGTCGTTGGCCTCCATCCTGTCCAGCTCCTCCTTCACTGCCTTTAACAGGGGTATAGGGACTCGGCGTGCCGTGGCCACTACATAGGGCTGAACATCTTCTTGTAGTGCAATTTTCACAGGTTGTGTTTTCAGTAGGCCAGTATCTCCAAATGCCTTCCTCAAACCGTTCGTCAGAGTAATTGGGCTGACCGATGTTATCTCATTTCCCACCTTCTATATAAGAATTACCTTAAATTCTTCCATCATAATCTTTTTCTCACAATTCACCTTTCCTCGTCCTCTTCTAATGCCCTTTTTCCTGACTGTGTCATCTGGCTATTTCTGTACCTACTTTCTCTCCCATTACTCACAATTTGTGTCCATTCAGCCTCCGTTTCATCATCCACCAATGAACCACTAGCCTACTACTTGCCATTCTGATTCAGTCACAAATCAGATTATTCCAAAACTACTGAATCCAACAACCAAAGATGAAGTAAGATGATAAGGTGATTCACTCTCAATCCTCTCCTTCGACGCCCTCAACAGAAAGTTTGTTTTCCTACACCGTTGGGTCAGTTTTGGTGTTTGTTGTGGGTTTCAGTAACAGGGAGAAGGAACTATTGTCTCTCATTTAAAACTGAAGTCTTGTTTGATTGGACGTTCCCATTTGTTTCTGGAAGTTCCCTTAGATGGGTGCGTACCGCCCTCTGCTGGTGACACTGTGTATAACAGGCCCATGCAGACACCCTCAGAGGGGCAGGTGCCCAAAGTTAAGGGGTACATAAAACACTATTTTAAAACAATATACATACACATAATCTTTAACATGACCTGTTGAGCAACTCATATTGGAACCTTACAACAAACAGAGTCATGCTGTTGTCATTGTCCTGCACCTGATGTAATCAGAGGGGGATTATGATAAATGAACATGAGGAAATTATGACTGCTCTAGTGTCATTTAAGTTGCCTTTCCCTTTAAAAATACTGTAATTCAAATTAAAATTACAGTAAAATCATATGGAATTTGACATGCACATTGTCAGGGTCATCCTGAGCAGGACTCCTTTTAAACAGGGCCGTACCGCCCATAGGGCAGGTCAGGCAAATGCTATAGGCGCCAGCATGCCAGAGGGCGCCAGGGAGTGAGGTGTTTTTTGTTCTTTCCCATTCTATTCGAAAAAATAGACAAGAATACCCTACAAAACAACAACAGTACATATAGCCATACGTCTTTAAGTAATGATGAAATAATATTTCTAATTTAAATTTCTGCCTGCTTGGCATCCTTCTACCTCTCTGGCAGGCAGCATCAATTTCGCCACGGTCCCTAACCGCGCCCCTTTCCTCCTCCCCCCGCTACCTGCCGTCTTCTGTAATGTGATGCTGCTGAGTGACAAACTGACAGCCGGGTGCCATCGTCATGAAGAGGCAGAAGCTCTCTGGGGCGCAGTACAAAAACAAATACAAGAAGAGGAGGAGAAACGTGAACGAGACCGAGGTAATGATGTGATGTGATGAACACTTCATTTAAAATGGTAGAAACACAACGTAAGTTACAGTTACTTAAGCACTTGCAAGCTAACATCAGCTCATTAGCCGCTAATGGTTAGCGGTTAGGCTACTAACGTTACTACGTAACGTCAGTGTTACTGCGACTTCATTAGCCACTTGTTTGAGGAATACTTTAAGCATTCATCTAGAGTTAATGTCAGTTAATGTTGCTCCCATCTTAGAGAAAGCTGGAAAGAAAGACTCAAAGTGTTTGATGGAATGAATAAGCAACATAATTGAATATATTGGCCTATCTTTTCTTTTAATGTTTAGTGTGCTGCTGCACAAACCACTCACTGTTTACCAACCAGGCATATATTCATATACTGTATATTTATGTTTTCCAATTTTCAGATTTGTCCAATTTGTGATGTTACAGTTCCATTTTTTATATTTTGGCTGTTTGCTGTGTTTAAAATGTCATTAGATCGAGGCAGGCTGTAATGTTAGGTGCTATTATGGTTATGCCATGATGGTTTCACAATCAACAGCTATTTGATTAATATATTGTAAAAGCCCAGTTTGTCAAAAATATGTATCACCTCTTTTTAGATGCACTTCTGAAGTATTTGTCCCCCACCTCTGCAAATCCTGGGCCTACTAATGTAACTGCAGCCACCTCATCCACCTCAGCACCAAGTGATGCAGCCTCAAGTGGATCTCCCTCCCACACACAAACTGCCAGTGGAGAAAAGTGCAGCAAATATCTTGCGTAGGGTGCCAAATTGGTCAGGCACGGCCCTGCTTCTAAAATTTCATATAACCTATGAAGGATTTTTTTAAAATTGACATTTCTACTCTGATGAAATTATGAATGTGTTATAATGTAATTTGAAGTGACTTAACCTTTATAGAAACAGTTTGTCAGAAAGTGTGTAGTTAAATCATATGAACCTTTGAAAGATCATAAAAAAAGACAGGTCAAAGATGTTAAAGATGTCAGCTATTGGGGCACCAACAGTCATGAAGGCAGACATGAAGAGAAATAAAGTTCTATGATGATTAAAAAAGCTAAAATAATGAACGGCTTTGGATCTATGAAAAGACAGTGGTCTTAAAACTTGGCCACCAAACTCCAAGACAACTGAAACACTGATTATAAACAAGCTGCTTATAAAGTGGCTCATTAACACAGACACAAACAGATAAGCCTCGACAAACACACACATTCATTTACTGCTGGTTTCACTGCTTCGATCACTGAGAATCATTACAAGATTGTGATAATATTATTGCTACTCTGATTCAGTTCCTGCAGGTTGTAATTCGAATAATACTTATTCTACCTACAGTATATAAATGTATCCATAAATTAAATTAAATTAAAGTTAACTTTTACCTAATTAAAGCACCTATAAATAAGTTATGGATGTGTGTGCGTCCTGATGACCTTGTGATGTTTTTATTTGATATGAATCTATGGAGGAAATCGTCTTGAATGTGCAAGTGTAAGAGATAGTGAGGTTGCTGAAGGGCGGAGGTGATAAATGTGTTATCTCTGGGGTAATCAGAAACAGAG
This sequence comes from Epinephelus lanceolatus, assembly GCF_041903045.1. Classification (NCBI taxonomy): domain Eukaryota; kingdom Metazoa; phylum Chordata; class Actinopteri; order Perciformes; family Serranidae; genus Epinephelus; species Epinephelus lanceolatus. Next base: position 14,946,117 of record NC_135736.1, on the reverse strand, counting down.
AAGAAGAAGAAGAAGAAGAAGAAGCAGTTCAGCGCAGTTCTCAGAAGACACTGTTACACATCTTTGTCATATTTTGGTGTGTTAAATATTTTGAGTTTTGTCTCAAAGAGGAGGCTGAGATGACTTTGGACCATGACAGCGTGCCTGATGCTTCATCCAGGAGTAAGTCATTTTCAGTAACAGAGCGTGAGTTTGGAGGGCATCATTTTTATCAGAGTCAGGTGTGGGGGTTTTGATTCAGAAAATATCATAATTAGGCAACAAGCTACATATGAAGTTAATTTTTAATCTATTTAATGAGGAGAGGGTGTACAAGAAGTGAAATGAAAGCAGATCAGAGAACACAATATCACACCTGACTGCCTAATAATAATTATGGTGGTTTTGCATGTTTGATTTTCCGCACACAGAGGACAGACTCTTCAGACTGGTTGCTCTGAGCTTTGGACTCCTGTGTATCCTACAAGCTGCTGCCAACATTTCCCTGCGTCTTGCTCTCTGTGAGTGATCTTACATTTCTCTGTAATTTCACCCTGAGACTTAAATTCACCATCTCAACATTACAAGACCAAAGCTTGGAACTACAAACACACTTACCAGCTATGATGATTATGTGACATACTGTATAGTGTGGAGCCAACTTAGTTTCAGGAGTAATGAATTGCAGATGAAATGAACACAGCCCCACACCAAACATACACATGCATACTGTATGGTGTGTACATAAACTAGAATTAACACAAGAGTAGGTGTCTTTTCCCATGACACCCTAACCTCAGTGTTGATATATGGGATATATGGGACTATAGGTACCTAAGGAATCCAGTGTTATCGACCATATCACGCCACCTTCTCGGCAAAGAGGAAGATGGGCGTGACCATTTTCATGGAGGTCCCTCGACCTCTCACCTCAGGATATCTGAATAAAAATGGGAGCTGTGGGTACCCACGAGTCTCCTCTTTACAGACATGTTCCCTTTATATTGATATGATGCAGTTTGGGGCAAAAATCATGCAGTATAAACATGTTATGTTCTGCCTAATTTCTGCATCCTGGGTCCCTAAACAGTCTTGGTATTGAATAAATTGGGTATGAATGGAAATCTGAGACTCTCTTTTATTCAGTGAGCTCAGGTTTATTCATGTGTGTTGAGGCACCCAACTAAAACACAGCATTTATTACGGAGGGTTAACTACAGTAGGACAAATGTATCTTTCTGCTCTTACAGATGCAAAAATGCTAGATTATGAGGCCATTATCAAAAATCTGACTGAAGAGGGAGAAGATTTGAAGAGGAAGATGATCACCTTTGGTGAGTACGAGGAAGAAACCAAATATATTCTCATTAACATGGGAATAAAAAGATGCATTATAAAAATGTTTTTCTACCTCCTGTTAGGCCAACATGTTTTTTTGTTCTTATATTCTTATACTACTTCCTATGTGAACTTTATTAGCATCATTTTTATTTATCATTATTATACAGATTCTGCAATTTACATTGTAAAGGAAGAAAAAAAATCCTTTTTTTTTTTTTTTTTTTTTTTTTACCGATGTATTTCCAGATTGGGTGGAGAGTGGCTAAAATTGTAATATTTCATTTATGTTTTATATTGTTTTTTTTTTTCTCTCTTTCTCTCGCTCTTACTGTAAACAAGGAATTTGCAAGAAAGTTCAAAGGGCTCAGGTGGATTGGACTGACTGACAGTGAGACAGAGGGGACATGGACATGGGTGGATGGGACTGCACTGAACACAAGGTTCATAAATTCCTTTTTTTATTAAAGATAATGATTAATATGTAGTATTGCTATATATTAAGGAACTGGTCTTCCTACTACTGCCACCAGTACTTCCAGCTGGTGGCAGTACTGAGTGCACTGCCGCTGAGCAGCACTCCAGTAGGTGAGTGGGGAGGAAGTCCTGCACCACCTTTGATTTTATGTGTTGCAGAGGTGGAAATTATGAATCACTCAGCTTCTTCTAGGTGTTTCATTCAGGGCTGATCAAAGATTTGAGCAGTTTAACTTTCTTTAGGCCAAGCTGTTGCACCACTGTTCAAATAAACTCTTTTACACCTTGGGTCACCAAAAAACTAAAATTATTTTTTGTAATGCTGAAACACTCAGGCGACCCGCCAAGACTTCACTCCAGCTTCTTTGGTTGTGTTTCCTGCTAAGAACATTCTTTGATGTTTGTTTTCAGCTACTGGAACGCTGGGGAGCCCAACAGCTATCAAGGCATTGATGAAGACTGTGGAGAAATAAGGCTTTATGACAGGGAATACAACTGGAATGATTCACCATGTAAACAGCAAAACTTCTGGATCTGTGAGAAGGTGGTGGCTCCATGACTCAGCATCCAAATCTGCCCTAGACTGGCGATCGATAAGCTGCAGGGGAAGTGTCTCATCATCATGTACGAACACCAACATGTCACCACAGGAAAAACACAGGTGTCAATAATAAAATGAATGATGGCTAAAGTCCATGTAACTGCTTCACTTTCAGGGTCCTGGTGTGTTGGCTCACTGTCACAGTGTCACCATTTGTTGGGACACTTGAATAGAACAGAGCCATTAGTGTTACACTGTGCTTTCCTGACAAGTCAAAATGTCTGCTATTGTTCAAAAAATTAGTGAAGACAGAAATATATCATTAATATATTGATCGATTCATTACTAAATTAATTATTTTGTCAGTAGCCATCATTATCATCTTCATATAAAACCTGATTATATTGCAATCGTCACAAGTTCAACTCTGCAATCACTTCTGACAACATCAAGTCTTTAAAGTGTATATAATCACATCAGAGTGCAGATACATTTCATTTGTTTAATTGTCTAACCTTCGGTAGACCCTTTAATGACTCATCAGCAGTGTCAAGAGGAGCTTTTGTAAATCTATGATTGCTTTACTCACTGCTTTGTGTACAGCCCAACACATTGTGTATTTATGAATAAATTGTATCTATTTTATGATAGGTTAGAAGTTGATTTTGCATTTATATTATAATTGGCTATTTCAGGATAAATGGTTTTTGATTTATTCAGAAAATAAATCAAAAACCGTTTATCCTGAAAGAGCCAATTTTGCTATATTATAAGCTTTGAAGCATCAGCTACTAAAACAATGGAGTTATTGGATTTCTGAGCTATGCACAGTTTGCAAAATTGTTTTAAATACAGTCACTCCACTGTTACAACTGTGTACTCCACTGTTCCCAGTGTACAGAGACAGTTGTCACATATGCCAGGGATGGTTGTAACATGTCTATAAATAAACATAATTAATCAAACAAATACTCAAAATGAAAAGATTATTTATTGTTCATGTTACTGTGACTATTCATTCATTGGTCGCAAAATAAATGGAAACACACAGATGTAGCTTACATGATACAAAGTAGCTGGTCTGTGGTAAAGTGTAGACCTAGCTTACACTTAGTAGCAAGCTTGTGCGCAGGAGTGTTATGTGTGTTGCTTGGCAACAGTATTGTTCCAGTTGCTGGACTATGTGTGTTGGTGGAGCTAAATATATCATTAAATAAACAAACAAATCATAAGCTGTTGCGGCTTTTTATCGTTAAAATGGTGCTTGTAGAATTGTTGTATAAAAGCAATATCACACTGGAGGTCGTGCTGTTATACTGAATATTATCAGCACAGTTAAAATTATTTGGCACTGATTTTTTTTCCATCTGTGCCATCCTCAGGAAATGTTCTGCCTCTTGCTGTTTTTTTCCTGTTATCTTATGACCTGCTTTTCCACTGACTTAGCATGCAACTGATCATCATTAACTTAGCATGTAATCAAGTCTGTTCAGGTCTTCAGGTTTTTTAAATACAAATGGAGGTACTTGGTTCAGAGATGGTTGTAACAAGGCGTTAAAACTGTCCCAGTATCCCCAGCCTCACCTACTGTAAACTACCCTGACTGTTAGTTTAACAAATGTGTATCATTTTTATTTTTAGCTTGAAAGACGCTGATTCTGATGAGACTTGTTTGGACTCCTTGACATTTGATCTCAGCACAGTATCCAAAGTTAAAATTTTACCTAAAAACAAACAAACAAACAACAACACCAAAACAAACAAAGAAAAAAAGAAAAAAACAAAACAAAAAACTAAACCCAACAAAAACAAATAACACCAAAAAACAAACAAACCCATTCACAAAACATTTGCCAATTATTTTCTCTGGGAATTTTTAAATGTGGCTGCTTTTTTGTAAACAAGAAGACAATCTCACTGAATATGTGCAGAGTGATGTAATCACTCCAACTTGTTTCTTATTGAAAGGAATTCAACTGCCCCTGTCACCACTGTCCCTGGTGTCCAATACATTATCATTTTGTTATTCTTTGGTAGGTCTTGGAAAGCCTATTCCATCTTTTTTGTAGTTTGTTTAATTGATCTATCTGAAAACACTATTTGTCTGTGTGTTTTGATGATGTCCTTCTATTAACTTCTTGATCAAGTTGTCGTCTGTACCTTCAGTGTTCAGAGAAACAGATAACAAAATGATGTCTAAAAGCCATCATCCCTTAATGATTTCCCTGAATAAATGTGATTTCTCTTGTCAAAGTATAGAAAAGAAGGAGATCTAGCCTAAGAAATAGAGACTGATGAAGTCAGGTTTTTGTTGTTGTTGTTGTTGTTGTTGTTGACACTAGGTGTGTGTTTTTAAAATGACACAGCAACATAAGGATGTCCTTACCCTTACTGCCATAGGTTTATGATGTAATATAATACATATGTGTGCTCATATGTGTCCTCGTCTAAACACCAGGTCGACATCCAACTTCTTTTCTAGTGTTAGTGAGTTCCATCATTAAAGTATCATGTTCATCACTCTCAGTGACAAACCTCCACTTCCTTTGATTTCCTCAGGCAGCGCATTTTTTGCTGCTGTGTTGACGTTATCACAAGAAATTTGGAAACATGCAGATTTGTATCTCATAACTGTGAAAGACTGTAAAGTTCAGTCTGTAATCAGGTATCCTGCATGTAGAGAATCATGACATTTAAATCTACACTTCTGTGGTTGGGAAACAAATGTTTATTCTTGAGAAATTGGTCTCATTATCACAGTCATCAAATGCTCCCCCACATCTCTCAAGGCAGACTTAAATGCAGCTTTTGATTTCAAATTGAATCGGACCTTAACCATCCAGTGCTTTTGTAAACCAACAGTAGTATTTTGAAACTGATAGAACAGAACTGGACAGATGTGATCCAGTTTCTTGGTCTTAGTGAGAACTCAAGCAGGAGCGTTTTGAATCAGCTGCAGCTGTCTGATCAGTTTTTTTTAGGGAGATCAGCAAAGACAATTACGGTAGTCAAGTCTAGTGAAAATAAATGCATGGACAGTGTTTTTTTTTCCCAAATCTGGCCGAGACACAAGTCGTTCTATCCTTGATATGTTGTTAAGGTGATAATAGACTGACTTTGCAATTGTCTTAATGTGGCTATTGAGATTCAGGTCTGAGTCCATGACTAAATGAAGATTTCTGGCTTGGTCCGTCAACTGAGCACTGACTTTTAATTGTTGCTTCTTGGCTCCAAGAACAGTTAACTCAGTTTTGCCTTTGTTTAATTGGAGAAAAATGTCACACATTCAATAATTGATCTGTTCAATGCACTCAGTCAGAGCTTGTATTGGACCAAAGTCCCTGGTAATATGGTTATGTAAATTTGTGTGTCATCTGCATAATTATGGTAACATTTTGTTTTATTTCCTCACCTTTGCCAGAGAGCGAAGCTTTTGATTTACTAGTCCATCTGAGTCTCAACCCTCACCTATGGTCATGAGATTTGGGTAGTTACAGAAAGAATGAGATTGCAGATTCAAGCAGCAGAAATGAGCTTCCTGAGGCTCAGCCTCAGAGATAGGGTGAGGAGCTCAGACATCCGTAGGGGAGCTCAGCATAGAGCCGCTGCTCCTTTGTGTCAAAAGGAGCCAGTTGAGGTGGTTTGGCCATCAAACAGGATGTCTCATGGATGTCTCCTGCAGGTCGAACTGGTAGGAGGCCCTGGGGTAGACCCAGAACATGCTGGAGGGATTATACCTTATCTGGCCCTGCTGACACTTCAGGATCCCCCAGGAGCAACAAAAAAGTTGTGTGCTCAAATATCCCTGACCAGCTTCTACTGTTTTTTATTTTTATTTATTTTTTCTAATATGCGCTGTCTTGTGACTTGAACAGTAAATACGTACTCCACTGTGGGTGTTTGTCTGTGCAATGAATGACAGATGAGAGTGAACTGTCAGTCAGTGATGATTAAAAAAACACACCCACCAGGCGCTGCCCAGCCAATACCTGCAACAGTTGTTCAGCATGACAGCCAATGAATGGCATTATGCTGGGTATTCGCTGCTGTCGTATTTGTTATTAGCCGTTAGCCATAGCATCGTAGCTATGGCTAAATGTGTGGGCTGTGGCGCTTCGTCCTCTGGAAATCTAAAGAAAAAACGTGTCGTTTAAGGTGGAGTGTCTGTTGGAGTATATACAAACAGACGAGCGAACGCCAACGGTGAAACGCTGCGATATTTTTTCTTTTTCAAGCGAGAATGGAGTTGTTTGCGAGATGTGCAAGACGTGAAGCAAAAGTACAAGGCGAGTTTACACATACACACACACAGAATATGTATGCACACAAACACAACATAAACATATTCTGATATTTTTCTGCACTACCTGTCCAGGCCAGCAATATGTTTTTACCAGTAAAAACTTCATCCAGTACAGCACTGTATGTAGTAGTAGCGCTCCTACAATTTTTGTTTACAATGTATGTTTACATGCACTCATTGCGCTGCCTGGCCACTAATATTTTTTGCCAGGAAAATGTTTTCATCCAGTACAGTGGCACTGTATTTAGTAGTACAACTACAATTTAAGTTTACATTTAGTTTTTGATCTAGCATATTACATTTGTTGCAGTTTAGAGGCCTAGAGTAGTTGGCAATTACTATTAAAGAGTGTTACTTATTTTGTATTCCAAAGAGTTGTTTGCTCTTTGTGTTGCCATAACTCTTAAATGTTTGTGTATTGTCTCCAAGTGACTTTTATGGAGCACATTTTCAGTAGTAGATATTCAGTAGTTCATGTTGTTAAAATAATCTTATTATTAATCTTTATAGTAATATTCACTTGTAATGATATTTGGGGTTGGAGAGGTGATGCCATGGCACCGCTATGTGGATGCAGTGTGTGTACCCGTCAGATGTCGCACACAGTCACTCAAGTAGGTGATCAGAGGAGCTGAATGTCTGCTCAGGAGTTTTCAAAATTAGAGGGAACATTGGTGGTCAGCCGTATCAAATGCAGCACTGAGATCCAGTAATACTGTAAATAAAATTATGCCACTGTCTGTGTTTATGTGGATGTCACTGAAGACCTTAACAAGAACAGTCTGAGTGCTGTGTGGTCAGAAACCTTACTGGAAGACATCAAAACAGTGTAGTGCCAAGGGAACAAAGGTGCCTTTCCATTTTGTCTCGTATTATGAATTTTGCTGTGAATAGAATCATAAAATACACTGGACTCAGTATACGAGGTTTCTCTACATAACTTTAATTTTTTGGGGGTAATGGATTAAAACATATTTTCATATCTCAATAAAAAATGGTCTACGTCTTTGTATGTCAGTATTTTGTTAGAAAACTTGCTTGTTGAGTGTATAAAAAAATAAAATATTCTCTTCTGTTGTGGGAGAATTGCAGCCAGGTTATGATTATAATATATGTATGTATTTAATTTCTCTTCATAAAAAAAGTGTTCTGGTGAAATTTGTCAATATCATTTAGGATCCACAATAACTGATGGGGTTATTCTGAACCATGAGAACATCAAGGTGAATTGAAGCTGTTGTTTTAATTCAGGGAAATAAAATGTATGCACATAAAGTGTAAAGAAGAACCAAACAGCAATAATTTCATACATTTATTTACACAGAACTTTTCTAGCATCAAATGCAAAGTACCTTTAAAGAAATAAATGAAATGCAGAAGCAAGACAGTCCAACATCAAAGTAGTAAATCCAACAACATTTAGACCCAAAGAAATAAAAATGCATCTGTATCTCCAGATAAAACAAGGGGGTTTAAAAGATAGCAAGCATGAGCAAAAACACAATCACCTGATGGAGTCTATCTGGACACAATAGCACTCAAAGAAACAAATACAGACACATTAAAAATATATGTACAAATCTCACACTGAAAGGCACATCAGCCCCTGAAATTAAAGAACACAATATGTTGTTTGTACACAAAGAAGCATTTTCTAATCTGACACCCGCCTGTGTGGGACGATGTCATTTGTTTGTGCCTTCAGTTTTTTTGTTTTTTTTTAAATCACAGTGGAATATAAATCTGTTTTATGTTGAGACAACATCATAAGGGTTTGGTTATGCTCTGAGTTATACAGCCATTTTGTTTTCGCATATCCAGAATTTCTTTGTTTCACATGTTGCATCATTCCACATTTTTCGGTGATCACTGTCATTTGTTTCTACACAGTCTTCATTTCCGTCATTATTGTTGGGTTCCCCAGATCTCCAGAAGCTGAAAGTAAACACAAATATGCTTTTAACACAAAACACAAGCATTTCATGAACAGCAACACACAGAATGTGGACAAGTTAAAGTTAATACAACAATTAAATATTAAGTTTTGTTGACAGTGAAATCATAATCTCTTAAAACTCCAGGGTCTACCCAGGTACTATTGTGCTTGAACATAAATAAAAGAGTAATGTGTGTACCTTGTTGTCACTAGAGTGCCATCCACCCATTTCCATACCCCCTCTGTCTCTCTGTCAGTCAGTCCAATCCACATTATCTTTTGGTATTGTCTTGTGAAATTCTTGTTTTACAAGAGAAACACACAATAATAAATTCATATTTAAACAATGTCTCATGCATGTAAGTGCGCGCACACGCACACACGCACGCACGCACACACACACACACACACACACACACACACACACACACACACACACACACCACACACACACCTGTTCCTCTTCGCTGTTGATAATCATTAGGTCTGCACCTCTTTGCACACAGTCATCTCTGCTGTCTTGCCAGGTTTTCTCGATTGAAGAAATATAGTAGAAACTACCACTGAAATACACCCATCCTTGGTTCAAATAATGATCTGTTGTTAGAGGAAAGAACAGACATTTCTTATTATTCAATAAACAAACAAAATACGTTGAAAAACTACTTTGAATGCACGTGTGCACATTTACCTGCTGAAAACAAAACAATTTTAGTCACAAGCTGATGAAAGCTTGTCTCGAACATATTGGAAACACATTATTTAGAACATTCTGAGGCCTGACCACATACTCTGTAAAAGCATGTGACTATTTTTTTGTTTCCTTATGACACTCACCAAAGTTACTCAGCTTCCTCTTCAGCTCATCTCTCTCTTCAGTCAGGGTTTTATAATTCTCCTCAATACCTAGTGGAGAGGTTATCGTCACTTACACCAGAATGTTCACAACTAAAGAGAAAGTTTACTTTCAAACAGAATGTCCACATTAAACTGATCTATTAATGACAGTTAGTCATTAAAGCTACAGTTTGTAACTTTAGTAAAAATAACTTATTGTCATATTCACTGAAAATGTAACTGCGTCCACACAGAAGTAGATAAGACACATGATCTAATCAGGTTCAGACAGCGCTGATAAAATATGAACCACGTTTTTGTCACCGCATTGCCTATTTCTTGCCACAGATGTTTTCTGAAGTTTTTGTGCTTCAGTGTTTAGCTGTAAAATGGAAAATTTGCTCCAGCTCCTGGGCTGTGCTTTGTTTTTGACTTGGCTATTTCCAACATAGCAGCCAGGTCACAAACTATCTTTCTCATTTTACAGCTAAACAGCACACTAAAATATGTTTCTGAAAACATCTGATGTGAAAATGAGACAATGCAGTGACAGAATCTTGATTCACATTTGATCTGCGCTGCCTAGTTGGAAAGTTTGACAGCAGCTCAACAGCCATGATTGACAGCTGCGTTAGAGGCCCTTCAATTCTGATTGGTTGTTTTCATGATACTGTGTGGTACTGCCATTAGAAGCAATATGAGGAAGCAGAGAGCATTGATATTATTTACAGACTATCTGTCTTATGTAACACTGTGGATAAGTGACAGTTTCAGCAAATATTACACAATGTATTTTTTTTAAGTTACTAACTACAGCATTTAAAGAACTATTCTCTCAGACAGCTACAGACCAGAGACGCAAACTGTCACCTAATGTACACTAGACTTCAGGAAGGTTTACCTGTTGAAAACACTGCATGATAATAAATCATGAATTCAACCATAGAAAGGCCCATCCTCTCTTCTAGTATGATGTGAGCTTTCTTCTTTCTTTCCTGTAGCCTTTAAATGTTTTGAATGCTCCTGTGTAAGTAAGCATTGATTTGGAGCGGTCTTTTTGACCACCTACTAAACCAGTATTTACTCATTCAGTTAATCTTCTCACTGAATTGAAGAAAATCTCTTCAGCCAGTTTCCAAATTTCCCTATGGAGGCTGTTAGAGCAGCATATTCATACCCATGGTTTTAGAGTGAGATGTCCAACAATAACTTACAGGTGTAATTTATAACAGTGGATCATCATAACAGTCCTCTTGGGAGAAGATTTAACTGGGATTATTCTGATGGCATGTAACACTTGTAACACTGTATTATATGCACAGTATTGGATCCATTAAATCCAAATTACTGAAGTAGTTTCATCATCGTACTTACGAAGGTTGATGCTCCTCAACTCGTCTCTCTCCTCAGTCAGATTTTTAATATTGGCATCAATCCCTGGTGGAGGGGCTAACATCATTTGCAACAGAATCAGATTATGTTCACAACTAAAGAGACAATTCACTTTAACACAGAATTTCCATATAACATGAATCTTTCCATAAAGCTGTAGGTATTTTTATAAGTTAAATGTATCTGTTAAACAAAACAATTCTGTCATACAGCGACAAACCACACAACCATGGTATCACACAGGAAATGGCAACGCCTGTAGTGACAAACTTCAACTCTGCTGTTAGAAAATTAATTCTTATTAATTAATATATGATGTAATAATTTAATAAAACTCACAGAGAGCAAGACGGAGGGAAATGTTTAGAGCAGCTTGTAGGACACACAGGAGACAAAAGCTCACGGCAACACGTCTGAGCAGTTTTCCTCCTGTGTATGGAAAACACACACAAACACACGCACGCACGCACGCACGCACACACACACACACACTCAGTGCTTTGCCTGATTAACAGTTTTCTTGACTGTGTTCTATTTCCTTCACTCAAAGTCCTTGAAGCCTAAATAATAATAAGAATACCAAAGCACCGTTCTGGCAGGACTTGAAACACTAACCATATACAACTATCACAATAAGGCGAGAAGAATAAAAAGGGACGACTGCTGGTTGTCAGACTCTTTTTTGACTTTCTGTCAGACATCAAACAGGTTTCGTTGGTATAATGTCACAGCCATGTGATCGAAATTCTAGTATTAAATATCATCTTTGAAATGGGTAAACTGTCCGTCAAAAGGTAAACATGACATTCATACAAAATAAATGAAAATACAACAATGTTTAAATGGTCACAGAGTTGATAAATATAAATAAATAAGAGACCAGGAAACTAAAAGGACGTTTCCACTTCTACACTTAACCTACAAACACAGATTCTCTGGATGATATTTTCTTAAATCTCTAAATGACAGTATACCCTGTGTGACCTTGTGATGTTACTTTGATGTTTCAAACAGCCAAACATTGATAGCAATTCTGTCTCACCAGGCACTGTGGTACCATCTTCATCACTGTGACTTTTGGAGGCAGCAGTCCTGGCTGAAGCATCAGAGAGGTTCATCATCTCCACAGTGATCTCTGATGCATTTTCATAGACGGCCATATTTCACTCAGAGTGTGATGGATGTCTTACTGATGGTTTCTGTGATCTGCTTCTTCTATTGTACGCTGCTTAAACTGCAAAGCACTCATGTACTTCCTGATTTAAGAGTAAATGTTTTTTTTCCCCACACTTATTTCATTGACATCATGTTTTTCTTTCTACAGAGGTGAGAAAGTAGAAAAGTGGCCACAAAAATAAACTTCCTCCTATATATAGAAATTTTATCAATCAGATCTTTTCTCAGTTTCATACAAGCGTATCTTAAAAAACAAAAGTGCCTCTAATTTGTATCAGTAGCTACTAAATGGCATATTCTTAATCAAGAAGTTTTAACCAGGTTATTCTGAATTCTGAGAACACCAACTTTTGAAGCTGTTGTTCTAACACAGGGAAATAAGATTTAAAGTGAAAAGAAGAAAACAACAATGGTAAAACAACAATATCATACTATCATTTACATGGCACTCTTTGAGCAATAAATGCTACTTTAAAAAAAAAACATGTGAAATGCAAAAAAAGACAAACAAGAACAACACAAAAACCCACAAACACAACCATATTAAGGCCCAAAGGAAAACAAAAACTGCATCTGTATCACCAGATAATACAAGAGGGATTCAAAGATAGCAAGCACGAGCAAAAACCCAAAACCCTTGTTGATTTTAACCTGGGGTCTGTTTGGACTGTGAGAAGACACAACAGAAACCAAGGAAACATGTACAGACACACTGAAAATATATGTAGGCCTACACATTTCACACTGAAAAGTGCAACAAGTCCTTTAAATTAAAGATCAAAACATGTTTGTGTCTTAAACATTTTTACAAATCACAGTTGAAAATGATGTAACAACACCAGTTTGGTTTTGTCCAGATTTACAGAGTCATTTTCTTTTCACAGATCCAGAAGTTTTCAGTAAAACATTCTAAATCATTCCAGCTTTTTTTGTTACCATGGTAGTTTACTGCCACACAGTCTTCGTTTGTGTAGGCTAATAAACGTGTTGGTTTATTTTAAAGTAAAGAGAGTTCTTGTAGTTTCAGCACGTTGACTCTTTATTGACACCATACTCTCTTAACAGATCTCCCCACACACACGAACTGCCGTCAAAAACATGCAACTATCAAAAACTGCCGTAACTGTCGCAACGCATGTCGTAAAACATATTCTCTGGCATCTCCCCCTTTTAAACAGCATCCATGCTGATGCTTAGAAACATAGATCATGAATTGTGAATAACAGCAGCTTCTCATTGTGGTCTACAAACAGATATTCACCAACCATAGAGTGTCTTATCATCAAACAACTCTGTATAGTATTTCCCTTCAAAACAACCATATATAATTTTGTATTCTTAAACAAAACTCCTCTTTTTTCCAAGAAAAAAAACAAAACACAAAGTTATTTGTTATTCATTTATCAAACAGATAATAATTAACTTATTTCACTAAACAGTTAAACCTCTTTTGTTTGTTTGGTTGTTTATTTTAACAGCTTGACCATAATGTCCTTCACAGATCAAGTCTCTGAACAGGTTTAACAACTTTACCAGACCTAGTTTGAGACAGTCCATCAGGGGTGTCCTTTGGACCAGGAGAGCTATAGTCTGGGCTTGCCTGAGTATCAGTGGCCTGTTGTGCGAAACCTAGATAAGGGATTGAGCCGGGATATGTTGGTTATCCTGGTTTAATTTAGCGTTGATTCGGTTGTTCGAAAGCAGAGGCACATATGTTGCCATGGAGATTTATTCTGTGCACTTAGCCTGGTCCTGACCAGGCTAACAACCAGGCTTAGTTTAGCCTGGTGCCTTATCTGTCCAGTCAGCTGTCACTGCGATCGGAAATCAATGTGTTTTACCGTCATTTCATGTTCTTATGTACGTATTTGCCTCATTTTTGAACAAAATACATTAAGCCTACAATAATAAAAAATTTAACATTTAAAACATTCTTTTTGTCATTGCCCAAGCATACATTGACATGCACATATCCTTACCAATATAAGGATTAATTGTTGGAATAAACATACAGGTAGGTGTATTTGGCATTAACACAATTAGTGGTTAGGTGTCATAACTGTATGACCTTCCCAAATTATATTCCCAGTTAACTGGACCAATAACTCCAGTGTACTTTACATTAATGAATGAAAACATGAAGATGAAACCACAATATTCTGTGACCTCATTTTATTTAAATGAAAAATACTAAAATCAGTCACTGTCTGCTTTGAGCTGTGGAGAGAAAGAGAGAAATAATATTGATTAATACATTGCATCACAGTCATGCTTACAATGTGCATTAAAGTCACTTACTTCTTTCTCTAGTTTATTAATTTCCAAGTCCAGTTTCCTTAAGGTCTTTCTTTTGTCTGTCAAGCTCCACGTCCTGCAGCTTTCTCTTTTCACACTGGAGCTTGACATCTGCCAGTGCTATCTGCTTCCTCAGATTACTTGCTTTTATCTTAAGCGATTTATACTTTTTAAAAAATCAAAACATGAATACATTCCTGCTATAAGCAGCTATTTAATGAAACTGCAAAAAGGAGCTTTTTTGAACAACCCTGCTATGAGCAGCTATTTAATAAGAACTGCAAAAAAAGCAGCTATTTTAACAAAAACCCTGCTATAAAAGGCAGCTATTTTAACAACAACAACAAAAAAAACTCATTAAAAGGCAGTTATTTTAACAAAACACCTTATAAAGGCAGCTATTTTAACAACACCTTATAAAGGCAGCTATTTTAACAAAACACGTTATAAAGGCAGCTATTTTAACTAAAAACGAGCTATAAAAGTGTAGCAGTTATTAAATGAGAAATAATGTGATCAGTCACTGTCTGATTGGAGCTGGGGAGAGAAAGAGAGAAATAACATTGATTAATACATTGCTTCATGCTTACAATGTGCATTAAAATCACTTACTTCTTTCTCTAGTTTCTTAATTTCTAAGTCCAATTTCCTTAAGGTTTTTCTTTTAATTTATCAAGCTCCATGTCCTGCAGCTTCCTCTTCTCACACTGGAGCTTGACATCTGCCAGGGCTATTTGCTTCCTCAGATGAGTAGCATATAGCTGTCTGACAGTTTGTGAATTCTGTGAAAACAGTTCAGCCGGACTGACACCAGTGCTGCTGTGTGGTGAGGATCTGTAAAGCATAAGGGCCAGTAGAGGATCTTTTTGTCTCAGTATTCTCTTGGCTGTTTGTACTACAGGTTCAGCATATCCATTGCCCTGTGGGTTGTGGGGGCTAGAGGTCACATGCTTAAAGTCCATCTCACAGGCAAAGTCTCTGAAAGCATCACTGCTGAACTGCGGCCCATTATCACTGACAACCTCTTCCGGTATTCCATACCAGGCAAATGTAGCTTTAAGCTTTAAAGTTACCTGTGCACTTACAGTTACAGTGCAGTTACCTGTGGTTGGCATGTGGAGTATCTCCAGGTATCTGGAGATGTAGTCTGCTATGACAAGAAAGTTTTCTTTGTCATCTTCACATAGATCTATGTCAATTTTCTTCCACAGCCTGTCTGGGAGAGGTGTTGACAGGGGAGGCTCCTTGTTCTGTGCTCTCCTATGCTCCCGTACATGCAGTTCTCCACTTTGTGTGTGATTTGTGAAGCGATACCAGGCCACCACACTGAAGTGTCTGCTCTCATTCTGAATTTGTTAAGCCCTTGATGACCATCATGTATTCGTTCTAGCATTTCTGACCTCATGGACCCAGGTATCACTATCCTGCTCCCTCTGAGTACCAACCCATCATGCACAGATAGTTCATTTCTCACAGGAAAATACTCTCTTACACAGCTCTGTGTGTGTGTTATGTGTTCAGGCTAGCCATTCCTAATGTACCTGATTACCTCTTGGAGTTGTTCATCAGTGGCTGTCTATGCTCAGATGCCATCCACGGGCTCCTGTATGGCATGTCCGCCACAACAAGTGTTTTCCCCGGAGCGTATTCAGCCTCCAGGTTGAACCTCATCAGCCGTATGAGGAGTCTCTGGCAGCGGACTGGTGTGTTATCAAGGTCTCAGGAGTTAATTAGTGGAATGAATGGTTTGTGGTCAGTGATCAGTTTGAATGCAGGCAGGCCATAAAGGTATTTCTTAAATCTCTCACATGCCCACACAGATGCCAGGCACTCTTTTTCTATTTGAGCGTACCTTGTCTCAGCATCACTCAGTCGCCTCGAACAGACTGGTCTCCAATCTTCACCATGGAGCTGCAACAGCATGCCCCCAATCCCATAGCTGCTAGTATCAGCTGAGACCACTGTGCTCCTGTTAGCATAACATAATACACTAAGGTAGGTGACGTTGTGAGAAGCGCTTTGATTTTATCGAAGGCTGCCTGCTGCACGGGACCCCACATCCAAACTGATTTTGATCTTAACAGTTCATACAGTGGTTGACCAACTGTGGCGAGGTCAGGAATATATTTCCACAGGTAGTTTATCATTCCAAGGGCTCTCCTTAGCTCTTGGACATTTTCAGGCGGGGTGAGCTTATTGATTGCTGACACTTTAACTGGGTCAGGTCGCACGCCATCTTTGTTGATCACCTGACCCAGGAAGTGTAACCAAAGAGCATGGATACCAAAAGGCGAAGCTCAATAGAACACCCCATAGCAACAGACTCGCCCATGGTTTCGTCCTACCGCCGCCATTTTGGACCGTCAGCAGACCGCAGCAGACCCACTTGCATACAAAAACACACAGACAAACTGAAGAATATTGCTATTAATTATGTTTACAATGCTACTCATCTCGTGATAGCTTGGTCACAGCTGCTTTTTCACAGCAAAATATAGACTTTAAAAAAAAACAAAATGAGGAAAAACGGCCGAGATGGCATCTCTACATATTACATCCACTTATGAGAAGATTAACTTAATTACTCCTTCAAAATCACCCCATAAGCCAATCTACCAAAAAAAAAATCAATAAAAAAAAAAAAAATCAATATTTTAACTAGAAACACATTAATGGTGACGTCACATAGTCAGGAATAAAGATTTATTTACAGTTTGTACAGTAAGGGGACAGTAATAATAATAATAATGATAATAATAATAATAATAATAATATATAAGCTATTTTAATATGATATATTTTAATGCTAAAGCAGCAATCAGTTCTGATATAAATGGTCCAAGAGGCCATATATAGACCTATATATATATATATATATATATATATATATATATATATATATATACATATATCTTCCCACCAAAACTGGCATATTAAATTGATATTAAAACACTTTAAAACGTACACCTCTGTCGGGATCCTTCGGGAAACGGTGGAAGGCCAGGTGCGGAGTGTTCCACCGATAGTTGTTGCAGTTAATTGCACTACACTGTTTTCTTTTACTTTTTTTCTCCTCTCTCCTTGACATCTTCCATGTTGTCTGGGCGCAACAGTCCAAGCTCAACAGCCCAAAATGGCGGGTAGCGCCCCTAGTGGCTGTTAGCAGAAATGTAACGGAGCGTCGCCTCTTGGTATCCATGCTCTTTGGTGTAACTCAGTCTTTCTCAGCATGCACTTCTCTGTGTTTAACCTCAGGCCTGCTGACTCTAGACAGTCCATGACTTTCTGCAGCCCCTCATTGTGCTCACCCATATCCCTCCCATGGATAACAATGTCATCCATGTAGACTGCAACTCCCTGCAACCCTTCCAGTGTCTCCACCATTTTTCTTTGAAAGATCTCTAGGGTGCTGGTAATCCCAAATGGGAGACGTTTGAAGCAGTACCTTTCATAAGGTGTTATGAACGTGGTTAGCCTGTGGCTATCCTTATCCAGAGGGATTTGCCAGAATCCAGAAGCTGTGTCCAAGGAAGAGAAAACTGTGGAGCCACTCAGCTGAGCTATCATCTCTTCAGATGTCGGCAGAATGAACCTCTCTTGACAGCTTTATTCAGTCTCTTTAAGTCAACACATATGCATGATTTTCCAGTCTTTTTCAGGACAGCCACCATCGGCGCACACCACTCAGTTGGTTCTGTTATAGCCTCAATGATGTCGTTGGCCTCCATCCTGTCCAGCTCCTCCTTCACTGCCTTTAACAGGGGTATAGGGACTCGGCGTGCCGTGGCCACTACATAGGGCTGAACATCTTCTTGTAGTGCAATTTTCACAGGTTGTGTTTTCAGTAGGCCAGTATCTCCAAATGCCTTCCTCAAACCGTTCGTCAGAGTAATTGGGCTGACCGATGTTATCTCATTTCCCACCTTCTATATAAGAATTACCTTAAATTCTTCCATCATAATCTTTTTCTCACAATTCACCTTTCCTCGTCCTCTTCTAATGCCCTTTTTCCTGACTGTGTCATCTGGCTATTTCTGTACCTACTTTCTCTCCCATTACTCACAATTTGTGTCCATTCAGCCTCCGTTTCATCATCCACCAATGAACCACTAGCCTACTACTTGCCATTCTGATTCAGTCACAAATCAGATTATTCCAAAACTACTGAATCCAACAACCAAAGATGAAGTAAGATGATAAGGTGATTCACTCTCAATCCTCTCCTTCGACGCCCTCAACAGAAAGTTTGTTTTCCTACACCGTTGGGTCAGTTTTGGTGTTTGTTGTGGGTTTCAGTAACAGGGAGAAGGAACTATTGTCTCTCATTTAAAACTGAAGTCTTGTTTGATTGGACGTTCCCATTTGTTTCTGGAAGTTCCCTTAGATGGGTGCGTACCGCCCTCTGCTGGTGACACTGTGTATAACAGGCCCATGCAGACACCCTCAGAGGGGCAGGTGCCCAAAGTTAAGGGGTACATAAAACACTATTTTAAAACAATATACATACACATAATCTTTAACATGACCTGTTGAGCAACTCATATTGGAACCTTACAACAAACAGAGTCATGCTGTTGTCATTGTCCTGCACCTGATGTAATCAGAGGGGGATTATGATAAATGAACATGAGGAAATTATGACTGCTCTAGTGTCATTTAAGTTGCCTTTCCCTTTAAAAATACTGTAATTCAAATTAAAATTACAGTAAAATCATATGGAATTTGACATGCACATTGTCAGGGTCATCCTGAGCAGGACTCCTTTTAAACAGGGCCGTACCGCCCATAGGGCAGGTCAGGCAAATGCTATAGGCGCCAGCATGCCAGAGGGCGCCAGGGAGTGAGGTGTTTTTTGTTCTTTCCCATTCTATTCGAAAAAATAGACAAGAATACCCTACAAAACAACAACAGTACATATAGCCATACGTCTTTAAGTAATGATGAAATAATATTTCTAATTTAAATTTCTGCCTGCTTGGCATCCTTCTACCTCTCTGGCAGGCAGCATCAATTTCGCCACGGTCCCTAACCGCGCCCCTTTCCTCCTCCCCCCGCTACCTGCCGTCTTCTGTAATGTGATGCTGCTGAGTGACAAACTGACAGCCGGGTGCCATCGTCATGAAGAGGCAGAAGCTCTCTGGGGCGCAGTACAAAAACAAATACAAGAAGAGGAGGAGAAACGTGAACGAGACCGAGGTAATGATGTGATGTGATGAACACTTCATTTAAAATGGTAGAAACACAACGTAAGTTACAGTTACTTAAGCACTTGCAAGCTAACATCAGCTCATTAGCCGCTAATGGTTAGCGGTTAGGCTACTAACGTTACTACGTAACGTCAGTGTTACTGCGACTTCATTAGCCACTTGTTTGAGGAATACTTTAAGCATTCATCTAGAGTTAATGTCAGTTAATGTTGCTCCCATCTTAGAGAAAGCTGGAAAGAAAGACTCAAAGTGTTTGATGGAATGAATAAGCAACATAATTGAATATATTGGCCTATCTTTTCTTTTAATGTTTAGTGTGCTGCTGCACAAACCACTCACTGTTTACCAACCAGGCATATATTCATATACTGTATATTTATGTTTTCCAATTTTCAGATTTGTCCAATTTGTGATGTTACAGTTCCATTTTTTATATTTTGGCTGTTTGCTGTGTTTAAAATGTCATTAGATCGAGGCAGGCTGTAATGTTAGGTGCTATTATGGTTATGCCATGATGGTTTCACAATCAACAGCTATTTGATTAATATATTGTAAAAGCCCAGTTTGTCAAAAATATGTATCACCTCTTTTTAGATGCACTTCTGAAGTATTTGTCCCCCACCTCTGCAAATCCTGGGCCTACTAATGTAACTGCAGCCACCTCATCCACCTCAGCACCAAGTGATGCAGCCTCAAGTGGATCTCCCTCCCACACACAAACTGCCAGTGGAGAAAAGTGCAGCAAATATCTTGCGTAGGGTGCCAAATTGGTCAGGCACGGCCCTGCTTCTAAAATTTCATATAACCTATGAAGGATTTTTTTAAAATTGACATTTCTACTCTGATGAAATTATGAATGTGTTATAATGTAATTTGAAGTGACTTAACCTTTATAGAAACAGTTTGTCAGAAAGTGTGTAGTTAAATCATATGAACCTTTGAAAGATCATAAAAAAAGACAGGTCAAAGATGTTAAAGATGTCAGCTATTGGGGCACCAACAGTCATGAAGGCAGACATGAAGAGAAATAAAGTTCTATGATGATTAAAAAAGCTAAAATAATGAACGGCTTTGGATCTATGAAAAGACAGTGGTCTTAAAACTTGGCCACCAAACTCCAAGACAACTGAAACACTGATTATAAACAAGCTGCTCATAAAGTGGCTCATTAACACAGACACAAACAGATAAGCCTCGACAAACACACACATTCATTTACTGCTGGTTTCACTGCTTCGATCACTGAGAATCATTACAAGATTGTGATAATATTATTGCTACTCTGATTCAGTTCCTGCAGGTTGTAATTCGAATAATACTTATTCTACCTACAGTATATAAATGTATCCATAAATTAAATTAAATTAAAGTTAACTTTTACCTAATTAAAGCACCTATAAATAAGTTATGGATGTGTGTGCGTCCTGATGACCTTGTGATGTTTTTATTTGATATGAATCTATGGAGGAAATCGTCTTGAATGTGCAAGTGTAAGAGATAGTGAGGTTGCTGAAGGGCGGAGGTGATAAATGTGTTATCTCTGGGGTAATCAGAAACAGAGAAGAAGAAGAAGAAGAAGAAGAAGCAGTTCAGCGCAGTTCTCAGAAGACACTGTTACACATCTTTGTCATATTTTGGTGTGTTAAATATTTTGAGTTTTGTCTCAAAGAGGAGGCTGAGATGACTTTGGACCATGACAGCGTGCCTGATGCTTCATCCAGGAGTAAGTCATTTTCAGTAACAGAGCGTGAGTTTGGAGGGCATCATTTTTATCAGAGTCAGGTGTGGGGGTTTTGATTCAGAAAATATCATAATTAGGCAACAAGCTACATATGAAGTTAATTTTTAATCTATTTAATGAGGAGAGGGTGTACAAGAAGTGAAATGAAAGCAGATCAGAGAACACAATATCACACCTGACTGCCTAATAATAATTATGGTGGTTTTGCATGTTTGATTTTCCGCACACAGAGGACAGACTCTTCAGACTGGTTGCTCTGAGCTTTGGACTCCTGTGTATCCTACAAGCTGCTGCCAACATTTCCCTGCGTCTTGCTCTCTGTGAGTGATCTTACATTTCTCTGTAATTTCACCCTGAGACTTAAATTCACCATCTCAACATTACAAGACCAAAGCTTGGAACTACAAACACACTTACCAGCTATGATGATTATGTGACATACTGTATAGTGTGGAGCCAACTTAGTTTCAGGAGTAATGAATTGCAGATGAAATGAACACAGCCCCACACCAAACATACACATGCATACTGTATGGTGTGTACATAAACTAGAATTAACACAAGAGTAGGTGTCTTTTCCCATGACACCCTAACCTCAGTGTTGATATATGGGATATATGGGACTATAGGTACCTAAGGAATCCAGTGTTATCGACCATATCACGCCACCTTCTCGGCAAAGAGGAAGATGGGCGTGACCATTTTCATGGAGGTCCCTCGACCTCTCACCTCAGGATATCTGAATAAAAATGGGAGCTGTGGGTACCCACGAGTCTCCTCTTTACAGACATGTTCCCTTTATATTGATATGATGCAGTTTGGGGCAAAAATCATGCAGTATAAACATGTTATGTTCTGCCTAATTTCTGCATCCTGGGTCCCTAAACAGTCTTGGTATTGAATAAATTGGGTATGAATGGAAATCTGAGACTCTCTTTTATTCAGTGAGCTCAGGTTTATTCATGTGTGTTGAGGCACCCAACTAAAACACAGCATTTATTACGGAGGGTTAACTACAGTAGAACAAATGTATCTTTCTGCTCTTACAGATGCAAAAATGCTAGATTATGAGGCCATTATCAAAAATCTGACTGAAGAGGGAGAAGATTTGAAGAGGAAGATGATCACCTTTGGTGAGTACGAGGAAGAAACCAAATACATTCTCATTAACATGGGAATAAAAAGATGCATTATAAAAATGTTTTTCTACCTCCTGTTAGGCCAACATGTTTTTTTGTTCTTATATTCTTATACTACTTCCTATGTGAACTTTATTAGCATCATTTTTATTTATCATTATTATTATTTTGCTTTCTTCAACAGATAATCACTCCCAACAAGGATGGGTGTATTTCAACCACAGTTTTTATTACATTTCTTCTATTAACAAGTCCTGGCAAGACAGTAGAGACGACTGTCTGCAAAGAGGTGCAGACCTGATCATTATCAACAGCAGAGAAGAACAGGTGAGTAATTTGGCTGTGAGAGAAAAAGGGGAAGTCAAATCAAAGGTCAAGTAATCTCTCAAGACAGATTCTGCAATTTACATTGTAAAGGAAGAAAAAAAATCCTTTTTTTTTTTTTTTTTTTTTTTTGTTTTACCGATGTATTTCCAGATTGGGTGGAGAGTGGCTAAAATTGTAATATTTCATTTATGTTTTATATTGTTTTTTTTTTTTTCTCTCTTTCTCTCGCTCTTACTGTAAACAAGGAATTTGCAAGAAAGTTCAAAGGGCTCAGGTGGATTGGACTGACTGACAGTGAGACAGAGGGGACATGGACATGGGTGGATGGGACTGCACTGAACACAAGGTTCATAAATTCCTTTTTTTATTAAAGATAATGATTAATATGTAGTATTGCTATATATTAAGGAACTGGTCTTCCTACTACTGCCACCAGTACTTCCAGCTGGTGGCAGTACTGAGTGCACTGCCGCTGAGCAGCACTCCAGTAGGTGAGTGGGGAGGAAGTCCTGCACCACCTTTGATTTTATGTGTTGCAGAGGTGGAAATTATGAATCACTCAGCTTCTTCTAGGTGTTTCATTCAGGGCTGATCAAAGATTTGAGCAGTTTAACTTTCTTTAGGCCAAGCTGTTGCACCACTGTTCAAATAAACTCTTTTACACCTTGGGTCACCAAAAAACTAAAATTATTTTTTGTAATGCTGAAACACTCAGGCGACCCGCCAAGACTTCACTCCAGCTTCTTTGGTTGTGTTTCCTGCTAAGAACATTCTTTGATGTTTGTTTTCAGCTACTGGAACGCTGGGGAGCCCAACAGCTATCAAGGCATTGATGAAGACTGTGGAGAAATAAGGCTTTATGACAGGGAATACAACTGGAATGATTCACCATGTAAACAGCAAAACTTCTGGATCTGTGAGAAGGTGGTGGCTCCATGACTCAGCATCCAAATCTGCCCTAGACTGGCGATCGATAAGCTGCAGGGGAAGTGTCTCATCATCATGTACGAACACCAACATGTCACCACAGGAAAAACACAGGTGTCAATAATAAAATGAATGATGGCTAAAGTCCATGTAACTGCTTCACTTTCAGGGTCCTGGTGTGTTGGCTCACTGTCACAGTGTCACCATTTGTTGGGACACTTGAATAGAACAGAGCCATTAGTGTTACACTGTGCTTTCCTGACAAGTCAAAATGTCTGCTATTGTTCAAAAAATTAGTGAAGACAGAAATATATCATTAATATATTGATCGATTCATTACTAAATTAATTATTTTGTCAGTAGCCATCATTATCATCTTCATATAAAACCTGATTATATTGCAATCGTCACAAGTTCAACTCTGCAATCACTTCTGACAACATCAAGTCTTTAAAGTGTATATAATCACATCAGAGTGCAGATACATTTCATTTGTTTAATTGTCTAACCTTCGGTAGACCCTTTAATGACTCATCAGCAGTGTCAAGAGGAGCTTTTGTAAATCTATGATTGCTTTACTCACTGCTTTGTGTACAGCCCAACACATTGTGTATTTATGAATAAATTGTATCTATTTTATGATAGGTTAGAAGTTGATTTTGCATTTATATTATAATTGGCTATTTCAGGATAAATGGTTTTTGATTTATTCAGAAAATAAATCAAAAACCGTTTATCCTGAAAGAGCCAATTTTGCTATATTATAAGCTTTGAAGCATCAGCTACTAAAACAATGGAGTTATTGGATTTCTGAGCTATGCACAGTTTGCAAAATTGTTTTAAATACAGTCACTCCACTGTTACAACTGTGTACTCCACTGTTCCCAGTGTACAGAGACAGTTGTCACATATGCCAGGGATGGTTGTAACATGTCTATAAATAAACATAATTAATCAAACAAATACTCAAAATGAAAAGATTATTTATTGTTCATGTTACTGTGACTATTCATTCATTGGTCGCAAAATAAATGGAAACACACAGATGTAGCTTACATGATACAAAGTAGCTGGTCTGTGGTAAAGTGTAGACCTAGCTTACACTAAGTAGCAAGCTTGTGCGCAGGAGTGTTATGTGTGTTGCTTGGCAACAGTATTGTTCCAGTTGCTGGACTATGTGTGTTGGTGGAGCTAAATATATCATTAAATAAACAAACAAATCATAAGCTGTTGCGGCTTTTTATCGTTAAAATGGTGCTTGTAGAATTGTTGTATAAAAGCAATATCACACTGGAGGTCGTGCTGTTATACTGAATATTATCAGCACAGTTAAAATTATTTGGCACTGATTTTTTTTCCATCTGTGCCATCCTCAGGAAATGTTCTGCCTCTTGCTGTTTTTTTCCTGTTATCTTATGACCTGCTTTTCCACTGACTTAGCATGCAACTGATCATCATTAACTTAGCATGTAATCAAGTCTGTTCAGGTCTTCAGGTTTTTTAAATACAAATGGAGGTACTTGGTTCAGAGATGGTTGTAACAAGGCGTTAAAACTGTCCCAGTATCCCCAGCCTCACCTACTGTAAACTACCCTGACTGTTAGTTTAACAAATGTGTATCATTTTTATTTTTAGCTTGAAAGACGCTGATTCTGATGAGACTTGTTTGGACTCCTTGACATTTGATCTCAGCACAGTATCCAAAGTTAAAATTTTACCTAAAAACAAACAAACAAACAACAACACCAAAACAAACAAAGAAAAAAAGAAAAAAACAAAACAAAAAACTAAACCCAACAAAAACAAATAACACCAAAAAACAAACAAACCCATTCACAAAACATTTGCCAATTATTTTCTCTGGGAATTTTTAAATGTGGCTGCTTTTTTGTAAACAAGAAGACAATCTCACTGAATATGTGCAGAGTGATGTAATCACTCCAACTTGTTTCTTATTGAAAGGAATTCAACTGCCCCTGTCACCACTGTCCCTGGTGTCCAATACATTATCATTTTGTTATTCTTTGGTAGGTCTTGGAAAGCCTATTCCATCTTTTTTGTAGTTTGTTTAATTGATCTATCTGAAAACACTATTTGTCTGTGTGTTTTGATGATGTCCTTCTATTAACTTCTTGATCAAGTTGTCGTCTGTACCTTCAGTGTTCAGAGAAACAGATAACAAAATGATGTCTAAAAGCCATCATCCCTTAATGATTTCCCTGAATAAATGTGATTTCTCTTGTCAAAGTATAGAAAAGAAGGAGATCTAGCCTAAGAAATAGAGACTGATGAAGTCAGGTTTTTGTTGTTGTTGTTGTTGTTGTTGTTGACACTAGGTGTGTGTTTTTAAAATGACACAGCAACATAAGGATGTCCTTACCCTTACTGCCATAGGTTTATGATGTAATATAATACATATGTGTGCTCATATGTGTCCTCGTCTAAACACCAGGTCGACATCCAACTTCTTTTCTAGTGTTAGTGAGTTCCATCATTAAAGTATCATGTTCATCACCCTCAGTGACAAACCTCCACTTCCTTTGATTTCCTCAGGCAGCGCATTTTTTGCTGCTGTGTTGATGTTATCACAAGAAATTTGGAAACATGCAGATTTGTATCTCATAACTGTGAAAGACCGTAAAGTTCAGTCTGTAATCAGGTATCCTGCATGTAGAGAATCATGACATTTAAATCTACACTTCTGTGGTTGGGAATCAAATGTTTATTCTTGAGAAATTGGTCTCATTATCACAGTCATCAAATGCTCCCCCGCATCTCTCAAGGCAGACTTAAATGCAGCTTTTGATTTCATATTGAATCGGACCTAAACCATCCAGTGCTTTTGTAAACCAACAGTAGTATTTTGAAACTGATAGAACAGAACTGGACAGATGTGATCCAGTTTCTTGGTCTTAGTGAGAACTCAAGCAGGAGCGTTTTGAATCAGCTGCAGCTGTCTGATCAGTTTTTTTCGGCAAAGACAGTTATGGTAGTCAAGTCTAGTGAAAATAAATGCATGGACAGTGGGGTTTTTTTTGTAAATCTGGCCGAGACACAAGTCGTTCTATCCTTGATATGTTCTTAAGGTGATAATAGACTGACTTTGCAATTGTCTTAATGTGGCTATTGAGATTCAGGTCTGAGTCCATGACTAAATGAAGATTTCTGGCTTGGTCCGTCAACTGAGCACTGACTTTTAATTGTTGCTACTTGGCTCCAAGAACAGTTAACTCAGTTTTGCCTTTGTTTAGTTGGAGAAAAATGTCACACATTCAATAATTGATTTGTTCAATGCACTCAGTCAGAGCTTGTATTGGACCAAAGTCCCTGGTAATATGGTTATGTAAATTTGTGTGTCATCTGCATAATTATGGTAACATTTTGTTTTATTTCCTCACCTTTGCCAGAGAGCGAAGCTTTTGATTTCCTAGTCCATTTGAGTCCCAACCCTCACCTATGGTCATGAGATTTCGGTAGTTACAGAAAGAATGAGATTGCAGATTCAAGCAGCAGAAATGAGCTTCCTCCGGAGGGTAACTGGCCTCAGCCTCAGAGATAGGGTGAGGAGCTCAGACATCCGTAGGGGAGCTCAGCATAGAGCCGCTGCTCCTTTGTGTCAAAAGGGGCCAGTTGAGGTGGTTTGGCCATCAAACAGTATGCCTCATGGATGTCTCCTGCAGGTCGAACTGGTAGGAGGCCCTGGGGTAGACTCAGAACATGCTGGAGGGATTATACCTTATCTGACCCTGCTGACACTTCAGGATCCCCCAGGAGGAAGCTTTGTTGGGGAGAAGGACATTTGGAGTATTTTGGTCATCCCGCTGCCCCCTGAGTTCTGGCTAAGCAGATTAAAATGGCTGGCTGGATGGATGGATTTTTTCCACCATAATCTGAGACTGTGGAGGAATGTAGATGTTAAACAGTAGAGGTCCCAGAATGGAGCCTTGGGGAACTCCACGTCATTTTTGTACACTCAGATGTATAATTATTTATATACACAAAGTAGTCTCTATCCTTTAAGTGGGAACTGAACCAGATTAGTGCCGTGCCAGAAAGTCCCACCCAGATTTCCAGTTGATGTCACAATATGTTGTAGTCAGCCGTATCAAATGCAGCACTGAGATCCAGTAATACTGGATTAATATGGATTAAAAAATCTTTTCATATCTCAATAAAAAATGGTCTTGGTGTGCAAAGGGCTACGTCTTTATATGCCAGTATTGTGTTAGAAAACTTGCTGATTGAGTGTATAAAAATAGAAAATTTTCTCTTCTGTTGTGGGAGAATTGCAGGTCATGATTATAATATATGTATGTACATATTTGATTTCTCTTCATAAAAGAAGTGTTCTGGTGAAATTTGTCAATATCATTTAAGATCCACAATAACTGATGGGGTTATTCTGAACCATGAGAACATCAGGTGATCAGGTGAGTTGAAGCTGTTGTTTTAACCCAGGGAAATAAAATGTATGTACATAAAGTGTAAAGAAGAACCAAACAGCAATAATGTCATACATTTATTTACACAGAACTTATCTAGCATCAAATGCAAAGTACCTTTAAAGAAATAAATGAAATGCAGAAGCAAGACAATCCAATATAAAAGTAGTAAAATTTAGACCCAAAGAAATAAAAATGCATCTGTATCTCCAGATAAAACAAGGGGGCTTAAAAGACAGCAAGCATGAGCAAAAACCCAGTCACCTGATGATCTTTACCTGGAGTCTGTCTGGACACAATCGCACTCAAAGAAACAAATACAGACACATTAAAAATATATGTACAAATCTCACACTGAAAGGCACATCAGCCCCTAAAATTAAAGGACAAAATATGTTGTTTGTACACAACAAAGCGTTTTCTACTCCGATGCCCCTATCTGCAGGACGATGTCATTTGTTGTTGCCCTCAAAAAAATTTCAAAATCACAGTGGAATATAAATATGTTTAATGATGAGACAACATCATAAGGGTTTGGTTATGCCCTGAGTTATACAGCCATTTTGTTTTCGCAGATCCAGAATTTTTTTGTTTCACATGATGCATCATTCCAGGTATTTCGGTGATCACTGTCATTTGTTTCTACACAGTCTTCATTTCCGCCATTATTGTTGGGTTCCTCAGATCTCCAGAAGCTGAAAGTAAACACAAATATGCTTTTAACACAAAACAGAAGCATTTCATGAACAGCAACACACAGAATGTGGACAAGTTTAAGTTAAAACAACAATTAAATATTATTTTTTGTTGACAGTGAAATTATAATCTCTTAAAACTCCAGAGTAATGTGTGTACCTTGTTGTCAGCAGAGTGCCATCCACCCATTTCCATACCCCCTCTGTCTCTCTGTCAGTCAGTCCAATCCACATTATCTTTTGGTATTGTCCTGTGAAATTCTTGTTTTAAAAGAGAAATTCATATTTAAACAATGTCTCACGCATGCAAGTGCACACACACACACACACATACACACCTGTTCCTCTTCGCTGTTGATAATCATTAGGTCTGCACCTCTTTGCACACAGTCATCTCTGCTGTCTTGCCAGGTTTTTTCGATTGAAGAAATATAGTAGAAACTACCACTGAAATACACCCATCCTTGGTTCAAATAATGATCTGTTGTTAGAGGAAAGAACAGACATTTCTAAACAACAAAAATACGTTGAAAAACTACTTTGAACGCATGTGTGCACTTTTACCTGCTCAAAACAAAACAACACAAAACAAACAAACAAAAACGTTAGGACAAGTAATTTTAGTCACAAGCTGATGAAAGCTTGTCTGAAATGTATTGGAAACACATTATTTAGAACGTTGTGAGGCCTGACCACATACTCTGTAACAGCATGTGACTATTTTTTATGCACATGATATGTTCCTTTTTTTGTTTCCTTACGACACTCACCAAAGTTACTCAGCTTCCTCTTCAACTCATCTCTCTCTTCAGTCAGGGTTTTATAATTCTCCTCAATACCTAGTGGAGAGGTTATCGTCACTTACACCAGAATGTTCACAACTAAAGAGAAAGTTTACTTTCAAACAGAATGTCCACATTAAACTGATCTATTAATGACAGTTAGTCATTAAAGCTACAGTTTGTAACTTTATTAAAAAATAACTTATTGTCATATTTGCTGAAACTGTAACCGCTTCCACACAGAAGTAGATAAAACACATGATCTAATCAGGTTCCTCCTCACAGTGCTTCTAAGAGGGCGTTTACACCTTGCCAGCTATTTTCATAAACGGACATTCCACCATCTCCATTTTCAAAAAGATCTTCGTTTACACTTACCCGTGTATACAGTACAGGCCAAAAGTTTGGACACACCTTCTCATTCAATGCGTTTTCTTTATTTTCATGACTATTTACATTGTAGATTCTCACTGAAGGCATCAAAACTATGAATGAACACATGTGGAGTTATGTACTTAACAAAAAAAGGTGAAATAACTGAAAACATGTTTTATATTCTAGTTTCTTCAAAATAGCCACCCTTTGCTCTGATTACTGCTTTGCACACTCTTGGCATTCTCTCCATGAGCTTCAAGAGGTAGTCACCTAAAATGGTTTTCCAACAGTCTTGAAGGAGTTCCCAGAGGTGTTTAGCACTTGTTGGCCCCTTTGCCTTCACTCTGCGGTCCAGCTCACCCCAAACCATCTCGATCGGGTTCAGGTCCGGTGACTGTGGAGGCCAGGTCATCTGCTGCAGCACTCCATCACTCTCCTTCTTGGTCAAATAGCCCTTACACAGCCTGGAGGTGTGTTTGGGGTCATTGTCCTGTTGAAAAATAAATGATTGTCCAACTAAACGCAAACCGGATGGGATGGCATGTCGCTGCAGGATGCTGTGGTAGCCATGCTGGTTCAGTGTGCCTTCAATTTTGAATAAATCCCCATCTGTGTCATCAGCAAAACACCCCCACACCATCACACCTCCTCCTCCATGCTTCACAGTGGGAACCAGGCATGTGGAATCCATCCGTTCACCTTTTCTGCATCTCACAAAGACACGACGGTTGGAACCAAAGATCTCAAATTTGGACTCATCAGACCAAAGCACAGATTTCCACTGGTCTAATGTCCATTCCTTGTGTTTCTTGGCCCAAACAAATCTCTTCTGCTTGTTGCCTCTCCTTAGCAGTGGTTTCCTAGCAGCTATTTGACCATGAAGGCCTGATTGGCGCAGTCTCCTCTTAACAGTTGTTCTAGAGATGGGTCTGCTGCTAGAACTCTGTGTGGCATTCATCTGGTCTCTGATCTGAGCTGCTGTTAACTTGCGATTTCTGAGGCTGGTGACTCGGATGAACTTATCCTCAGAAGCAGAGGTGACTCTTGGTCTTCCTTTCCTGGGTCGGTCCTCATGTGTGCCAGTTTCGTTGTAGCGCTTGATGGTTTTTGCAACTCCACTTGGGGACACATTTAAAGTTTTTGCAATTTTCCGGACTGACTGACCTTCATTTCTTAAAGTAATGATGGCCACTCGTTTTTCTTTAGTTAGCTGATTGGTTCTTGCCATAATATGAATTTTAACAGTTGTCCAATAGGGCTGTCGGCTGTGTATTAACCTGACTTCTGCACAACACAATTGATGGTCCCAACCCCATTGATAAAGCAAGAAATTCCACTAATTAACCCTGATAAGGCACACCTGTGAAGTGGAAACCATTTCAGGTGACTACCTCTTGAAGCTCATGGAGAGAATGCCAAGAGTGTGCAAAGCAGTAATCAGAGCAAAGGGTGGCTATTTTGAAGAAACTAGAATATAAAACATGTTTTCAGTTATTTCACCTTTTTTTGTTAAGTACATAACTCCACATGTGTTCATTCATAGTTTTGATGCCTTCAGTGAGAATCTACAATGTAAATAGTCATGAAAATAAAGAAAACGCATTGAATGAGAAGGTGTGTCCAAACTTTTGGCCTGTACTGTATATACACAAGAGCATGCCAAACCTGTAGGTGGCAGTGTAACGACAAGCTTAAGCCTTCCATGTATCCATTGTCACCATAGCAACATAGGTCGCACTTTTGACACAGGCGCAACTTCCGGCGCATACTGTGACGTCGGCTGCCTATAACTCCGTTTATCTCGGTTTATCTCAGTTTACATGCAAAAGAGCAACCAGAGTTTTCCAAAATCTCCACTCTGGCCGGAGTTTTTAGAAAGACTCGTTTTCAGAGGAGAAATCTCCGTTTGCGTGTAAACGAAGGGCACAAACGAAGGAAGATGTCTCCGTTCATCAAAATCACCGTGTACGTGTAAACGGCCTCTAAAGCACTTGTTAGAATCTACTGCGGCTCACAGAAAACAACCAATCAGAACCGAGGAGTCTCAGCCAGCAACCTGATCAAGCTGATAAAATATGAATGCTGGTCATACTGTCAAACTAAGCAGCGCTGATCAAATATGAATCCAGATTCTATTATTGCGTCACGTATTTCTTGCCACAATTGTTTTCAGAAGTTTTAGTGCACTGTTTAGCTGTAAAATGGAAAATTTGCTCCAGCTCCTGGGCTGTGCTTTGTTTTCAGCTCAACTGTTTCCAACATAGTGGCCGGGTCACAAACTCACTTTCTCATTCTACAGCTAAACAGTATATATGTTTCTGAAAACATCTGATGTGAGAAATAGTTAATGCAGTGGCAGAATCTTGATTAAGAAATTTCACACGAGAGGGAGTGATGTTATACTCGTATATCATCACGGCTGTGATTCGGTCATAGGCACGAGGCCGACAATCACAGCCGTGACGATATATGAGTATAACATCATGAGCTCGAGTGTGATATTGCTTTTATACAACAGTTGAACAGTTAAATAAGCAAGGCTGATTAAGAAATGTTGAAAAATGAGGACAAAATAGATAATTTAAGCATTTTATTTGTCTTCCGCCAACAAAAATAGTTCCCTCAGGACCCTCCGCTGTCACCGTTGCTATGTAACGTTAACATAAACATGGTGCGCCAGGCACTTACTCTTTATACACATTTATCTGCACATTTCCATTAATTGTGCAGCCGGTGAAATAAGTCTCTGGTGACTGCATGGTGGACTGTGGCTTCACAGGCAACGCCGACTCTGCCTTCTGATCTGACAGTGTGTTGCTCCATCGTTTCCTGCTCTCCATGGATGGCTTCCAGTAGCTTTTTAACGAGCTCTCAGACCTGCAAGACAAACGTTATACTTTAGGGCCCGACTCCTAATTAGAAGACTAACTTTACACATAGGCTACGTTAAAACAACATCATACCTGTGCCTACTCACTGTCATGATCTCCCTCGCTTCAGGTCCCGCATCTGACAGCTTCTGTATGGCAGTCGCCCTGAGGCTGAGATTGGTGTAGATAGCTGTTGTCCCTGCCTCTTTACACAACTTCGGCAGCATCTGTGCGAGTAACTTTATTCCCAGTGGAGCTTTAGTGTACCAGATATTGTCTGTGTGAGCTGCTGTCATCCTGGGCTTCAGATAAAGGGCATTTGCATCTGGTGGAAGTTTGTTTAAATACTTTTCCAGGGATGTAACGTAACTGCTGACCTAACTGACACTAACCATCAGTTTTGATTTGATTGTTGATTGCAATCAGCTGTGAGGCGGAGTGATACATACACAGTGAAATAACCGTGATGTTGTACTCCAATATCGTCACAGTTTTACTGTCTCTCGACCAATCAGATTGCAGGGCCGGAACTAACTGTTGTATAATTCATATTTGATCTGCGCTGCCTAGTTGAAAAGTTTGATAGCAGCTCACCAGCCATGACTGACAGCTGCGTTAGAGGCTCCTCGATTCTGATTGGTTGTTTTCATTTACTGTGTGATACTGCCATTAGAAGCAATACGAGGAGAAAGAGTACGTGATTTTAATTCTTTACAGAATATCTGTCTTATGTAACACTGTGGATAAGTGACAGTTTCAGCAAATATTACACAATGTATTTTTTTTTAAGTTACTAACTACAGCATTTAAAGAACTATTCTCTCAAGCAAATACAGACCAGAGACGCAAACTGTCACCTAATGTACACTAGACTTCAGGAAGTTGAAAATACTGCATGATAATGCATGATAATAAATCATGAATTCAACCATAGAAAGTCCCATCCTCTCTTCCAGATTATTGGAGTAGTTTCATTATCGTACTTATGAAGGTTGATGCTCCTCAACTCGTCTCTCTCCTCAGTCAGATTTTTAAAACTGGCATCAATCCCTGGTGGAGGGGCTAACATCATTTGCAACAGAATCAGATTATGTTCACAACTAAAGAGACAATTCACTTTAACACAGAATTTCCATATAACATGAATCTTTCCATAAAGCTGTAGGTATTTTTATAAGTTAAATGTATCTGTTAAACAAACAATTCTGTCATACAGCGACAAACCACACAACCATGGTATCACACAGGAAATGGCAACGCCTGTAGTGACAAACTTCAACTCTGTTAGAAAATGAATTCATATTAATTAATATATGATGTAATAATTTAATAAAACTCACAGAGAGCAAGACGGAGGGAAATGTTTAGAGCAACTTGTAGGACACACAGGAGACAAAAGCTCACGGCAACACATCTGAGCAGTTTTCCTCCTGTGTATGGAAAACACACACACACACACATACACACACACAAACACACAGTGCATTACCTGATTAACAGTTTTCTAAGCACTTAGGACACTAACCACAACTATCACAAAAAGGCGAGAAGACTAAAAAGGGACGACTGCTGGTTGTCAGACTCTTTTTTGACTTTCTGTCAGACATCAAACAGGTCTCGTTGGTATAATGTCACAGCCATGTGATCGAAATTCTAGTATTAAATATCATCTTTGAAATGGGTAATCTGTCCGTCAAAAGGTAAACATGACATTCATACAAAAAAAGAAAATACAACAATGTTTAAATGGTCACAGAGTTGATAAAAATAAATAAATAAATAAAGACCAGGAAACTAAAAGGACGTTTCCACTTCTACACTGAACCTACACAGATTCTCTGGATGATGTTTTCTTAAATCTCTAAATGACAGTATACCCTGTGTGACCTTGTGATGTTACTTTGATGTTTCAAACAGCCAAACATTGATAGCAATTCTGTCTCACCGGGCACTG
This sequence comes from Epinephelus lanceolatus, assembly GCF_041903045.1. Taxonomy (NCBI): domain Eukaryota; kingdom Metazoa; phylum Chordata; class Actinopteri; order Perciformes; family Serranidae; genus Epinephelus; species Epinephelus lanceolatus. Next base: position 14,911,384 of record NC_135736.1, on the reverse strand, counting down.
TGGTACCATCTTCATCACTGTGACTCTTGGAGGCAGCAGTCCTGGCTGACGCATCAGAGAGGTTCATCATCTCCACAGTGATCTCTGATGCATTTTCATAGACGGCCATATTTCACTCAGAGTGTGATGGATGTCTTACTGGTGGTTTCTGTGATCTGCTTCTTCTTTTGTGCGCTGCTTAAACTGCAAAGCACTCATGTACTTCCTCATTTTAAAGTACCGGTAAATGTTTTTTTCACACTAATTTCACTGATGTCATATTTTTCATTTTGAGATTCCATGCCTTCTTAAATTCAACAACATTAAATAAACAAATGAGCTCTTTACACCCAGTAGTCCTTTTAATTATTGGTATTATTGTCACAAAAGTTAAGCTCCTATAACCAAAAAAGATACAATACAAACTTAACTGTCAGAACAGATACAGGCTCAGTGAACATTTACTCAGAAGTGAGAAGAAGTGCTCACAAAAATAGACTTCCTCCTGTACAGTGAGAACTGCTCTTCACTTAAAGGAAGGTCTGTTTGTCTTAAAAAAGTCACAGTAATGTTGAGAGTTAAACCTGAATTTCTTACATGATGAACAAAAAACACGAGAGACAATGCATCAACTGTGAAATTATTTCATTGAGAATTATAAAATGTTTACTAGCTAATTCCTGATCTGTTAGCACACTGGGACGAACTTTTCATTGCTGTTATTGTGATATAGTCACAACACGCAACACAGAATACTATCTGCTGTTGAAACACAAAACAAGTCATCACTGTTGGAAATTCACTTTTGTCTACCTGCAATTGTGGCTAGTAGATTCCAAAATCTAACAGCCACTCAATAGATTACCATGGTGTTTGGGCTGACTGAAGCAAATCTAGCAGATATTTGCATATTTGGCTGGTGACTGGTGCTAATTTCCAACCCTGGCTGGAAGAATTGGAGGTAAGATGGTGGGTTTTCTAAAACAGGTGCTGCAAACAGTGAGAACTGATCTAATCCCTGAAAAACAACAGAAGTGTGTCTGTCATGTTCACAACAACGTCTCTTAAACCATGACTTGGTTACACCTGTTATTTTGAATAGGCATCTAGTGCTGCTCAAATGTTATTTTCTGATCCATTTCTGACTTGTCTGTTGATATTTTCCTTCTCTGCTTCTGCCCCCTACGTAATTAGAAAAGACAACAGAAGCGAAACCATCGGTTGTAGTTATTGTGCAGCATATACTCAACAGGAAGAAAGTCATATGATACATTTTCACCATGTCAGGAAAGGGTTCATACTTTAAAAGCAGATATCTCAAAAGATGGAGTGAGAAGCTGGTCATCAGTGGAGGGGTGGGTTATTTACAGCAGAGGTGCCATTTCTTTGTTGGAAATTTCCTTTCATGAGAACATGACTGCATAGCGTCAAGATGCATTGTTGCCATATAACTACTATATGTCGTGTGTGTGTGTGTGTGTGTGTGTGTGCGCGCGCGCGCGCGCATCGGGGCGAAACTCCGCCGTGCGCAATACAGAGAGCACAGAAGAACTGTAAATGCGCCACCATGTACAGACAGAAATGACATGCCGTGGTATAAATAAGATAAATAACATAAGGCTATTTAGTTTGTTTAATAAAAAGACATGGACCTGGGGTCCGTTTCACAAAGCAGGTTCAACAAACTCTGAGTCTAATCCTGAACTCTGAGTTGATCTACTCTGAGATAGGAAACTCTGAGTTTCCGGTTCCAGAACAGCTGATTTGAATCAGTTTAATCAACTCGGAGTAGTTTCACCTGGAGTTAAGCGCGTGCACCACAACTATAAAAAGCCAGCATAAATGGAGCTCCGATTCGACGAGTCACCATGGCAACAGGGAAGAGGAGGGCTGCGTTTTTCACCCCACTAGAATTATAAATCTTAATGCGCTCATACGGTGAGTTTGAACACGTTTTCAAAAAGAAGTGCAACACCGCTGCAGCTGCAAAGGAGAGGGAGACGGCGTGGGAGAACATTGCTGCTTGGGTCAGTGCGTAAGTTTAAATGTAGTCCTTTGCAATCACAATAATATTACAGGGGAAAACTGCTTGAATGGTAGCCTATTAATTTATTTCATTTAGCTGCAATCCCGCGGGGGAGAAGCGCACTTGGCAGCAGCTTAGGATGAAATATAAAAACATTGTTCAAACAGGTAAGACCTCGGCATAATCTCATGGGGGTACCTCATTTTGATCATGTTTTACATTGCAAAGTAAATATTAAGTGGCTGTTTGACTGTGCAGTTGTTTTATCCCCAACATAATGCTGTTTTCACACACATAAATGTCTTCTCATCTATATTATGTTCTGTTAAATAATTAAGCCTATTTAAACTAACACAGACTTCTACTCAGCCAACAGAAAGAAGGCAGATGCCAGTAAAACGAGCACACTTTTCTAACCGCCGTGCATACAGTTGCCTTACTCAAGTGCTCAGCATCTCCGACATTGTACAAAAAACTTCCATTTGCAAAGAAACGCAGTGCAACACACAATATCTGCTGGGATGTGAGAGCATGACTACGATTGGTAATGTTGCAAATGTAAGGACGGATTAGGTTGTGTATGTAGATGATGGACTGTGACGTGAAACGGTACAGCTCAAAAAGATAATTGTGTGGAAATGCTAGAACATCTATGCGCAGTCTGATAACCATCTCCCAACGAATATTTAATTCTCTGCGCAGTAATGCTGCACCTTCATCCACACAATCGTTATCAAAAGGACATGCCATGTTAGTGAAAAAAGTCGCCACCTACTGTGCCTAATGGACTTCTAATATACTGACTCTGATTTTTTTAATGATTTTTTAAAATGACAGTCGGCAGAACTAGGCTACACCAAAACTTGCCTGCTGATTGAATGAATGAGGAAATCCAATGCAGTGTGTGGCTCTCAAAGAGGGCGGAGACAGAGAGAAACTCGAGGTTCATTGAGAAAAACCTGCTCCCGACCAGGTTAGGTTCATAGAGTCTGTTACTACGGTAACTGACCAAGAGCTTAAGTTACCTCTCTCTCTGAAACAGGCTAGAGTTACCTCCCTCTTTCTCTGGTTTGAGTTACCTCCCTTTTTGAAACAGAAAACACAGAGTTTCCCTCATTTCAGGGTTAACAGACTCTGAGTTTTCACTAAACCTGCTTTGTGAAACGGACCCCTGATCTATAGGCCTGGATATGAAGCGTCCGTAGCGCCAAATAATATAATGGTAGTTTCTAAAGAGCTAAGACGAAAAAAATAAAATAAAATAAATCAGCCCTCCAGATGTACGTTAAGTCATTTTTCTTTTGATGACTGAAATGTTTAACCACTAATCCTTAGCCGTATTTTAAGTGTAACCCTTCACCATAAATAACACTAGTGTGTTTATCAATAAAAATAGAACATTTTTCACACATTAAAAGCACAACTTAAAATTAAAAGCATAACTTGGCTCTCAGAATTCACCAGATTGATGCCTTTAAATCAAATATATATACAAATATATTTCTCCCGGAGGAGCATGCCCCCGGACTTATTTATTTGCTGTTGTTGCACTACTCTTGCTAGCCTAGAATTTGATAATAATCACATGCAATAATTCAAAAACCATCATTCCAAATGATCTTCAAGCATTATAATGTAATGTAATCAATAATGTCTAATCAACCTCCTTGACTGATATTTTTTTAGTCAAATAATGTGAACATTTTCTACAGCTGGCCCAAATCAAAACATGTTTGTGCCTTTAATTAATTACAAATCACAATTGAAAATAAATCTGTTTTACGATGTAACAACATTGGTTTGTTTGTGTCCAGATTTACAGAGTCATTTTCTTTTCACAGATCCAGAAGTTTTTAATTACACATTCTAAATCATTCCAGCTGTTTTTGTAATCATGGTAGTTTACTGCCACACAGTCTTCGTTTGTGCCTTCATAATTGTTTGGTTCCCCAGAGTGCCAGAAGCTGAAATGAAAAAACAAATATGCTTTTCATAAAGAACACGAACTATCAACACATTAATACACAGAATGTGACTAAGTTAAAGTTAAAGCAATCATTGAAAATTTTGTTTTATTGACAGTGAAATTGTCAGCTTAGGTACTGTTATGTCTAAATTTGAATTAAAGAGTGATGTGTGTACCTTGTTGTCAGCAGAGTGCCATCCACCCATTTCCATACCTCCTCTGTCTCTCTGTCAGTCAGTCCAATCCACATTATCTGTCGGTATTTTCTTGTGAATTCCTTGTTATTAAAGCAAAACAAACAAACATATAATATACATGTATAACCACTGTCACATGCATACACACACACACACACCCACACCTGTTCCTCTTCGCTGTTGATAATCATCAGGTCTGCACCTCTTCGCACACAGTCATCTCTGCTGTCTTGCCAGGTTTCCTTGATTGAAGAAATATAGTAGAAACTACTACTGAAATACACCCATCCTTGGTTTGAATAGTGAGCTGTTGATAGAAGAAAGAAAAAGACATATAAATGCTTCCAGGTTGAAGATGTGTGTCAAGCAGCCACATTTTAGAATATGTAGCTTCTTTGCAGTAACACCTAGATTTGATCCTGAACACTCTGTTTCTGTTTTATTCTACATTCAGAGAATGTAGAGTCTGTAGGCAAACCCCGGAGATCTTGCCTCCAGAAGAAGAGCGGAAGAGCCCTGGTTTCCGGTTGTAGGCTGTTTTTGAAGTCCGCATGATATTGATCAATCACGTTTGAGCCGGCTGCAGTTGTTGCCAGGTTAAACGGTCCGTGCGGTGAACTAACGAGGCGGCACTGCAAACTATGAATCCATCGCGATGGTTCAGCATATTTACTTAAATATAAATGGAAGTCGGAAACGGAAATTCGCCTCCTCCGCCCAAATCAAACCGGAATGCCAAAAAATCAGGGGTCTGCCCCCAGAGGCTGTATCACTGTCTTCCGGAAGTCAGACACCGAATAGCCGATGGGTTCCGAGAATGGTCCACAACCAATCACTTTATAACAGACGTTCCGTATTCCATTAATGTGAATTATAATGTAGTCATAATGCTTTATGTCTACACTCATAAACATGCACAGTGCTTTCTTGAAACACATTATTCAGAGTGGTCTGAGGCCTGAGGTTTTTGCTCACAGGGATTACTTTGACATACATTTTGAAACTTAAGTGACGTTTAATATGAACTCCTGACACAAAATAAGGAAAAGCATATTAGATCCTCACTGATGTGTAGCAACTATTTTGTGTTAGTAAATTGCGTGTTTGTTGTGTTTTGCTACTGCACATGTTTTCTTCTCAATCAATTTGAATAGAGGAATTAATGACAAAAGATGTATATACTGAGCCACATTAGTATTGGTCTTCCACTTTGAATTAGATTCATCAGATCTTGTATGAGACTCGTCCTAAACTTAACAAGGTCATTCAGCTTCCTCTTCAGCTCGTCTCTCTCTTCAGTCAAGGAACTCTGCTGTGAAGCTGCCATTTTGAGTAGAGAGATTACAATGATTTTCAAAAGAATCAGAGCATGTCCACAACAAATCACTATATGACAGAATTCACATTCTTCATCAGTGTATGAAGAGAAAACCCTGGTTTAATGCTGAATGTGTTGAGGCCCGTAGAAAATATTTTAAATCTATGAATATATTTAAATTTAACCGCTCTGCTCAATGTAAAGTTGAAATAAAATGTATAGCTAGAAAGTATAAATCCATCATATGGAAATGTTCAAGGCAGTTCTATGATTTTTTACATAGGAAACTTCGTACACTTAAGAAATCTCATAGTAATGAATATTGGTCTATTCTAAATGCAGGTAAACTATCTGGAAGATTAGGAAATGTATCTATAGAAACCTTTGCTGAATATTTTAAGAAACTCTCCCCACTGACTGGTGTTTAGGAGTGATAAAACCATTATACAAAAACAAGGGACCAGTAGATGATCCTGAAAATTACGGAGGTATTACTTTGCTTAGTTGTATTGGTAAGCTTTTTACGGCTGTAATAAATTACAGACTAACTGCTTATATAGAGTCTGAAAGAATTCTTGAAGAAGAGCAGGCAGGGTTTAGGAAAGGCTTTTCAACCCTTGACCATATTTTTGTTCTTCACTCACTGGTTGAATTGTACTTGTATAAGAAAAAAAGACTGTATTGTGCTTTTGTTGATTATAAAAAAGCGTTTGATTTGGTAGATAGGTCATCACTACGGTTTAAATTAGTTGCACTTGGTATAAACAGAAGAGTACTAAATGTGATACATAATATTTATGAGAATGCCAAATCTTGTGTTAGAGCTGGTTATGATTTATCTGAACAATTTGTATGTAATGTAGGAGTGCGTCAGGGGGATAATTTATCACCACTATTGTTTGCACTATATTTAAATGACTTTGAAAAATATGTGAGTCAATGGTACAATGGACTACAACTTTTCTCAACTGAATGCCGCATTGTGATGAATGGTGAAATAAGGATATATTTGAAATTATATGTCCTGCTTTACGCGGATGATACGATTGTACCGGCAGAGACTCCTTCAGAATTACAGGCCGCATTAAATGCAGTTGCTTCTTATTGTAAAAACTGGTATTTAACTGTCAACACAGACAAAACAAAGGTTGTTATTTTCTCTAGGGGGAAATTACGGATACTCCCAGAATTTGGTTCAGATAAATTAGAAGTTACTTTTGAGTATGACTATCTTGGAATGTTATTTAATTTTAATGGACAATTTGATAAAGCAATAGCTAAGCAAGTTAAACTAGCTAAAAGAGCTTTATTCTCCTTGGAAAACAGAGTTACTAGATTACAGTTACCCGTTGATATACAATGTGAGTTATTTGACCAGCTTATAGTGCCTATTCTTTTATATGGAAGTGAAGTCTGGGGATTTCATAAACTTGACCAAATTGAAATGCTTCACAGATCTTTCTTGAAACGTTTACTTAATGTTAATAAACGCACAGCAAATTGTATTATTTATGGAGAGTTTGGTCGAAATAGTTTAGATTTAAAGGTAAACATGAGAATAATTAACTTTTGGGTACATTTAATTAGTCATAATACAGCAAAAATCTCTTTGACTGTGTTTATTGTTTTCAAGACTTTGTATGATGACAATATTTTTCAGTGTAAATGGATTTCCAAAGTTAAAAATATTCCTGATGATTGTGGTTTATTGTACTTATGGCATGACGCTGGACGGATGAACCCTAAATATTTAAAATTAATGACTGAACGTGGATTATCTGACATGGAACTACAGAGCTGGCATGAGAAATTACAAAGTAACCCTTTATGTGATAGTTATAAATTGTTTAAAACTGATTTCACTTTTGAACCTTATCTGATTATGTTAAGACCTGCCGAAAGAGTTTGTTTGTCTAAGTTTCGGTGAGGAAATCATAAGTTACCTATCTCTGAGCGCAGGTATGATCGTGAAAATGTCCCCCGGAAATGTACTCTTTGTTTGACTGGCAATCGAGGAGACGAATATCATTATGTACTTGTGTGTTCTTTTTTTGATAAAGAGAGAAGAGAGTTGGTCGGACAGTTCTATAGAGCAAATCCAAATATTTATAAGTTTCAAAAGTTAATGTCATCTCGAAAAGTAAAGGTCTTGTCAAATTTGTTGAAACTTTTAAAGAAAATCTTGAATAGTTTCTCTTGATTTGCTTTGACTTGTATGTATGTACACAAATTCTGTTTTATTTATTTTGTTGTACATTGGCTGCCGCCTGTTCTGATTTGTTAATGTTATTTTTTTTGTCTGCCCCTTATACCCCGGGGAGGGGTCAAAAGGAATAAATGAAATGAAATGAATTAGTGACAGGTATAGTTTGTTTGATATTTGTCAACACAAACCACTCTGTCACACAGAAATAAACCTGCAAGCATCTGGTGACCGGGTCTTGGGCCATGGGGCCCCGTCGGGCTCAGCCTAAATGAGTAACATGGGGCCGCCACCCTGTGGGCCCACCACCTGCAGGGACTGGCATTGGTGTCAGGTGCATTTTGTGCTGGGCAGCAGGCAGGGGCAGGGCCCCGGGCGTGCTGATCCCAGGCATCGTGGACTGGCTCTGCGGTCGTGGAATGTCAATTCTCTGGTGGGGAAGGAGCCGGAGCTGGTGCGGGAGGTGAAGCAGTACCAACTAGATATAGTTGGGCTCACCTCCATGCACAGCACTGGTTCTGGAGCTAAACTCCTGGAGAGGGGTGGAAGTCCTGCTTTTTCCAGAGTTGCACAGGGTGAGAGGTGTTGGACAATTGTGGGGATACTCACAAGCCTCTGGCTGAGCACCACTGTGTTGAGTTTCACCTCGGAGAACAAGAGGGTTGCCTTGATGTGACTGTGGGTCGCTAAGAGAAGGTCTCTGACTGTTGTTTGTGCGTATACACTGAACAGCAGTGCGGAGTACCCGGCCTCCTTGGAGTCTCTGGGCGGTGTCCTGGTGGGGGTGCCGACTGGGTACTCCATAGTTCTTCTGGAGGACTTTAATGTTCATGTGGGCAATGACGGAGAAACAGACAGGTACTGTATGGCCAGAAGGGCTGCAGCTGTGGTGGTTGCTGAAGCAAAAACCTGGATGTGCAAGGAGTTTGGGGAGGCTATGGAGAAGGACTTTTGGTTGGCCTCAAGGAAGTTCTCACAGACTGTTTGATGCCTCAGGAAGGGAAAGCAGGACTTGTCTCAGGCTGTGCTCAGCAGAGAAGGATCCCTCGGGGGGTCTTGTGGGGGGTACTGCAGGATTAGGGGGTACCGGGCTCGCTGCTACGAGCCATCAGGTCCCTGTATGACCAAAGTGAGAGCTGTGTCCACATACTCGGCATAGAGTCAAACATGTTCTTAGTGGGTGTTGGCCTTGGCTTGTTCCCTTGTCACTGATCGTGTTTGTGATTTTCATGGACAGGATCTCCAGGCGCAGCCAGGGGGAGGGAGGGGTCTGGTTTGAGGACCTCAGAATTGCATCTCTGCTTTTCACAGATGATGTGGTTCAGTTGACTCCATCACAGCATGCAGGTTGTGGGAGAATTAGTGCCTCAAGCGAGGGGGTTCAAGTATATCTAGGCCTTATTCACGGGTAAGTGCAGAATGGAGCATGAGATGGATCGGCAGTTTGGTGCAGCTTCTGCAGTGATGCAGTTGTTGCACCGGTCCATCGTAGTGAAGAGGGAGCTGAGCCGGAAGGCAAATCTTTCAATTTACTGGTCCATCGACGTCCCAACCCTAACCTATGGTCATGAGCTCTGGGTAATGACAGAAAGATTGAGATCGCGGATACAAGCAGCCGAAATGAGTTTCCTCTGTGGGGTGGGGTGAGGAGCTTGGACATCCAAAGGGAACTTGGAGTTGAGCCACTGCTCCTTTGTGTCGAAAGGGGTCAGTTGAGGTGGTTTGGGCATCTGATCATGATGCCACCTGGGCGCCTCCAGCTGGAGGTGTTTCGGGTACGTCCCACTGGTAGGAAGCCCCGGGGCAGACCCAGGACATGCTGGAGGGATTACATATCCCATCTGGCCTGGGAACGCCTTGAGGTCTCCCAGGAGGAGCAGGAAGGAGTTGCTGGGGAGAGGGATTTCTAGGGTGCTTTGCTCGGCCTGATGTCCCCGCGACCCGGCCTTGGATAAGCGGATGAAAATGGATGGATGGATGGATGGATGGATGGATGAAAATTGTGACTTGGAGTTATTTTTACTTTTATATTAAATATGAATGATGAATTAAAACCTGGAATGTCACATACTCTGTAAAGTATTTTCACCCCAACTGACGTCACCAGTTATTCAGCAATTATGCACATGATATGTAAGTTTTTTTATTTCCATATCATACTCACCAAAGTTACTCAACTTCCTCTTCAACTCATCTCTCTCTTCAGTCAGGGTTTTATAATTCTCCTCAATACCTAGTGGAGAGGTTATCGTCACTTACAACAGAATGTTCACAACTAAAGAGAAAGTTTACTTTCAAACAGAATGTCCACATTAAACTGATCTATTAATGACATTTAGTCGTTAAAGCTACAGTTTGTAACTGTCACGACATCCACACAGAAGTAGATAAAACACATGATCTACTCAGGTTTCTCCTCATGGTGCTTCTGAGGGCATTTGTTAGAATCTTACGTAGCTCACAGAAAACAACCAATCAGAGCTGAGGAGTCTCCAACGCAGCTGTCTATCATGTCAATCACTGCTTGTGATCTACAGTCAAACTGTCGATGCATGACCGCAGTTATGAATCAAGATTCTGTCAGTGCATTGCCTATTTCTTGCCACAAATGTTTTTCATAAGTTTTAGTGCACTGTTTAGCTGTAAAAAAATAAATTTGCTCCAGCTCCTGGGCTGTGCTTTGTTTTCAGCTCAACTGTTTCCAGTCACTTTCTCATTTTACAGTTAAACACTGCACTAAATATGTTTCTGATCTTGATTCATATTTGATCCGCGCTGCTTAGTTGGAAAGTTTGACAACATTTCACCAGTCATGACCGACAGGTTGTGTCAGATTGTCAGACAGGTTGTGTCAGATTGTCAATTGTCAATCCTGTCAATCATGTCAATCATGTCAATCATGTCATGACTGACATGATTGACAGCTGCATTAGAGACTCCTCGGCTCTGATTGGTTGTTTTCATTTACCCTGTGGAGGATGTTAGAGCAACATATTCATACCCATGGTTTTAGAGTGAGATGTCCAGCAATAACTTACAGGTGAAATTAATAACAGTGGATCATCATAACAGTCCTCTTGGCAGAAGATTTAACTGGGATTATTCTGATGACATGTAACACTTGTAACACTGTATTATATGCACAGTATTGGATCCATTAAATCCAAATTATTGGAGTAGTTTCATCATCGTACTTATGAAGGTTGATGCTCCTCAACTCATCTCTCTCCTCAGTCAGATTTTTAAAACTGGCATCAATCCCTGGTGGAGGGGCTAACATCATTTGCAACAGAATCAGATTATGTTCACAACTAAAGAGACAATTCACTTTAACACAGAATTTCCATATAACATGAATCTTTCCATAAAGCTGTAGGTATTTTTATAAGTTAAATGTATCTGTAAAACAAACAATTCTGTCATACAGCAACAAACCACACAACCGTGGTATCACACAGGAAATGGCAACGCCTGTAGTGATAAGCTTCAACTCTGCTGTTAGAAAATGAATTCATATTAATTAATATATGATGTAATAATTTAATAAAACTCACAGAGAGCAAGACGGAGGGAAATGTTTAGAGCAACTTGTAGGACACACAGGAGACAAAAGCTCACGGCAACATGTCTGAGCAGTTTTCCTCCTGTGTATGGAAAACACACACACACACACACACACACACACACACACACACGCGCGCGCGCGCACACACACACACACACACACACACACACACACACACGTACACATACATTACCTGATTAACAGTTTTCTAAACACTTAAAACACTAACCATATACAACTTCCGCAAAAAGGCGAGAAGACTAAAAAGGGATGACTGCTGGTTGTCAGACTCTTTTTTGACTTTCTATCAAACATCAAACAGGTCTCGTTGGTATAATGTCACAGCCATGTGATCAAAATTCCAGTAATAAATATCATCTTTGAAATGGGTAATCTGTCCGTCAAAAGGTAAACATGACATTCATACAAAATAAATGAAAATACAACAATGTTTAAATGGTCACAGAGTTAAAAATAAAAAAAACATAAATAAATAAATAAAGACCATGAAACCAAAAGGACGTTTTCACTTCTACGCTGAACCTACAAACACAGATTCTCTGGATGATGTTTTCTTAAATCTCTAAATGACAGTATACCCTGTGTGACCTTGTGATGTTACTCTGATGTTTCAAACAGCCAAACATTGATAGCAATTCTGTCTCACCGGGCACTGTGGTACCATCTTCATCACTGTGACTCTTGGAGGCAGCAGTCCTGGCTGAAGCATCAGAGAGGTTCATCATCTTCACAGTGATCTCTGATGCATTTTCATAGATGGCCATATTTCACTCAGAGTGTGATGGATGTCTTACTGATGGTTTCTGTGATCTGCTTCTTCTTTTGTACACTGCTTAAACTGCAAAGCACTCATGTACTTCCTCATTTTAAGGTAAATGTTTTTTTCACACTAATTTCACTGATGTCATATTTTTCATTTTGAGATTCTATGCCTTCTCAAATTCAGCAACATTAAATAAACAAATGAGCTCTGTACACCCAGTAGTCCTTTTAATTATTGGCATTATTGTCACAAAAGTTAAGCTCCTATAACCAAAAAGATACAATACAAACTTAACTGTCAGAACAGATACAGGCTCAATGAACATTTACTCAACATTTAGACAATGGACATTTAAGTTCTACAGAAGTGAGAAGAAGTGCTCACAAAAATAGACTTCCTCCTATACAGTAAGACCTGCTCTTCACTTAAAGGAAGGACTGTTTGTCTTAAAAAAGTCAGAGTAATGTTGAGAGTTAAACTTGAATATCTTACATGGTGACCAAAAAACAAATTATAAAGAGAATTATAAAATGTTTACTGATGTCAGGAAAATGTGGCCCGAGCCGCCCTCTAGTGTGCTCACCCTGTGTGTGTGTGTGTGTGTGTGTGTGTGTGTGTGTGTGTGTGCGTGTGTGTGTGTGTGTGTGTGCATGTGTGTGTAGGCATTGGGGCGAAACTCTGCCGTGCACGATACAGAGAGCACGGGAGAACTGTAAACGTGCCACCATGTAGAGACAGAAATGACATGCCATGGTATAAATAAGATAAATAACATAAGGCTATTTAGTTTGTTTAATAAAAAGACAAGGTATAGACCTGTTCTATAGGCCTGGATATGAAGCGTCCGTAGTGCCAAATGATATAACTGTAGTTTCTAAAGAGCTAAGACAGAAAAAAAACAATAAAATAAATCAGCCCTCCAGAGGTACGTTAAGTCATTTTTCTTTTGATTACTGAAATGTTTAACCACTAATTCCTATTTTAAGTGTAACCCTTCACCATAACTTACCACTAGTGTGTTTACCAAAAAAAATAGAACATTTTTCACACATTAAAAGCACAAAGATGTTGAAATCTAGGCATATTCTGCCATCATAACTTGGCTCTCAGAATTCACCAGATTGATGCCTTTAAATCAAATATATACAAATATATTTCTCCCAGAGGAGCATGCCCCTGGACTTATTTATTTGCTGTTGTTGCACTACTCTTGCTAGCCTAGAATTTGATAATAATCACATGCAATAATTCACAAACCATCATTCCAAATGATCTTCAAGCATTATAATGTAATGTAATCAATAATCAACCTCCTTGACTGATATTTTTTTAGTCAAATGATGTGAACATTTTCTACAGCTGGCCCAAATCAAAACATGTTTGTGCCTTTAATTAATTACAAATCACAATTGAAAATAAATCTGTTTTACGATGTAACAACATTGGTTTGTTTGTGTCCAGATTTACAGAGTCATTTTCTTTTCACAGATCCAGAAGTTTTTAATTACACATTCTAAATCATTCCAGCTGTTTTTGTAATCATGGTAGTTTACTGCCACACAGTCTTCGTTTGTGCCTTCATAATTGTTTGGTTCCCCGGAGTGCCAGAAGCTGAAATGAAAAAACAAATATGCTTTTCATAAAGAACACGAACAATCATTTAATAAACATCAATAAACAGAATGTGACTAAGTTAAAGTAAAAGCAATCATTGAAAATCATGTTTTATTGACAGTGAAATTGTCAGCTTAGGTACTGTTATGTCTAAATTTGAATAAAAGAGTGATGTGTGTACCTTGTTGTCAGCAGAGTGCCATCCACCCATTTCCATACCCCCTCTGTCTCTCTGTCAGTCAGTCCAATCCACATTATCTGTCGGTATTTTCTTGTGAATTCCTTGTCATTAAAGCAAAACAAACAAAAAACATATAATATACATGTATAACCACTGTCACATGCACACACACACACACACACACACACACACACATACACACACACACACACCTGTTCCTCTTTGCTGTTGATAATCATCAGGTCTGCACCTCTTCGCACACAGTCGTCTCTGCTGTCTTGCCAGGTTTTGTTGATTGAAGAAATATAGTAGAAACTACCACTGAAATACACCCATCCTTGGTTTGAATAGAGAGCTGTTGATAGAAGAAAAAAAATCTCAGTATTCAACAAAGAAATAAAAAGGGCACTGCAAAACTAATTGTACTACCTGTGCACTTGTGCACTTTAAGCAGCCAAAAAACCCAAAACAAACAAAAACATCCTGTTAAGATGAGGAATTTTAGCCACGAAGTGACGTCTACAGAGCCCCTAAAGTCCCCAAAAAAGAAAAAAAACTATCTCGTGCACACGAGATAGTTTCTTGTGCACATGAGATACTAACTGCAGCGTGGGAAATAATTGTATGTCGAGCGCAAGTTTCAGTATCTCATGCGCTCGAGTTAGCTTATCTCGTGCGCTTGAGTTAGTATCTCATGGCTGTTATAATTAAGAGTATTAAACCGTAATTCTTGCTTTTTGAATGGCGCAACACAGAAGCATGATTATGTAATAAAACAGGTGTTTATTTTAGGATCCAGGTGGTGAAAGGCTGTGCGCACATAATGTCCCAACAGGGGACAGCCCTCCATTCCGAACCACCCCCACTCCGAAATTGATTTTCAAGTCCATATCGAGTTTCCTGCATCAAACACTCCCCCCCGCTCTCCGTCACTCGCACAATTCCGAAATTCGTTGTACTACAAAAGCTTGAAATGAACATTCAACTCATTGTCTTTTATTGAAAATATGTCACTGTCTTCATGTATTATATATAATTTCTCTAGCAGCAAACACATTTAAAGGAGACGCTTGTCAGGTCTTTGTACGTGTGCTGTCCGTGGTGCTGAAATCCCTGCTGCAGCCGCCGCTCCTGCTGACAGCAGACCGGGGGAGAAAAAAGACATTTCTTTGCTCTGTGCTTTCAGAAAATAGTCCCACTGTGTTTGCCAGGGCATACCAGGCTGTGTGATTATGCACAAAGATTGGTTAAGGCATTGGAGCAATTTCATACAATTGCGGACATTTAACATGATAAACTAATTTCAATTCAACATGGTCATTTGCTTAGAGGATTCAGCTGAAGCATAATGAGTGTTATATGTCATTAAGATGAAGTATTTGCTTGTTTTGTGGTTAATTATGCACATGATCCATTTGACCCCATCATGCAGTCCGTTCGTCCCTGCAGACAGCGTTATATTGCTCCTTAAATGGCTTGATTTAGTTATCAAAGTTTCATTTTCTTAGCAAAACATTCTAGTTCTCTTATACCTCTATGTTATTATAAAATAACTTCAAATCAAATCCTTAATCATTGATAAGTGTGCGTGCTTCCCCCGCCCCTCCCCCCCCCAGAAGTGTTTTACAGTAATTGTTCTACACAATTACTACCTACCTTATTAGGCAGTATGCACTGGAAATGATGTACGAGCTCACAGAGACCAGTGTGTCTTGTGTACTGGACAGCAGCCGGCAGTTATCTAGTGGTCGCACTGTATAGATTTATTAGGCTACATTATAATTCATTATTCGCTATTAGTGAGGATCATTTTAGATGTTGCTTACTGTTTATAGCCTGTACTATTTACAACATCAGCATATAGTTTGTATTCACAAAATACAGTTTGATATTCAAGCAGATGCGCTGGAAAACTTGGCAGAGAGCCAATGCTGCCTGGCTGCGCTGTAACGTAACCTTGTCTATAAATAGTACACAGCCATGGTACTGACTCAGACAGTGACCTGTCTGTATGTCGAGCTCATGTTTTAGTATCTTGTGCGCTTGAGTTAGCTTATCTCGTGCACTCGAGTTAGCTTTTCTCGTGCGCTCGAAATAGTTTTTTTTCTTTTTTGGGGACTTTAGGGGCTCCGTAGACGTCAGCCTGACTTGAAAAAAAAGAAAAAACAGAAACAGAGCATTCAGGATCAAATCTAGTTGTTACTGCAAAGAAGCTACATATTCTAAAACGTGGCTGCTTGACACACATCTTCAACCTGGAAGCACGGAAGATCTCTACAATCAGCACAGTTTCAAGATGGAAACCTAAGATTAGTGTCACCAATTCAGTATCTGACCAAATGTCTCCTCTCCTGTTCCTGAGATATGATGTTAAATACTGGCCAGAAAAGTATTTTTGCAGAATATTATGATGTCACAGTGAATCTGACCTCTGACCTTTTGGATATAAAATGTCATCATTTCATAATTTTATCCCATAAAAAAATTGTTGTGAATTTTTTTAATAATTAGCATATGAATTCTTGAATTATGGCCAAAAGGAATAAAAGAGTTTTTTGAGGTCCCAGTGACCTCGATCTTTGACCGCCAAAATCGAATCAGTTCATTGTGACTTTCAAATGGACATTCTTGCAAAATGTGATGAAATTTCCTCAAGGCCTTCTTTAGATATCACGTTGACAAGAATGACATGTAAACAGGGTCACACCTTGGCCTTTTACCATCAAACTTTAATCAGTTCATTGTTGAGTCCCAGTGGACATTTGTGCGGGGCTTCCAGTTTGGCAGGATGAGGGACTAGTCACATCTCCCATTAGCTCCGCAGTTTTGTTTTAAAAACATCCGTAAACAAGTTAAAATCTGTCCAGCTTGCAGCCATTCACTTAATAATCCTAATGGTCTGTGGAACCCAAGTGACCGAGTGACTGACTATGGTGAAACCTAAATCAATGAGGAGTGCAGCGACGGGGGGAGACGCCAGCCCCACCTAGTGAGGACACCCGAGAAGTGAGCAGTATCGTGGCTGATAAGGTGCTTGCAGCTCTCAAAACACTTCGCGAGGTGATGGTAGAGGTGTGCGATATGGACAAAAAATAATATCTCGATATTTTGGGGGATTTTGATGATAACGATAATTAGATGATATTCTTTTAAATATGTGTTTTTAACAGCCTGAGTTATAGCTCGTTAATTGTTTCTCATGGATGATATTAATGGACACAATGTTTTAAAGGAAAAATGTTCTTAACATTTCTTGCTGCTTTTTTACCTGCTCACTCTGTTTGACTCTGGTGACGGCCTTTCGTAGCGTCAATTCCAGGTCCATTTGCAACTGTTCAGACAGGCGTTTGTCCCGCAGACTCACCACAAGCCTGTCCCTCACCATCTCATCATGTAGAGCACCATAACAGCAGTGCTCTGCCAGGCAGTGCAGCGCCGTAATTAAACTGTCAGCTGTCTCGCCCGTTTCTTGATGCTGCTGATTAAACTTTGCTCTCTCAAAGATCACATTCCTGTGGTTCTCTTCTGCTTGCATCTCCAATCCAGAAGCACTGCGGAATCTGTCGAAGCGTTTAATCCATTTAGGCCAGTCTTCAACCTTGAAGGTGAACTTTTCCGGCGGGGAGACTTGAAACTGTGCCACGTTGCCGCTTCGTTCAGCTAACTGTGGCTAGGCTAGGTAGCTCTGTAGATGGTCTTCCAGTACTGCAAACTATCCTGACCTAAAACTAAACACTTTTGCATGTCGCTATAGGCCTATGCAGACTAAGTCACTAGTACTGACGCTTGCGTCTGACTTTACTTCTGACACCATGTTTAGTTATTTATTGGTATAACCGCAAACCACTCATGAACCACGCAGGCTTCAGGTACTTGAGCAACCCTTTAATTGTTCCCCTGCAACACAATACAGCATGACCTTAGTTCCCACCTGACAGGCTGGGACCTATCACTACAGCTGACCCACGTCTTCCGAAGCTGCTGGAGCATCTGTGGGCGGTGTTGCTATGTTGTCTTGCTAATGTTTGTTTAGCAGCAGGCTAACCTGCCGGGAAGGTGCCAGTGAGAGATCATGTGACCACCTAGGCGTACTGCGTTGTGCTGCTGCACGCAAGTTATGTAACTCTTGTTCAGTGAATGTGTGGGGTTTCAACATGTGTTTTCAGTTGTTTTTGTGAAGTCATTTGCATACTCGATAACGTAAATTTGCACATTGTTAAAACAACAATGACGATATTATCGTTAACGATATATATTGTCCATCCCTAGGTGATGGCCCAAAATAAAAAAGACTTTTGTGCCACAATTGATGCTCGTTTTGGGTCAGTTATTGCTGACCTAAAAAACGAAATCTTAACAATGAAGAGAGACACACAGACAGCAATGGCAGCAATCAAAACTCCAGTGCTAGTGCATAGCCAAACCATTGAAGAAGTTGAAAAAGATGCAACCCAGCACTCCGATGACATCTCCCAGCTGCAGACCCAGGTGGCCGACCTGACAGCTGAAACTGCTGTCAGATACGTGTAAGGATTTGGAAGGGCAATCATGCAGGAATAACATCCACATACAGTAACAGGAGTCCCAGAAGTAAAAGGACGGCCCACGACCCCGGGAGTTTGCTGCTCAACTGCTCACCGATGTGCTCTCCCTCAAACATAAGCCCTTAATCGACCGTTGTCATCGTTCCCCCCGACAACGTACGACTGAAGGGGAACCACCTTGTCCGCTGATCCTGAGGCTCCACTATTATCACGAAGTGGAGCATATCTATATACACCTGCTCAAGTTATTTTGCTCTTGAACACGGCACACTTCTAGGCTGCCCCCTATCCCCTCTCCTGTTCGCGCTGGCCATTGAACCTCTCTCTGCAGCTCTACGTGTTTCTACCTCTTTTGAGGGTGTGACACGAGAGGGTGTGGTACATAGGCTATCCTTGTATGCGGACGATTTATTACTCTGTCAAAAATCCTGTTGCCTCTTTACCTACTATAATGTAGTGGTTGTTTTTCACTATGTTCCCTGTATCCATGGTTCTCTGTTGGAAACCGCTGGACTGCCCTCTCTGGGTTGGGGGAGAGTTAGTGCCTCAAGCGAGGGGGTTCAGGTACAGACCCTTTCCAAAAAATTAGAATTTCATGGAAAAGTTATTTCATTTCCATAATTCCATTCAAAAAGTTAAACTTTCATAGATTATAGATTCAGGGCCCACAATTTTAACGATTTCAAGTATTTATTTGTTTATTTTTACATAATTTGGGCTTCCAGCTCATAAAATCCACGAAAACAGGAATTCAAAAATCTTCAATACTTGGTTGGGAATCCCTTTGCCTTAATCACTGCCTCGATGCGCCGTGGCATTGAGGCAATCAGCCTGTGGCATTGCCTGGGAGTTATGGAAGCCCAGATTTCCTTGATGCTTGCTGTCAGCCCTTCTTTGTTTTTGGGTCTGGTGTCCCTCATTTTCCTCTTGATAATACCCCATAGATTCTCAATGGGGTTTAGGTCCGGCGAGTTGGCTGGCCAGTTAAGCACTGTGATGGCATGGGCATCAAACCAGGTTTTGGTGCTTCTGGCGGTATGGGCAGGGGCCAGGTCCTGCTGGAAGATGAAATCTGCATCTCCATACAGAGCCTCAGCAGAAGGAATCATGAAGTCCTCTAAAACATTCTGGTAGACTGTTGCGGTGACCTTGGATTTAAGAAAGCAGAGTTTACCAACACCTGCACCAGACATTGCACCCCAAATCATGACTGACTGTGGATATTTCACACTGGACCTCAAGCAGCTTGGGTTCTGTTCCTCACCTGTCTTCCTCCAAACCCTTGGACCTTGATTCCCGAATGAAAGGCACACTTTACTTTCATCGGAAAAGAGGACCTTGGACCACTGGCCAACAGTCCAGTCCTTCTTCTCCTTGGCCCAGTTGAGACGCTTCCTACGTTGGCTCAGGCTCAGAAGTGGCTTGACCCGAGGAACCCGACAGTTGTAGCCCATCTCCTGGATGTGTCTGAATGTGGTGGTTTTTGAAGATGTGACTCCCGCCTCATTCCACTCTTTCTGGATCTCTGCCAGATTCTTGAATCTTCTCTGTTTGATAATCCGCTGAAGCCCACGGTCATCTCTTTTGCTGGTGCATCTTCTCCTGCCACATTTTGCCCTTCGGGGCACCACCTGGGCACCTCCAGCTGGAGGTGTTTCGGGTACGTCCCACTGGTAGGAAGCCCCGGGGCAGACCCAGGACATGCTGGAGGGATTACATATCCCATCTGGCCTGGGAAGGCCTTGAGGTCTCCCAGGAGGAGCAGGAAGCAGTTGCTAGGGAGAGGGATTTCTAGGATGCTTTGCTCGGCCTGATGTCCCTGCGACCCGGCCTTGATAAGCGGGTGAAAATGGATGGATGGATGGATGGATGGATGGATGGATGGATGAAAATTGTGACTTGGAGTTATTTTTACTTTTATATTAAATATGAATGATGAATTAAAACCTGGAATGTCACATATTCTGTAAAGTATTGTCACCCCAACTGACGTCACCAGTTATTCAGCAATTATGCACATGATATGTAAGTTTTTTTATTTCCATATCATACTCACCAAAGTTACTCAACTTCCTCTTCAACTCATCTCTCTCTTCAGTCAGGGTTTTATAACTCTCCTCAATACCTAGTGGAGAGGTTATCGTCACTTACAACAGAATGTTCACAACTAAAAAGAAAGTTTACTTTCAAACAGAATGTCCACATTAAACTGATCTATTAATGACATTTAGTTGTTAAAGCTACAGTTTGTAACTGTCACGACATCCACACAGAAGTAGATAAAACACATGATCTACTCAGGTTTCTCCTCATGGTGCTTCTGAGGGCATTTGTTAGAATCTTACGTGGCTCACAGAAAACAACCAATCAGAGCCGAGGAGTCTCCAACGCAGCTGTCAATCATGTCAATCACTGCTCGTGATCTACAGTCAAACTGTCGATGCATGACCGCAGTTATGAATCAAGATTCTGTCAGTGCATTGCCTATTTCTTGCCACAAATGTTTTTCATAAGTTTTAGTGCACTGTTTAGCTGTAAAAAAATAAATTTGCTCCAGCTCCTGGGCTGTGCTTTGTTTTCAGCTCAACTGTTTCCAGTCACTTTCTCATTTTACAGTTAAACACTGCACTAAATATGTTTCTGATCTTGATTCATATTCGATCCGCGCTGCTTAGTTGGAAAGTTTGACAACATTTCACCAGTCATGACTGACATGATTGACAGCTGCATTAGAGACTCCTCGGCTCTGATTGGTTGTTTTCATTTACCCTGTGGAGGATGTTAGAGCAACATATTCATACCCATGGTTTTAGAGTGAGATGTCCAGCAATAACTTACAGGTGAAATTAATAACAGTGGATCATCATAACAGTCCTCTTGGCAGAAGATTTAACTGGGATTATTCTGATGACATGTAACACTTGTAACACTGTATTATATGCACAGTATTGGATCCATTAAATCCAAATTATTGGAGTAGTTTCATCATCGTACTTACGAAGGTTGATGCTCCTAAACTCGTCTCTCTCCTCAGTCAGATTTTTAAAACTGGCATCAATCCCTGGTGGAGGGGCTAACATCATTTGCAACAGTATCAGATTATGTTCACAACTAAAGAGACAATTCATTTTAACACAGAATTTCCATATAACATGAATCTTTCCATAAAGCTGTAGGTATTTTTATAAGTTAAATGTATCTGTAAAACAAACAATTCTGTCATACAGCAACAAACCACACACCCATGGTATCACACAGGAAATGGCAACACCTGTAGTGACAAACTTCAACTCTGCTGTTAGAAAATGAATTCATATTAATTAATATATGATGTAATAATTTAATAAAACTCACAGAGAGCAAGACGGAGGGAAATGTTTAGAGCAACTTGTAGGACACACAGGAGACAAAAGCTCACAGCAACACATCTGAGCAGTTTTCCTCCTGTGTATGGAAAACACACACACACACACACACACACACACACACACACACACACACACACACACACACACACACAGTGCATTACTTGATTAACAGCTTTCTAAGCACTTAAAACACTAACCATACACAACTTCCACAAAAAGGCAAGAAGACTAAAAAGGGACGACTGCTGGTTGTCAGACTCTTTTTTTGACTTTCTGTCAAACACCAAAAAGGTCTCGTTGAAATTCTATTATTAGATATCATCTTTGAAATGGGTAAACTGTCAGTCAAAAGGTAAACATGATATTCATTCAAAAAAATAAATGAAAATACAACAATGTTTAAATGGTCACAGAGTTGATAAAAATAAATGAATAAATAAAGACCATGAAACTAAAAGGACGTTTCCACTTCTACACTTAACCTACAAACACAGATTCTCTGGACGATGTTTTCTTAAATCTCTAAATGACAGTATACCCTGTGTGACCTTGTGATGTTACTCTGATGTTTCAAACAGCCAAACATTGATAGCAATTCTGTCTCACCGGGCACTGTGGTACCATCTTCATCACTGTGACTCTTGGAGGCAGCAGTCCTGGCTGAAGCATCAGAGAGGTTCATCATCTCCACAGTGATCTCTGATGCATTTTCATAGACGGCCATATTTCACTCAGAGTGTGATGGATGTCTTACTGATGGTTTCTGTGATCTGCTTCTTCTTTTGTATGTTGCATAAACTGCAAAGCACTCATGTACTTCCTCATTTTAAAGTAAATGTTTTTCCTGTCTTGAGTAAAACAACTTCATCATACAGAGGTTATTACTGCTTCAGTGATGACGTGTTATTTCAACTCAACCCTCTCACATCTGCACCAGAGCTGGAAATATCTCAGTACATCACAATTAGACGACATTTTCTAAGTTTTGAGATTCATACTATCTCTTACTGTACGACTATACTCACAATAAACATTATCATCAATATCCATCATAAAAAAGTTCCTTTTTCTGAATCTAAATCCTGAACAAATAAGCTCTGTACTACACCCAGTAATGTCTGCAGAACAGATTTAAGTATGCCATCCAATTACACTACTATCCAAGAAAGACCTCATATTTTACATTTCATTTAAAAACAAGCCCACCCACACTGTTTTTATCATTGTTGGCATTATTGTTGCAAATGTTAAACCAGTATAACAACACTTACTCAACATTTAGACAATAGACATTAAAAGAGAAGTAAGAACATGTGGTCACCAGAGGTCAGTGAATGTACCAACATACACTTCCTCCTGCACGGTGAGAACTGCTCTTCACTTAAAGGAAGGACTGTTTCTTCAAGTTAAATGTTGAGAGTTAAACCTGAATTTCTTACATGATGAACAAAAAAAAGCAGACACCTTAAAGATGGAGTGAGAAGCTTGTCACCAGTGGAGGGGTGGGTTATTCATAGCAGAGGCACCAATTCTCTTTTGAAAACACCCTAAAAGGAAACACTCACATTCCTTTCATGAGAACATGGCTGCATATAGTGTCAAGATACACTGTTGCCAACCCATTTCCCAGATCTGATCCTGTCTGACACCCGACTGTTGCGGAAATTCTCTGCTGCTGGTGAATAATGAAATAGAGACTTCTGCCGGCCGACAAGGTTTTTTATTTTCTTTGCAAAGAAAAGGTCAGTCATCACACGAGCGGTCAGAATGACGAAAAAGAACCCCGAACATAGGAAAGCCTAAACATTTATACCTGAGGAACGCCTCTTACGGTGTGTTTCACACCCTTCTGTCTGCGGCAGGGAGCAGTGCCCCTACCCATTGTTTTCAAACTCTTTTGTCTGCCGCAGCTATTGGCTCCGACCCCCTAGGGTGTGTTTCACACCTGGCGTATCCTGCAGGATTTTGTATCTAGGTGTGAGGTTAAGAGGTCTAGACATTCTGAAGTATTTGAAAACACAAAGAATACACAAAGAAAATGAAATTACAATTACAGGACACAGCAGACATTAATACAGCAATGAATCAAAGCATGCACAACGTACAGCATGTTTCATTATTCTCTGCAGCCAAAGCAGTGAACCTAGAAGAACAGTTGTTTCTATGTATATTAATGGGCCACTTTTAGTCATGAGCAGGTTTTAAATCTGTTTTTTTACACCTGAAAAATAATGTGTGTGTCCACATGAGAATATTCAGGTTGCTTCAAAGATCAAAGTTCACACTGAAACTCCAAAATAACAGGAAAACAGTGAAATCTCCTCAAATGTTCAGCTGAAATTGAGAAATGCACTGATTGTCCTGAGTTTGATGGGCGTGGATGCAGAGTTATGGAAGGACTTTCTTTTCACAAATCCATAAGTGTAAAAGGGAACACTTTCCATCATTCCAGCTGCTTTCCTTATCATGATACTTTATTTCAGCACAGTCTTCATCTTCTTTATTGTTAGGCTCCCCAGAACCCCAGTAGCTGAAATAAAAGCAAAAACAAATAAACTTTTATCAGAGGACACAACAAGAAAAGCACAAGGCGTTAATTCAATTAGAATTTAAAATAGTGTGAACCTTTTGGTCACTGGAGTCCCATCCACCCATTTCCACACCCCCTCTGTCTCCGAGTCAGTCAGGCCAATCCACATGTACTTCTGGAATTGTCTTGTGAATTCCTTGTTTAAAAAAAAGACACAAATCGTTTACGTTACAGAAATGAAGCCAACTGGGGAAAGCTTTCCTGAGGTGCCGAATGTACCAGGTCCGGCACTGTACACACACACACACACACACCCTCACCTGTTCTTCTTTGCTGTTGATAATCACCAGGTCTGCACCTTTTCGACGACAGTCATCTCTACTGTCTGCCCAGGTTTTCTCAGTAGAAGAAATGTTGTAGAAACTACCTCTGAAATACATCCATCCTTCCGAAGCTTAGTGGAAAAAAGAAAGATTAATTTACATCTAAAAACAAGAATTTACAGATGGCACTGCTACAAAACAAAGAGCCAAGGTGGTATCACTGATAAACCTGTATGTCTGCTGTATTATATGAAGGCTCACAGGCTGTAAATTGCAGCAAGGGTCTGATTTTATCATCGTACTTACCAAAGTCATGCAGATTCTTCTTCAGTTCCTCTCTCTCCTCAGTCAGGTTTTTGCAACTGGCCTCAATACCTGAAACAGAATTCCCATCATATATCGTGTTAATCTATCAATGACAGTGTTCCTTTTCCTAATCTGTAAGTGTATAATTAGCGTTCTTGTAATTGTAACAGTGATCACTGGTGATCCTATAAATGGATTGTGACTGAATCTCATCATCTCTACATGTGTTAGTTTAGCACAAATTCTCTTTCTATAACAAATGGTAGGAGTATCAAAAACTCCACTGTCAATGAATGTCACTGACTGGCTGCATCACCACCTAGTATGACAATGCACTGCCCTCATTCGTAAAGCTCTACAGAGGGTGGTGCTCAGTACTTTCCAAAAACATGCATTTTCACTAAAACCTTACTGTTTAAAACTGAACTGAAAGTGAAATGTGTCTATGCTCTCTTCAAAGACAGACTCCAAAATTGAAGGTTTTTTATTCTTAGTGAAATTGTATGTTTGGAAAGTTCTGAGCATACGACTGGATAAATGAGACTTGGATTATACTGCACGCTTTGTGTGAGAGTTTGTAAATGGATGTTTTCATATAGTTTTTCTGTTATTAAACCCGAACTCAAGGTAACATGGCTTGACTTATTTACAAACAGTCATTCTGTGGGCAAAGTATTCTTTTACGCCAGCAATGCAATTAAGCTCACAGACATCAAGCAATGCTGTTCAGCTCCAGCAATATATAAAGCATCACAGCTCAGCGTCAGCTTTTCAGCAGCCAGCAGTCGCCCACAGTTTCCTTAGAAATATCATCTCTGCTTACCTTCAAGCTTTCTCTGAAGATCACCATTTTTTTTAGCCAGCTTGTTGTAACTGGTCTGTAACTGGTTATTCTTTTTAGTCAGGTTGGTGCAACTGGTCTGTAACTGGTCTCTTTCTTTGGTCAAGTTGCTGCAACTGGTCTGTAACCAGTCTCTTTCTTTAATCAGGTTGTCGTAACTGGTCTGTAACTGGTCTCTTTCTTTAATCAGGTTGTTGTTGTAACTGGTCTGTAACTGGTCTGTCTTTGATTCCCACTCAGAGTTGTGTCTGGTAACTGTCTTTGATGTATAAACAAACAAATTAACACTAGAAACAGACAGTATGAGTCCAGTCAGAGAGACAAAACACACTAGAAACACTGCAGTATCTCTGCAGCAACTGTTCCCCACTTCTTCAAGACCTGAGGGTGAAATACAAAATTGTCACACAGGTAAATGTTTAGTCCAAAGCTCAAAACAGCCAGTCTGTAAACACACAGAAACACACACATACTCATTTTTCTCCCTTTTGCCCAACTGTGGGGTCCATACACACACACACACACACACACACACACACACACGCACACACAAGCACAACCAGATGTTACTATGATTTATTATTTTCTGGAGATGAAACCATAACCTCAATCTAAGTATTGCCCAATACTTCATAGAACAAAGCAGACCACTTTACTAAAGTCCCTGCTATAATAATATTACTGTACTTCAAGTTTCTAAACATTTGATTACTGTGCAGGATTTTTTTTATTTTTTTTTTTACAACAGACAATTGTCTATAGTAAGTTCATTTTTTCATTTTTTTTTTAACGGATACAACCAAAACACACACCTCAAGTTCTTTGGATCAGAACACTAATGACATTTTTCTCCCAGCAGAATCACTTTGTTACTTAAGGGTCAAAGAAAAAATCTCTTTAAAAGAAGGCACTTCTTTATTGCACAGATTGTGACTGAACAATCACTGTGTAAATCACTGTGTCACTGAAATGAATAAAAAAAATGCTACAGTGGGCTTTTTGTTTCGTATTGCAGCATTTTCTTTGTTTCCATTTTTGCAGCATGATTCCAAGTGCACAAAATGTAACTAAAGCTATTTTCATAATGCAGTACAATGCACAAATAGTCAATACAAAAATATTTTTAAAATTAAAATTACATACACAACACTTAACACTGGGGTGTTGAATTTCTTAGGTTTGCATTATCTTTTTCCTATTCAAATTTCAAAGGTAAAATATAGTTATCCATAAAGACGTGAAAATTACGGTGGTCCAAGCTAAATCAACCAGCACTGACCACCAAAACCCACGGGAACAAATATCCACCAAATAAAACCAATGCATCACTTATGACATAAAACTTCAGTTCAGTGTACCAGATATGATTAACATTAATGCTAATGTTGTTACTCGTGTTGCTTTTTAAAACTGAACCTCAAAACGATAGGATTTCTGTCTCACCAGGCACTGCAGCAGGCATGTCATTGTCTTCAACAAAGTGGATCTTTGATGCAGCATTCTCTGCTGAGGCATCATGGAGGTTTTCATTAACCACTGAGATCTCAGATTCCTCTTCAAGGACAATCATCTCCATATTTTAGCCACTAGAGAGTGATGAAGGTGTTGGTCAAAGGGTTTTCTTCAAATGATGCCCTTCTCTGATCTGATTTCTCTTATATGTTTGTCTGCTTACGCAACAACACCAGCTGCCACCCTCTTCTTCCTCATTTTTCAGATGTCATCTTTCTATCTCATCCCCCACTAAAAGCTCTGATGGCTCCAGTTGTAACATGGGCAGGTCCTGGAAAATCTCCATCCTCCAGGGAGGCTTTCCTCTGCCTTATTATTTCAGTTATATTTCCATGACACAAACTGCATGATTATGTTAGTGTGTCTACTTTCATCACACACCCACAAAAAAAGCAAAACAATGCAAGTCAGTTCAACACCATAAACAATGTCCTCTAAAGTTAATGGAAATCTTACATACTTTTCTTTCTCCCTTTGACATTCTTGTTACAGAGCCACTATATAATCTGAGATTTCAAGAATTAAGTCATAATATCACAAGAAAAAGCTGTAATATTTCAAGAAACAAGTCATAATAGAATGGGTTACTTCAAGTGTAAAATGCCATATGTCATGGAGGTGGATTGGCTCATATGTTCTGGGAAGCCCTGATAGTTTATAGGCTGCGTAACCTAGAGTTAGGATGTAAAAAGTCTGGACTGTGGTGTGACACCTTTCCTCTGACCAGCAGCTTTGATCCACACAGAAGTATGGTTAATGTCTGATCAAAAATGTTTTCAGGCAGTTAGTTTCAGTTCTCCAACAGGACAGACCTCAAGGATGAGGGCTGGTGGTTGGTTTGCCAAATCTACATCTTATTAGTGTAACTTACCATCTCCAATAAAGAACAGACACTTCTGGGATACTCACCATATTAGCAGAGACATAGCATCATGTGCAGGTAGATTTACAGTAGGTTGCCCTGCAAGTTATTCACACAAAGTACACTGAACTTTAATCACTTTTGGATGCCATGACCGAATTCTTGTCCCAGTTGTCCAGTGAAAACCAGGTTCCTGCTGAAATCAAGCTTCAGATCACATCTGGTTATTGACTGTAACATCTTTCTTTTTCTCTGACAATTAGAGAAATGGCTGTTTGGTGAAACCTGTAACTTCAACATCATTTATTATAACACTTAGAGACTGCTCCCATCTGTTTACCATGACAGTATTATAATCTCAGTCTTATGGTCTGCAACTGGTCTCTTTCTTTGGTCAAGTTATTGTAACTGGTCTGTAACTGGTCTGTCTTTGATTCCCACTAAGGGTTGTGTCTGGTAACCGTCACACACACACACACACACACACACATGTATACACATGAAAACACATGAAAAAGTGAGTCTCATTTTTTAATTTTACATTATCCTAACTGATTATCTGATTATTACATCGTTACACCACATTAGGCAACTTCAAATGTGTTATTTCTGATTATTTCTGATAAGTCAGCAGTATGAGTACAAAACCTTTACAGGAATCTTCTCTGTGAATATTTCTGTACTTTCCACACAGGCCTCATGGCTCAAGATCCTGTTCTTGTTTAGAATCATACATATCGGATTGATATATTTAACCGCATCTTCAAAACTAAAACAATCATACAAATATTATTTTTTTAAAAAGGCACTGCAGGCTTAAAAGCTAAGCTAAATCTAAAGAAAATGTCTGCATTTTTTATACTGACTAATAAAAATTCGTATCGTAGTTCATTTCATTTTGCTGCTTATCAGGTACTTTTGCACTATTGCCGAATGGTGTTACAGTCTATGCACTACAGCCTGGCTATTCTGGTTACACATTGCCAGTCTTAAAAACAGTTTTATTCATAATTGCAATTATGTTAAAGTGGCATATTGAAAATTTTAATGACGTCCTCATGACAACTCATGTGACTAACAAATTATTAACGACTGACAAGCAACTGATGTGAAAAATTAACTCAACCTTAACCTTTGCTTTTTTGTTGACAAAGTGAATTCCGTCAGACAGGCTACCAACAAGAGTTTTGATAAAGATCTGTCTGTTGCCCCAGCCCACTCTGCTGTGTTTGAGCACTTTGAATTGGTTTCTCTCCCCTCCCTCGCTGACATTGTGAAATATTTGACGCCTACTAACTGACGTTTGGATGTTGATCCTGCCAAAATGTTAAAAAGTGCTTTTAATACTGTTGGGCCTGGTCTTTTGGTATTTGTGAACACCTGCCTTAGTTTAGGAGCCGTCCCAGCTGCCTTTAAACACGCTAACACGTTATCAAATTTTAGACCTGTTTCTCATATGCCCTTTCTCTCTAAGGTTTTAGAGAAAGTTGTTTTTGTACAGTTACGGTCCTTTCTGGAAAACAACTCTGTTTTTGAAAAATTCCAGTCTGGGTTCATGTCTCATCATAGCACTGAGTCTGCCTTGTTAAAGGTGCACAATGATATTGTACTGTCTGTTGATGCCAAGTGCCCTGTTGTCTTAGTTGTGCTAGATCTCACAGCAGCCTTTGATACAGTGGACCATACAGTCCTCCTGTCACACCTGAATCACTATGTTGGCTTTCACGGCACTGTACTTAAGTGGTTTACGTCTTATTTGTCCAATAGAACCTTTTCTGTAATGATTGGTGATTCCTGCTCCTCCAGTGCCTCTCTCTCATGTGGGGTTCCACAAGGTTCTATTCTTGGCCCTATTCTTTTTTCGTTATATATGTTACCACTTGGGTCTATTATAGCCAGGCACAACCTTTCTTTTCATTGTTACGCAGATGATCTGCAAATCTATCTGCCATTGAAGCCTAGAGGTACTGATGCACAAAGTTCCCTACTTGACTGTATTGCTGACATCAAGCAGTGGTTGGCCCAAAACTTTCTGCATTTAAATGAAGACAAAACAGAGTGCATTGTGTTTGGGGATACTGTGATGACTGGCTTTGGCGCCTTGTCTTCATCGTTCAGTCCTACTGTCAGAAATCTGGGAGTGATCTTTGACAGTTATTTGAAATTGGATGAACAAATTGACAATGTTGTAAAGACAAGCTTTTATCAGTTACGTCTCCTGGCCAAAGTAAAATCATTCTTGAGCTGTCACGACCTGGAGAGAGCTATCCATAGCTCCAGACTAGATTACTGCAATGCACTGTATGTTGGCATCTCCCAGTCTTCTCTTAGCCGCCTTCAACTTGTTCAAAATGCTGCTGCCCATCTGTTAACTAGCACTAGTAGATGAGAGCACATTACCCCAGTCCTCTATTCTCTCCATTGACTTCCTGTCCATTTTAGAGTTGATTTTAAACTTTTAATGTTTGTTTTTAAAGCTCTCAACGGCCTTGCCCCATCCTATTTGTCTGAGATTTTAACTGATCGTGAGCATGGCAGGGCTTTGAGATCATCCAACCAACTTTTGCTGGAAGTGCCCAGGTCTAAGTATAAACACTGGGGTGACCAAGCCTTTTCAGTTGCTGCACCCAGGCTCTGGAATAGGCTCCCCTGCGACATGCGTGCCATCTCTGACCTGGGCCTCTTTAAATCAAGACTTAAAACTTATTTATTCAGGATGGCCTTTAATACCCAGTAGTGTGGCAATACTTTTATTCTTTTTATTCTTTTATTCTTTTATTCTGTGTTTTAAATTGTATGTTATATTCTGTAAAGCACTTTGGTTCACCTGTGGGTTGTTGTAAAGGGCTATATAAATAAAGTACATTTACATTTACATTTAGTTTCACATGAGACATGGACACTGGTGTTCGGGGTCAAAGTCCTGTGCTTGTTGGACCCATCCAACTGTCTCACACCCTCTCTTAACAGACTTCCCTGCTAAAAATGACACCAATGAGTTTATTTGGAGTTGGTTGAAAGCCAAGTACATCTTCTACAGATGCTGCAGGGACACTGCCCAAGTGGCATATTTTGACCCCCAGAAAGTGAGACCAGGGTGTCCCTGAAGTGCCTTGGATCTTCTGAATTCTCTCCTTGACGAGGGAGATGGTGAGACACTGTTGAACCTCTTCATCCTTTCTAATGAGGAAAACAGCTTTTCTCTTACTCCTTCATTTTGATACCAGTGCAGCAGGACTATGTCACAAGCTCCACATTCCCTTTGTTTTTATTTTTATCAGGTGCACCTGAACTACAACTGACCCAGAACAATTACTGAACTAGGAGCTAATAATGTATCTGAAACTGACTTAACTGGCTCAAATCTGGAAACAACTGACAGCGTTTACAATTGAGGAAACTTATATATATATCAATATATCAAAAGGGGAAGTGAACCTTGTCACATTTAGGGAACGATTACTTTAAAAGGTTTTGGACATTTAAAGTAGTTTATTTGAAAAGGGTTCAAGTTTCACAATTTTTCACGTGTTTTACAGTACATTCTAAGTATTGCAGACTTGTGTATTTTTAAGCCTACTGTAAAATAAACTGAGTGCGCAGTACTCTTGTTGATTGAAAGGTAAAAATGCTGGCTCAGCATATATATTTACGTGTGTGTGTGTGTGTGTGTGTGTGTGTGTACGCACGCGCATGTGTAATGAAAACACAAAGACAACAAATATCATATACCATTTCTGCTAACTGATGTCCTTAAATCCTACACACTGGAAATTTAAGGTAAACATTCACAGATATAAATTCAGTCAGCGTATGATGTCAACTAATGAGGAAACAGCAGATATTTATCTAGCAATGAATCAATGAATCTATAGCATATTACAGTCTTTCTGTCTTTTTTTTGCAGCAAAAGCACCTCAAGCATCTGAACCTAGTTGTATATTCGTTTTTATGTACTCCTATGTGAACACACCACTTCCCTGCAGCACAGTCATTACCAGGATTCACAAAGGCAGGCAAATCAGAAAATGTTGCTTGCGCCTGAAAATTATGAGCGTGTACAAACAAGTATATTGAAGTTGAGGTTGAGGTTTTTTTGAAAATCTAAGTTCATACTGAAACTCCAAAACAACATGAAAACAGCTGAATCTCTTCTTATGTTCAGCTGAAAATTGAGAAATGCACTGATTGTCCTGAGTTTTCTGCTCTGTCTGGTGGGCGTGGATGCAAAGTTATGGACGGACTTTCTTTTCACACATCCAGAAGTGTGAAAGGGAACAGCTTCCATCATTCCAGCTGTTTTCCGAATCAAACTTCATTTCCCCACAATTTTCACCACTCCCACCATTAGGCTCCTTAGGACCCCAGTAGCTGAAATGAAAATATATAAACATATTTTTTTCCTTTTAGACAACACACCCAAAGAAACACAAGACAGTGATTTCAATAAAAAAAAAAGTGTGAACCTTTTGGTCACTTGAGTCCCATCCACCCATTTCCATGTCCCCTCTGTTTGTAAGTCAGTCAGGCCAATCCACATGTACTTCTTGAATTGTCTTGTGAAATCCTTGTTTGAGAAGAGAGACACAAACTGTAAACACCATAGCAGAAATTAAACTGATTTCATTGTATCCTCCACCTCACTTAACCCTGCATTCATTCAGTATTTTTCATTTTATTCTACACTACATCTGTCTTACACACAGATGCATGCAGGCACATGCACACACAGACACACAGACACACACACACACACACACAAAACATGGAGTTTAAGTTCTAAGACATGTACCATCTTGCAATTGACCTTTTGCGTAGCCCCACCCCTTTGTGATGGTCCAACAAACCGTCGTAAGCATGGAGCCCTAAATATGTATTCATGACTTTAGTCTGTCTTTTTGATACTGAGACACCTCTCTCTCTCTCTCCCTCTCTCTCTCTCTCTCTCTCTCACACTCTCTCGCACGTGCGCACACACACACACACACACACACACACACCCTCACCTGTTCTTCTTTGCTGTTGATAATCACCAGGTCTGCATCTTTTTGTTGACAGTCTCGTCTGCTCTCTTGCCACGTTTTTTGGTCAGAAGAAATGTGATAGAAACTGCCTCTAAAATACATCCATCGCGCTGGAGCTTTGTGAAAAATAACAACTTTGTTATTTTAGGGAAACAGAGGAACAACTGTAAAGTCAAACATTTGAATGTGACAATAGTCATAAATGTCCCATGAAGCCAACCACAGGGGGATAATATGTGAGTATCCCCAAAGGCAGTCTTTAAATTCTAGAAATCTATTACACCATTCATTTTGCAGCTTGTAGTGTAGTCTCTAGTTTGGGACATATGTTTTAACTTCAAAGTAAAATGGGTTACACCGTACAATTCAATTACAACATGGATTAAAAATTTAACTTAAAATGTACAATTACTCTAAAAAAATCAAGAGGCCATAAATGAAAGAGGAAGGAGAAATTGGTTTTGATATTTAAAATACAGCACATTGTTTGTGACAGACCACGTGCATGATTACACTGGCATGCACACTTGGTTATCGGTTATAGTTTATAGGTTACAGGCTAATGTGGAACAGACAAGAGCACCAGAAGTGTTTCATGCTTCATTTGCTCGAAATGGGAGTTGCTCCCAGCACCACTTGGTTCTTTGTGATAAGAAGAAGAAAAGATAAGTAAAGAAATGTAAAACAGAGAAGTAAAAAAATGTGCACTTGTATTCACTTCTTCTCTTTGTGTGTGTTCTCTTACTGGTTAAACTTTCAGTATATGGCTTGCTAATCTTATCTTACTATATCTTACTCACTCTGACATCTCTCCACTTTGTGCATGTATAAGTCCTGTTTGTGCATGTGTGTGTCTTTCGGACCTGTGTGTAATTGACAAGCAAGAGTGAAAACATTGAATTTCCCCTCAGGGGGATTAATAAAGTAAATAAACTTAACTTAAACTTAACTATCTTATCTTATCTTATCTTACTATATAATGATGAAAACTGTCTGTGGGTGTGTCTGTCTGTGTGACTGTTCCATGTTTTTCTCCTCACTGACTTGGTCAATCCATGTGAAATTTGGCACAGTGGTAGAGGGTCATGGGAGGATGCGAATGAAGCAATATTACATCAATTGGCCAAAGGGGGGCGCTATAGCAACCGATTGAAATTGCAAACTGTGAATGGGCATATTTCATGCCCCGTATGTCGTAGAGACATGAAACTTTGCACAGAGATGCCTCTCCTCATGAGGAACAAATTTGCCTCAAGAACCCATAACTTCCGGTTATACAGATTTTCCGCCAGTTAGAATTTTTTGAAAAACACTTAAAATCGATCTCTTCCTAGGAAGTTTGACCGATCTGCATGAAACTCGGTGAACATAATCTAGGGACCAATATCTAAAGTTCCCTCTTGGCAAAAGTCGGAAAACTTACTAAAACTGAGCTTCTATAAGCCAATGAATATTGTGGAGGGCGTGGCTCATCACATAAAGGTGTATAACGTCTCAAGGGTTTCACCGATTACCACGCAACTTTGTAGGCATATGACCACACATAATCTGAGGGGACCCCTCCATTATTGATCCCATCAAACAAAATGGGGGCGCTAGAGAGCTAATTTCTTATTTAGGCCTAAGTGCCATATTGATTTTTACTAAACTTGGTAGATATGTAGAACAGGACGCCTCAAGGTGACTGGAGAAATTTAACCCTATGGGCCTGAACGACGCATAGTGCGTCCAAATTCACACCTGTTCTTCTCTATTGATTTTCTCCGTGACTGTGCGTCATAGCGAGAAGCCACACATATCACGTGAAACAGCGGAATTGTAGCTTTCCGACAAGACCACTTGTCGGTAGTCCAATGTTTTCACAGCAAAAAACAATGATAAAGTTAGAAAAAAATTATGTATAACAGAGCTTTCATACAGCTTTGCACACACATTACTCTTGGATGGATTACTCGCAAATGCAGGCTCGCACAGAAATGCCACGCATATCACATGAAAGTGCAGGAGAGCTTTCCAGTGATACCACACACATCATTGTGCTGTCATCCCATCATGCTATAAATCCAGATCAATTGTCTACAAAATAAAAACCTGACGAATTTCTTAACAATCCATTATACAGATCTTGTTATCAGTCACTTCATATAGTGAGGAATATCGTATCTTACCACGTCTTAGGCTTGCGTGTGTTTCTCCCTGTCTATCCACATTTGTAGTCCGGCTTTCAAGATGCAAATATCTCCATATTGTCCAGTTGACACTCCATCAAACTTTGTATGACAAGACCAGCCACTTCACCTTTGCGCACCCAGACAACTGTAGCCTAATTATACATGCTGACAGGGCCGTAGTCACCATATACATTGAGGGGGACATGTCCCCCCACCAATGCCCAAAATGTCTCCCCAATATATAACTGAAACTGAAAAACAAATATTATCTTGGAGGACATCATTGCACTTGGCTGACTATTTTTCTATGATCTTAGATGTAAATATTGCATGTTTCTTGTGAATGACTTGTGAATGAGTCAGCGGAATTGAAAAAATACTGGCAATCATGTCCGCCTGGCACAAACCACATGTTTTGGACAGCTGTGAAGTGACAGAATGTCCCACCATCATGGTTCTTATAATGCCAGATTCCAGAGAGTCTCCCCTCTTCATATATGGCAGAATATGTCAACGTCCAACTTGCTATGCTGAGATACATGTAAAAATGTAAGAATTTAGTAATACAGATTTGTTTTTTTCATTGATATAAAAATTAATGTAAAATGCAGGCACATAGAAGGACATGAAATGATGGCAAATCTCGATAGCCCACATTGTCCTGAAAACAACAAGATATAGCATATCACAGTCATTATAAAGGCTACATACAGTAGCCTTTATAATGACTGTGATATGAGCTTTAAAGTAAAGGCAGTAAAAATACCCCAAAAACGCCTAGGGCCCATAGGGTTAACTCTAATTGGCAACTGGGTGGCGCTATAACAACAGAAAAATGCTTAAAAATGGCTAAAATGTGACTGATTGCTGTGGCTCCCCCTGTGGCCGAATGTCTACCAATTTTTGGTACGACTAAGTCATGGTATGGTATGCTGTACATAATCATGGAAACTGTCAGTGTGTCATTCTGTCAGTCAGTCAGTCAGTCATTCTACCAGTGCGCCCCACTTTTAAGTCAATACAACATATAAACACTTTAACTATCTGCCTTTCAACGTGCTACCTCAACTACTAATGTATAGTTTTAGCCCACTAACTATCCCACTATTAGCAATCATACAATCAAAAAAGCAATCATACTATCAAATTCACAAAAACTCTGTCTGTATACATTGCTCCTCTTAATGGGTTCAGTTGACTATTTAATCTCCAATTTTCTATGACCTGTATCCCAAACCATAGGCATAACTTTCGGGGTGGGGGGGGGGGGTGCAGGGGACATGTCACCTCCAATATTTAGAAGAGATGAAATTACGCGCATTGCAAGCCTGGAGGACGGGGCTAATGGCTACTCGGACATGGTCGTCGAACTGGGAAAAACAGTGAAATCACTCACCTCCCAAGTAAACCAGCTGGTGGCTAAGATAGAAGACCTGGAATCTAGGCAGCGGAGAGACAACTGCAGAATCATTAGCATGGATGAAGGCTTTGGTGAAACGCAACCAGAGCTTGCTGTTGCTAAGATGCTACAAGATGCGCTAGCCCTCAACTACTCTCCGAAGTTGTACTGGGCTCACAGGAGTCTGCAGCCCAAGCGGAAAGATGGTAACCTGCCTAGACTCATTGTGGTTAAGTTTCTCTACTTCCAGGAGAAGGTGGACGTCCTGCGGAAAGCTGCGGCAGCGGGATCCATCTTCCACAACAGGCGGATCCACATTTACCCCAACTACACACCCTCCATGAGGGTGAAGCAGGCTGCCTTCAATGAGGTCAGGGGGCTGCTGCGCCGCTGCCCCGAGGTCAAGTATGGCATCTCGTACCCGGCTATACTTTGGATAACTACTCCAGGAGGTGAGCAGAAATCGTTTGATAACGCATCAGAGGCCAGAGCCTACGTTATGAGCAACTTACAGCCATGAGATTCGGAGACGGACTGAGTATTATGTGCTCAAAATGGAGCAAAAATAATCGTCTGTTTCCAGCCAGCATGCTAGCATAATAGCTAACCACTATGTCTAACCTGCTAGCCACTGGGCAGCCGGACATTATCTATCAGCATTATATGCCGGATGCTTAGGCACAGACACTCACCTAATGTGTCTCCGTCCCCCACAGTGTTGAAATGAAAGTTACACTCATGTCCCAAACACACACCATGTGAAACTGTATGTGGGCAACTGTGCACTCAATGGGTATGGACTAGTAATTAGTATTTTTGCAGTATAAAATATAGGTTATTCATGAAATCTTGTATAAAAAATGAGTAAGACAGCTGAAAGAAGTGCAGGAGAGACAGAGCCCTCTACCTCCACAACAGCCAAATGAGCAGCAGCAGGAACGAGATGGAAAATTTGGGCAGGTTAAAAAGTTGCTTGGGTTGTCCAGCATGTCAGCTACTTATGAACAACCATTTTTCTCTTCTGTGTTTTTAATTTACAGCAGTGAATCATCAAAAGCTAAAAGTCTTTTTGTCGCTGACAGGAATCCACCATATGCAACATCATTATTTGTCCAATATTGTATTTGTACCCCTTTGGATGATTAATTAAAGTTTCATCCTCATACTCACATAATTTTTCCAGTTCCATCCGGCATCCTTGGATAGCTCTGTTCAACTTGTCTCTCTCTTCAGTCAGGGAATTTTGCTGTGAAACTGTCATTTTGAGTGAAGAAATCAACATGAATTTCAACAGAATCATAGTAGCTTGTATGGTTAAATTTAATGTGAAGACAAACTTCTTGCATTTTCTACAAAACAAAGAGCCAAGGTGGTATCTACTAACTATAACACCAAACTATAACACGTCAATATTTAACTTGGAACTTTTTATGTAAAATGATCAGTTTTATTTGCCAAAAATTGGACTTGCACCCTTTGGGATCCAAACTTTGATTATTGATTTCATTATTATGCTCACCACAGTCATTCAGCTTCCTCTTCAGGTCATCTCTCTCCTCAGTCAGGTTTTTGCGACTGGCCTCAATATCTGAAACAGAATTTCCATTGTCTATTACGTTAATCTATCAATGACAGACTGTATGTGTCCTCCTCTGAATCTAATACTGTATCATTAGGGATCTTGTCACTGTAACAGTGACTCTGATAACATTTTTGTTTGGATCTCATCCTTTCCTAGAAATGTTATTGTGGTAAAAAAATTATTTTGGCAATAAACAAAATTAACTAACAGAAAGGTCTCTGTTATTGTAGAGATCATCTCGCATCTTATGACTTAATATATGCTGGACTGCAGGTTTACTGGCTGAAAATGTGTCAGGTTTCACTGTAGTGATACATACACAAAAAGGCATTATAAAAAGGCAACAAATAGTGTTAATTAATTTACATGAGACATTGGAGAGGTTGTCAGTCCTATTCTATAGTCTGTAATATTTTTTTTATTTTATCATAAATATCAGAAATTACTCAAAAATGCATTTTTTGTGTGCTTCTGAGCACACGGGCAGCATAAACAATGAAGTTACATATAACGGTCTGGCAGACGGTGCGGCCCTTGGAGGGGGCGCTGTAATCCAGGCGGTCCTAGTGTTAACAAACACTGAATTAAAATGGGCATATGATTAAATGTGTTGGCTAGGTTTTGATGCCCTTGTAAGAAAATAGTAAATTAAAATGGGCATAACAGTTAAGCTGTTATGATCTTCTT
The DNA here is from genome assembly GCF_041903045.1 of Epinephelus lanceolatus. Lineage (NCBI taxonomy): Eukaryota > Metazoa > Chordata > Actinopteri > Perciformes > Serranidae > Epinephelus > Epinephelus lanceolatus. The sequence goes on along the minus strand of NC_135736.1, from coordinate 14,872,402 downwards.
CTGATGTCTTAAGAGGACTGGAGCTTTATTCTTGCAGGTTGTAAGTCATTTGTTGTACAAATATACAGAAAATAAACAAGAACCTGTGAAGGACATGATTATGTATTGCACTTTTTCTAACAAGCCTTAGACATTCGTTTTTATTATACAAGAGTAAAATGGTACATTCTTAGTTTAAATGACTAAACAAATAGTTAAAGGTATGCTTACAATGGAGTTTTTACTACAGTGACAAACATCCTTTTGCAAAATCTATTACAGTATAACAAAACTGTCAAATTACGTCAAAAGACTAAAATGAGACTAAAACTAAAACTGATTTCCACTGACTAAATTTTAACTAAAACAAAACAAAACTAAAAGACTAAAATGTGACTTTAACTAAATCCAGTCTTTGGTGAGTGACTAAGACTAAAATGAAATTAAAAGTTCTTGTCAAAATTAACACTGTGGAGGAGTTTCATCACCTACTTACCAGAGTTGATTCTCCTCAACTTGTCTCTCTCTTCAGTCAGAGAATTTTGCTGTGAAACTGTCATTTTGAGTGAAGAAATCAACATGAATTTCAACAGAATCATAGTAGCTTGTATGGTTACATTTAATGTGAAGACAAACTTCTTGCATTTTCTACAAAACAAAGGGCCAAGGTGGTACCTATGACAAATCTGCATGTGTGCTGTATCACATGAAGGTTGAAAGGCTTTAAGTTTTAAGGGTTTCATTTCACTTTAACAAACAAGAACACAAGCATGTACTCAATATCTAGAGCATCACATTAACTTTCTTCTTTTGTGTTACTAAATGTTGCTAACTCTGAAAGAAACTATAACACAGTGTCAATATATAACTGGGAACTTTTTATGTAAAATAATCAGTTTTATTTGCCCCAAACTGGACTTGCACCCTTTGGGATCTAAACTTTGATTGTTGATTTCATCATCATACATACCAGAGTGATTCAGCTTCCTCTTCAGGTCATCTCTCTCCTCAGTCAGGTTTTTGCAACTGGCCTCAATATCTGAAACAGAATTTTCATTGTCTGTTGTGTTAATCTATCAATGACAGACTGTATGTGTCCTCTTCTGAATCTAATACTGTATCATTAGGGATCTTGTCACTGTAACAGTCACCCTGATATCATTTTTCTTTGGCTCTCATGTTTCTGTCCACATCATAACATCATCTCATCAGTCCTCACTAACAGGATTTAACTGGGAGACTCTTACAATATTTAACACGTATACACCTATACTTAACCTTGATTGGACTAACTGTACAACCCTTCAGATCTAATCCCTGATCATTGGAGGAGTTTCATCACCTACTTACCAGAGTTGATTCTCCTCAACTCGTCTCTCTCTTCAGTCACATTTTTGGCCATGTTAACTGGTGGAGAAGTGACCAACAGAATTTGATTATGTCCACAACCAGAGAGATGATTCACACAATAAAATTAAAGCTGGCTTTTTAAAAAAAAAAAAAAAAAAGAATCTAGTACAAATTATTGTTTAATACAAAGAAATAATAAAAGGTTCACTGTGAGAATCTTGTGTGCATGTGTAAAGCAGATTGTTTCGCTGGTGCAAATTAATTTTGACATGAATTTCAGGGTATTTAGCCCAACCCCCTCTGCACAGTGATTAAAATATGTTTCTCCAACACATCCCCACTCCGACCTCGTCACATATCAACGTTTGTTCATGGACTTTCCATGTGGACATATGTCATGGAAGGTACCCTGGGTGGCAGTAGGTGGCAGCCCTTGCAAGTGAGCCCTCCCCTCCTCCATGTGTACATGTGTTATAATAATCATATAAATCAATAATCAATACATAAAATAATTAAAAATAGTAACTTGTTTAGAAGAATCACAATAAAATAATATATGAAATTGTAAAATAATAATAAAATGTACAAAGTAACTTTCTAATTGAACTAGGGATGCATCAATTTTTTAACTCTTGGCCGATACTAATATGAATGTTATTTATTCGTCTTTCGTGACAGGAAAACACAGAAATCTCCACAATAAGAAAATGAATGAACACTTTTAAAAAGTCATTCAGTCTTTCATTACACTACCGTTGTATGAGCACAAATGTAATAATATGCATGAAATAACCTTTAACATAAACCTCGTTCACATGAAAAACATCTTTTTATGGCAAAAAGCCATTTTATAGTGCTGAAAACATCAACAAATTTCTCCTTTAAACAGTTGGATTTCTTGCCAGTTTCTTGCCAAAAGCTACACTTACAAGATTCCATTGAGCAAATCATGAGAACGTAATTATTTACCATCATCCAACATTCATTTTTACTGAATAGAGCTTGAACACTTCACAATGTAAATTGATGCAACCTCAGTTAACTGTTTGTTGTGGCCACCGGCTCCTCTCAGTGGTGTAGTGGTAGTTAAGTGGGCACCAGAGAGCGTTTGTCATTTTGAACTGAAAATGATACAGCATGTTTCGGGGTTCACTTGATGATGGATAACTTGTTCATCTCCCCCAGAGAGCAGGTAAAGTGTGACGAGCTGGATTCAGGGGCCCGGGGGCCCGGGGGCCCGGGGACGGCAGGAACCCAGAAAAAAAAGGCCTCTCTATTATTTAGTAGGCTTTGCTATATGTTGCTATGGCCTTATGTAATATTTCAATATAATAGTAGTAATAGTATTAATAAACAATAGTGAAAGATAACATTTTGATTTTTTTTTCTTCCCCCATTTGTGGTGCCCCCTACGAATGACTGCTCCCTTAGCATTTGCCTGCACTGCCTTTGCCACAGGCCGGCACTGTCACTGACCAAGGTTTCAATGACTTCTGAGTGAGACCGGGTTGGTTTCTCGAAAGCACTCAGGGCAAGTGATCGTTTTAGCTTGTGTGAGAATTACCGAAACTTGGGTGGTTACCATTTCCTCTTTATTGTTACAGAAGTGAGATGTTAAATAAGTAACAAGAAGTTTAGAAGACTTACAGAGAGCAAGACGGAGGGAAATATTGAGAGCAGCTTGCATGATACAGAGGAGTCCAAGGATCAAAACTCCCACTCTGTACAGTTTCAGTCCTGTGTGTAGAACCACACAAACACACACACACACACACACACACACACACACAGATAAGTTACATCGTCTTAGATCTATTCTGTGGAGACATAATCCAACCCTAACCACAACCTTATGGACCACCTATCAACTTGCAGATCAATGCAGGTTACTATACTAATCTTTCTGCTGTAAACATATCACTTAACATTTCTGAACATTTGATTAATGCTGCATGTATTAGTGTGTTGAATTAGGAGGAAACTTACATATGTGTATACTATCTTGAGTCAGCTTAAACTGACTTTTACAAGTGGTTCAAAAAATACTTAACCTGCAAAATGATCACTCATATATTAATTACTCATAGCGTGTTTCTTTTAATTTTTTTGCCTGTGGTGAACGGAGAATCCAAAAAAGGTGAACATTTGTCATGAATTGAATCCATTAGCAACCATTTTTAACTACAGTAAATCTATATCATACACACTTTACAAACTCACAACACTTGTGCAGTATAGTCTAATTCATCCAGTTGAATGGTCAGTACTTCCTAGACACATGCATTTTCAATAAATATTTCGATTTAAACACGTCAGTACAAACAGTCTCATGCAGGCAGAGTAGCTTTCCTGGGCTCAGTTACGTGTGTAAGTGTGCTCAGGTAGGCTCAGCGTGGGCTACTCGTTGGTGAAGTGCTTGCATCTTTTTAAGTGAAAATACATGTGTTTGTAAAGTACTGAGCATACAGCTAAATGAGACACATGAACATTTGTAAGCGGACATTTTGAAATAGTTTTTCTGTTGATAAAAGTGGCCCACAATTAATTTAAATCATGACAAATGTTTACCTTTTTTGGATTCTCTGTTCACCGTGTAGGCATGAGAAAAAAAACAAATATTTCTTTACGAATTCAAGGTAACACACTGAGTAACTGATACTCAAATGCTCATTTTGAGGGTTAAGTATTCTTTTAAAGTAAACATCACACTCTTGAAAATTAAGTCAAATAAAACAAGAAGCCAATAAAAGATGGAAATATGCAAAAATGGTCAAAATGACATAAAAGGAATATTCAGCATGCTTGACATTGAGATGTTGCTTGTGTTGCTTTTAAAAACTGAACTTCAAACTTGTTAATTTGTTAGGATTTCTGTCTCACCAGGCACTGCAGCAGGTGCTTTACTGTCGTTAACGAAGTGGCTCTTTGATGCAGCGTTCCTGGCGGAGACGTTTTCATATATCATTGAGCTCTCAGGTTCTTCTTCGTCGTAAGCCATCTGTGTATTTTAGCCACTGGAGAGTGATGAAGGTGTTGTTGATGCTCGTCTCTGATCTGATTCTTCTTTTATGTTCATCACTGCATAAATAGAGCACTATCTCTAATGGTCTTCTTCCTCATTTCAGAAAGTTGTTTTTCTTCCACAACTCAAACTAGAAGCTGTGACTGCTGCAGTTGTAATGTATGCAGATTCTTGGGTACATGCTCAGGGGAGGCAAACCTTCCTCTACATTATCATTCCCGATGTTTTTTTAGTGACACAAACTGCATGATCCTGTAAGATTGCAATATAATGCAAGTCAAACACCATAAACAACAACCTCCAAACTTAATGTGAAGTTTCATCTGCACTGTGTCAACAGTGAATGTTACATACCTGCTTTATGAAAAGGCATTATTTTATCTTACATACTTTTCTGTCTGTGACATTTTTCGTACTATCACCATCCTTGTTCAGTTTTAAGTAATCTTCCTCCCTGGATGAGATGTTTTTAGGCTTTAACATATCTTTACGTGCATGTTTCATCAGTTTTGAGTGGTTAAACTTGGGAAAAAAAGATTGATAGATGTGTTTCATGAAAAAGAATTTACTATCAACATAATAGTATCCCAACTGGCATTGGCATGACATCTTTAGCTTTCCTATTAAAGTAAGTGTAAGACACAAGGCTTTTGTTCTGACACTGGTTTTAACTAAATGTAATTCATTAATTCAGCATTGACCTTTAACTGAGCTTGTATATCATAAATGGCAACAGTATAGTGCATTGACTGAATTAGAAACAACAATGGTTTTATAATTCCTCACCCCCTAATATGACCACCAGCTTCTATAACTACATCACATACAGAACCCCACATTCAGTCATTTGTATTTGTATTTGTATTTTATTTGAATCAAGATTTTAGGAGAAGGCCAATAACTGACTGTACAGTCTACTGAATAAAAACAAGCTCGAACACGCTGTACATAGTTTTTTAGAGTAAGGGTGTGTTTCAGATACTGTGACATGTTGAAGTAATCATATGAGTATGAGATGGTATGAATCAATAGGTGAACTCTGGGACATGCAGTGGTTAAAGTAACACAATGGAGTTTTTGAGCCCTCAAAAAATATATATCCAAGATCCTTGTGATGGTACATCAACTCACAATAGGTTGGATGACATAGGGTGACCATATTTTGATTTCCAAAAAAGAGGACACTCGGCCAGTCACAAATGATACTCGCAGCTTACTCAAAGATGCCTTATAATTTTAATATATTTAAAATTTATATGTATGGATAGAAAATTCAGTTATATTACAAAATAATATCTCTCAAAGACAGAAATTCAGATAGGCCCCAATAGGGGACACATACACACACTAGAGTGTGGTGATCCGAGCCCGACGGTACCCAACGGGTCGGGCCGGGTTTGTCAAAAATTTAGCTATAAATTGAATTCGGGCTCGGGTCGGATTCAGTCAGCTTTCAGTGAAAATGTAGTGTAAAAATAAATAAAATCCTATTGTCTGTCATGTTTATTGCTTGGACACTGTTATTTACGTGACAACACCTGAACATAACACACACAGACACACATTGGCTGTTTGTTTCTACCTCTCTCCTCTCTGGAAGTCTCGGACCTCCTGCCGCCCGCCTCCGCCTTGATTAAACGCTGAAAATAAAATAAAAGAGGGAGACAGGTTTTTCCTATTTTATCTTATTTTGTTTTATTTCTCCCTCTCCTCTCGCTAGAAGCTTCGGACCTCCCGCCTCCCGCTCCCGTCTCAAACACAGAGGTCTCCCTCTCCGCAGCTGAGCACCCACGGCGCACGCCCGGCCTGTTAAATAGCCTGTAACCATTGTGTGACACAAACTCAGTGCTTTGGTCATTAAATAATGTCGGGCTCGGTTCGGGTTCAGACAGAAATATGCTGCCCGTGCCGCACTCTAACACACACACACACACAAACAAACACACGGAAAACCGGACATTATCATCCCTTTATAAAACCCCCCCAGACGCCCCGGACGGGACGTGAAAAGTGGACATGTCCGGGCAAAAGCGGACGTTTGGTCAGCCTAGGATGACACCTCCGTCATTGCTTGAGAGCGTCTGTTTCACTTGCACTGGCACTATGCAGTTTCGGTGTTCGGGTAGGAACCCGGACACAAAAAAGACTACAAAATTTGGCTGCTTTACTCCATACGTCATATCCCCCTCTCATCATATCCCCCTCTTCTTTATAGAGTAGCGTAGCCGAACTGAGGTGAACGAAGTTAGATGTGGTTGTCATGGCTGAAGCGACAAAGAAAAGGAAGAAGGTGAAGGTGTTGTCCGAGGAGACAAAGAAAAGAAAACGGGAGAGCTCGAACAAGGATTAATATTGGCCCGGCTTTCACACACTGGCAAGAGTTGAACGAGGAGGAGGGATGCCCGACCGATGGTGACCTGGCGCTGTTACTGCTGTTACCCTCTACTTACCAGACTCACTGTCTGCAGGTCGGCTGCCTCAGGTACATTTTAAGATAAAGTGTTAGCCTACATACAGACAGCTTTCATTTTAGTTTGTCTTTAACAGTTTGCTGTTAGCACCGCGTGCGCGATGTGCTTGTGTCGACCACGGTCGTAGCGGTGAATGAGAGAGAGACTGCGGACAGAGCAGATTGAAATATGGCTTTCTACATGCTGATCACATGTAATGATAAAGTATTGGCTTGGCTGGCAGAGGTTTTATCGCACTTACAGTACTTACAGTAACAAACGTAGTTGTCGTCAACTAGAGTGATCTTGAAGTTATATTCCCTTCATCTACACCGTAGCCTCTCTGCTGTTGTCTGTCTTCACTCTGTTGAGTGTGTGTGTGTGTGTGTGTGTGTGTGTGTGTGTGTGTGTGCACGTGCGCGTGCGCTGTGAGGAGGAGGTCAGCCAGCCCTGACATGCAGAGAGCAACTCATTTCTGAGTTTCAAAAATGAATACATAAATAAAGCAATCGGCCTAATCATGTATGTACAAAATGCTGTAAGGCTACTTTACCTGTTCTGAAGACATGATGATCGCACATTACACGGCCAGCTTCAGGAAGTTCAGCGGTATCGTTGGCTTGTCAACAAATGCACGTGCAGAAAGATTTTTGCGACAGACAATACCGTTTTTCGTCTGTAGGGGGACCCTGTGAGGTAAAAAGCGCAATACTCCATAGTGTTGCTTTAACTGCACTATAAACAGGAACATCAGTGATACTAATAGAGGGCTTTCTCATTCAGCTATGGGTTATCTGATATTGGACTCCTTAACTTTAAGTGTGGGACAGCTCCAAAACAATAATTACTCGCATTAAGATAAACAGTGGACAGATGGGAGGACAAACGCACTAACATCATTGTTCTGTTGTTCACTGTTGTTCATCACCACTACAATAATGCAGCACCAACTCTGATGGACAGGCCATGTCATCTGCATATCTGACACACGACTCCCCAAACAGGTCTTCATTCATTCATCTTCTAACTGCTTCATCCTATTGAGGGTCGCGGGGGGGCTGGAGCCTATCCCAGCTGACATCGTGCAAGAGGCAGGGTACACCCTGGACAGGTCGCCAGACTATCGCAGGGCTGACACATAGAGATAGACAACCATTCACACTCACATTCACACCTACGGACAATTTAGAGTTATCAATTAACCTAGTCCCCAATCTGCATGTCTTTGGACTGTGGGAGGAAGCCGGAGTGCCCGGAGAGAACCCACGCTGACAAAGGGAGAACATGCAAACTCCACACAGAAGGGCTCCCATGCCCGGGATCGAACCGGCAACCCTCTTGCTGTGAGACGAGAGTGCTAACCACCACACCACCATGCACCACACCACCCAAACAGATCTTATGTATATATAATTATGTATACAGGACATTATCAAAACTGATATAAACAAATTCCACATCACTCAGAGCAACTGAGCGCACACTGCACTTGATAAGCACTCCTGGAAGACATCTATGCTGTGCCTCAGAGATAAAGCAACAACACTGCAAGAGAAACATGTTCAACCACCACATTCCCCTCATCACACTGTACCAAATATGGGACCCACAAGTAGACAACCCATCAGGACAGTCATACTTGCCTCAAATGACCGCAGATAATGTACTTTTTAGATTATCTGATAAATGCATCTGTGACATTAACAGAGGAAGTATATCTTTATCTGTACCTCATCTGTATCACAGTGACTATTACTTCTCTTTTCTCTGGCTACTGAGGGAAGATGATGAGGAGAAATGGGAATCCGTGAGAGGCGAGAGATGAGAACGTGAGTGGACATAACATGCCTGAGACCCTGAAACTAGAAGTAGCATTAACTAACAGCGAAGCAGTGAAAAGGAGGGTGATGGCTGGCTCCATGTACTATTGGCTGTTTAAGAGAAATAAACAGTAAAGGTAAGCATATGATTCTCTTTGTAGTGCTTTTTGAATGACTTGGTGATGAGCCTCTATGAAATCGTGAAATATGCTGGCAATCTCAAGCGCTCTGTGGGCATGATTTGCACGCGTGCAATTAAAAAAAATCACAACTGATTGTGTCCCCCCCGCACCCATGGTTATAATGACAAAACAACATGGACACTACAAAGAAGATGTGCTGTATCAACAAGATGTAACAACATACTGAGCTTACACAGATTATACATACAAGTGGGATGTTGAATCAGTGCATTAAAATGAATATTTTATCTTTATTTTTGTAAAACATACACGATGACTGGTAATGCATTGAAGAGAAGTTTTGTGGGGCGAGCAGCAGTAGCTGGTGATGGAGAGACTGACATAGTTTAAGTATCAAATGGTTGAATACACTTACATGTGTCAACTTAGAGGAACTGATTCTGTGAAAATTATCAGCCTGCCTGTCATTAGGCTCTTTAGTACAGCTCCGGGGTGTGATTGCCACCTTGGAAATATGCCTGTTTTCAAAGAACAACTCTAATTAGATTAAAAACAGCACCATTTGCTTTATGACCTTGAAAAAGCAAACCCATCTCTATCATCTCCGTAAAATAGACAATAGCATCGATAACAAAATTATATGCATATTCCAAATAAACTGTGATAAACCACTGGAATTGTTAAATTAATAATTTTTCATTTTCTTTGGTATTTTTTGTGATACACAGATACGCAATAATGATTGCTAGGTAATATGTTAATGTTATCCAATGTGAAGTCTCAGATCATGTGACAAGACAATATGTGCACGTCAGCGTACACTATTGGGACCGTCACAATAGCGTGCACTGGGCCTGGTGTAACTACCGTACACCACTGGTACAACTTTCCAGTTTTGATTAATTCAAATATTGTTTGTGTGCAGAGTTGCAGTGTAGGGGTAACAGCACAAAGAGGTACGTCACTGCAGAGTTCTACGAAGCACTAAAAAGAGCTTGGATGATACTAGCATGCTTTGTCTAACTTAGACTGCTGAAGCCTTATATCACCTTCATAAGACAAATATGAATGTACGTATAGATGCACACATGGACAGTGGATTTTGTCCCCCATCACTCAATTTGAAATCAGTCAATCTGGAGGATTTAGCTATCCTTTGAATGTGTAAAAACAATTAGGCTATATATGTATTTATGGTTTGTACACTTTATTGTTCTTAATTTTATTTACTTAAATAGGCCCAATTCCACCGCAGGAACTTCGGGGTCATTATACGGGGCCGGGGGCCGTTGGTGCGTGTCTCCACCGCAGGAACCACCCCCGAAGGACAGAGTTCCAGAGCTAAACAAGTCCCTGCCTTGGAGTAGGTATTCAGAACGGCCCCAAAAAACTCCTGGGTGGGGCTTGAGGTTTACTTGGTGCTGATTGGATATACTCAAGGCGGGATGTGACGTTAACAGAAAGCGACAAAATAGCCGGCATTTTCAAAACTCAGCAGACGAGGAGTCATGTAAACGAAGAGACACGTCAGAAACCCAGCAACCACCTCAGCTCCTTCCATGTTGATAATCATCTTTCTTATGTCTGCTTTCTTCTTCGTACTTCTGCTTCTTCTTCTTTGTTGTTGTTCTTCTTTGTTTGTTTCTTTGCCGCATCGCCCCGGTCAAAATGGCCGCGCAACGATTACGTCACATCCAGAGCCCGGTTTTACTTTAAAGGAACCTTCCTCCTTCTTCCTCCTACTACTCAGTGGAGACACAGCAGTTGAGAGGGCCGAGCGAGAGGACGTTCCTGTAAAGTTCCTGCCCCTCAAATAGTACCAGAAACTTCTTCAGTGGAAACAGGCCTAAAGTCTTCTTTGAGCCTTTTGTTTAACCCACTTTATACAGTAGAGATAGCTAGAGCATCTGAGGAAAACACCCAAATCACCCACACTTCCTCAAATTGCCATAGCAGCAGCACTGTTTGAATATAAAAATAAAAATTTTACTTTTTTTTTTTTTTTTTTTTTTTTTAATAAACAAAAGTAGTTGCTAGTTTGAGAGCACTAACTTATAATCATTAACCAATTATTCTTCATGTGCATGAAGAGATTCTTCTTATAAGCATTGTCTCTGATGTAGGGGCACTGGTTAAAGGTTTACACACTGCTGACTGCACTTTATTTCATGTAGCATGACCAATCCATGGCATTACATTGAAGCAGCTCTGAAGAATCTTGAGGGATGTTAGGGATGAATACTGAATAAAGACTCTAGTCTAATTGCTATTTATTGATAACCACCACTAGCAACATAAACAATGGTTAGAGAGTATTTAAGACCATTCTGAGAAAACATTTGCCTCCAGAAATTTCTACATGACATGTGAGAAGATTTGCCTACAAACAATAGTACAGCACTACAATTTTGTTTTAAGATGACATCAAACTGTTCTATATGAATATGAAAATGAGGCTTTTAAACTGACAATAGACTATATAACAGCAAGATTATATGAAAATGCTGAAATGATGTTTTGTTTGATTTTGAGGGAAGAGTATGAGAAATTGAATGTCCATAACACCACGTATCTTTATTATACATTTGACTGAATGAACACTGGTCTGACTCATAAATCAGTGTCCTTATGTTACAGTTTTTCTCTCTTGGTTTAAAGCTGTATTATGGGGAATAAGCCCATTTTTACACCAAATATGTTCCCATTCACATGATCCAAAAAGTGTTGTGTTCTTAAAGATATACTATGCAGGATTTCCCTACAAAACAATGTATAGACTCAAACATGAGTAATCCCTCTCAATAATCATTTATGACCCACTCTCACTGTGTGGTGGTGTATTTATCTGCAGAGACTCTGCTCTCTGCCTGTATTTTCTTATTTCCTTAATGTTTTGCTGTGTTCAGGACGTTCCTGAGCACAGTGCACTGGTGAGGTCGGGACTTTATAAAAAGGTCGCAACCAGGTGCCACACCAGATCCAAGACAAACCTCCGAAAATTGTGGACACAGCACAGAAAAAGACAAATACAGCAAGGTGATATGCCAAGCAGAGATAGCTGGGGTTGGCTTTCATATTCGCCAGCAATACTGTTTACAAATGGTAACTGATAGTTCCTGCGTAGTATACTTTTATTTTACAACATAATCAACAAAACCACATACAGTGTCTAAACAGGAAATACTGACTACTACAAAAAATTGGACTCAAGACAGCAAAATAACAATAACAACTTTTTCAACACAGTGTATCAAATCATAAATTCACACCTACAGTTATCTAGTGGCAACAAAAAACAAAAGCAACAAAGTATTGAAGGCTGTTTACTGCTCCATATCTTGCCCGTGACCTGGACATGACAGTTTGTACATTTTTCAGTGGCTCACTAAAAACAACATCAATCTAATGTTAATTGAGGAAGAAAGACCATTGCTTTTGTTGGATAGGCTGTGGAGTCTCAGGGTTGCAGTTTATCTTGAGGCCCACAGTTGTTCACAGCTAAGGCTCAAATGCTTCAGTGCCACCTGCTGGACAAGCCGATGTTGTCACCTATTCCAATTAAACTTCCCCTTAGGGCTTTTATTACTGTAAGCTGCTTCAGTTACAAAGCCCGGGCATTGTACATCACACTGTCATAATTAATGGTGAGACTTAGAATAAACAAAGCCATGGTTAATGTTATTAGTGACATCTGTGCTTTTTCTGCTGTGACACGTCTGCTGGGAAAAATGTTTTTTGCCATCTCCCCTCAGAAAAGTAACAGCCAATACTGATTGCGATTTCATTTGCAGTCATGTACTAGAATTTAACTATAGCCCTGTCTACAAAGTATGAAGCAAGATATTTTTATCAAGTACTATCACAAACTCATCTTGTCTCTGTATTCATGAAATCATACCAATATCTCTGTTGCTTGTTGCTGATGTTTAAAAACAGTCAGCTGTATACATGAAATTAACAAATGGTGTTGCAACTAGTCAGTTATGATACTATAAACTGTTAGAAACGTGTCTAACAAGGTTTTGACAGACTGGCCGCCTGTATCGCAGCTTTTAAAAACCCTGCAATGTAGCTGCTTTAGCTAATGTTAAAGCTAGAGTGTTGGACTAGGTCTTGCCAAATGAGTTTACACCATGCTCTTTAAGCATATTGCCACCAGGGAAAGCTCTCTGGATTTATACCAGAGTTCTGGTGTCAGGTGTCTGTGGCAACTTCTTCCATACCTACATACATACCAGAAGTGACACAATTTTACGTCACCCAGCCAGAGCCAAAGGGGAAAGAGATGAATGTATTTGCTTTACAGTAGATTTTTTTTGTCTTTTACTATGTGCATGATTCTGATTTCTCATTTGAAATAAAGGTTTTTCAAAAAAGAAGTGGGGAGAGACCTTAGCGATTAAAGTAGCAGCTAGGAATATGGCATCCAAGAAAAGTTTCTGGAGTGGATGCTCCAGATAAAAAAGAAAGTCGGCATTCAGAAGAAGGATTACAGTAATGGGGTCGTGAAAGATGTGGCAAGGTCACCTACAGGCATATGTTATGTAAACTGTGCCGACGGTGTTTGTGCAATTACTCTTACCACCAGAGACAGGAGACAAAAGTTAGCATCACAGACTAGCTGGACAAGCTACTTTCTGGCTCTGAATCCTCATCATCCAGCGTGTTGTTTATGAAGCTTTTACCCACCATGTGATGTAAGTAATTGGTCACAGAATATTGGTCATGTGACAACCATTTGTTTGTATATGTAGGGGAAATAGTTATCCCTGCTGTTGATGTTCTGTCGTCCGATGTGAATGTTTTTCTTGATCTTTCACTGATGCCTGGTTGCTGACCTCTGAACCTCTTTTCAGGTGGTGCCGTGACTGGCTTTTGCTGCTGAGAGAAGATGAGAACAAAAAATAAATGGACAAAAGCAAAGCCATCATGTTCTTTTTGTTTTTTTTCAGTTGTAAGTAACATATATAGTAAACAGTTAGTCCCTGATGACTAGTATAGTCATAGCAAAAAGGGTTATTCTGTGAGAATGGAAATCAGCTTCCCCTCCTTGCTTTACAAAATGGCTAAATGACATGGTTTCTTGTCTACATCTTTACGAAATCTGGTGTACTTGAACTCCCTCATCAAGTTTTCTAAAATCTGTGGAACTTTTATGTAACATATCAAAAGGGTAAAGAGTCAAGTTGGTAACCAACCACACTGTCTGCTTCTTTGTATTGGACTGTACACTGTGCTTTGATCCGCCAAGATCAAATGTCTATAAATGTCCATTTCTTCATTTTCATCCAAAAACCAAACACACAACTTTCAGCATGTCGAACAATCTTTGGTCAAAAACCTTTTGCCCTTCCAGGGTTCACACCTGACGGCAACAATGTCCTTCCTACCTTAATTCACTAAACCCCAAATACCAGCACAGTGCCAAACAGTGTACATACATGGTACATACTATTAATATCTGGTATGTGAAAGACAATATTTGGCTCTTACACACTATATTTTGCAACTTTATCCCTTTCATACTTTTCTAACTAATTACAGTCCTTCAGTTGCCCCCTCATGTGAGGTTAAGCTACCAAGGCTGTTCAGCTCCGGCTGTTCTGTACATGATGCAACACAGCAGTCGCCCACGGTTTCCTTAGAAATGTCATTCTCTGCTTACCTTCAAGCTTTCTCTGAAGATCATTTCTGTCCTTGGTCAGGGCTTCATTTTTTTTTTGCAACTGGTTTCTTTCTTTTGACAGGTTGTTGTGACTGGTCTGTAACTGGTCTCTTTCTTTAGACAGGCTGTTGTAACTGGTCCGTAACTGGTCTCTTTCTTTAGACAGGCTGCTGTAACTGGTCCGTAACTGGTCTCTTTCTTTAGACAGGTTGTTGTGACTGGTCTGTAACTGGTCTCTTTCTTTAGACAGGTTGTTGTAACTGGTCTGTAACTGGTCTCTTTCTTTCGTTAGGTTGTTGTTCCTGTCTTGTAACAGGAACATCTCCATCTCCCACTCAGAGTTGCTCTTGGTAACTGCATTTGACACATAAAGAAATAAAGAAACACTGTCAGCCAGTCTTCTCGGAGCTTTAACAGCATGTACTCACACAGTACTCACACAGGAAAACTAAAGTTGTAAGTCCAGTCAGAAGGAGAAGACACAGCAGACCCAGACACACTGCAGCAGCTCTGCAGGAACTCTTCTTCACATCTGCAGCACCTGAAGGAAAAACATGAACATTTTGTCATTTACAAAAGTCAACCTCTGTATTGTTGCCTCTCATCAGAAAACACAACTGAACTGAACTGAAATGAAATCAAAAGCTGGTGTAATGTCTGTCGTTGGTACATGGAGGGGATGAGGGCTGGCATTGTAATGACGTTCACATGAGCAAAAGTTACCCATTGAAATGCAACCATCCAAAAGTATGGAATATACTTTTTTTGTGTGAGTCAACATTAATTAATATTCAAGCATGTTTTGCATAGCTTTGTATATAATTTCTTCATGCACTGTGGGTATTAATGGTCTCTTGCTGCTTAACTCTTTCCACATTATTGTTTCTCCCACAAGTTTTTGTATTGTTGCTTTTATAATGCAGTCCTTTCTGTCCATGTGCCGTTAAGTAAGAAATGCAATGTGTTTATTACCTGAGTGTGATGGTCCAGATCCATTTGGCTCCTGAATGTTGACCACATTTTCATAAATATTTTCAGAGCTTTTTCTCTCCCTTTTCCTCTGGTTGCGATTACCTGATGGTCTCTCTACATTAACATAGATATTCGACAGTTCATCCATCATGTTCAGCCACACCGGTGGTGCAGTTTGGTCCTGTGGTGCCTGAAACCTTCAAAGTCTGCAGAGAGTGCCTTTGAAATCCATCTGTATGAACTGCGTACAGAGTAACTCTGACTTCTAAAAGAGGCTCTTTATTTACGGATGTGTCTCTCACATCATCAGGAAACTGAGGGCTAGTGGTGTGAAATACTTAAGCTGACCACTTTTACCCATTCGACCTATAAGTTGCAGGTGCCTGATGGTGCTTTCCATTTTGGTTAGTGCTACTGTATTTGTGAGGTCTCTTAAATGTCACTAGTAAAAAGTTCACCTATCTATTTGTCTGTAAACTGAAACATACAGTAGATATCGTCAGAAGGTCATTTATTTATTTAGCTGTTTATTTTATGTTACTTTATTCCTTACCTCTTTGACTTTTTATCTGCTTTCACTTTCACTGTCTTTGTCTATAAGGTGACCTTGAGTGTTGTGAAAGGCGCCCATAAATAAAATGTATTATTATTATTATCATTAAGGTCATTATTCATAATTGCAGTTCTGTCTTCATTAATTATTACATTTCAACGTGACATAATGTGACGGCAATCAGCCTTCTGCTTTTCTTCACAACCAGACAGGTAAGCTGTTACACAAGTTCATATAAGTGAACTCATTTTAAGTATAGCGCCACGACAGCTGGCTGTGCATTTTCATTTTATTAAAAAGCCCCAACATTCAGTACTGTTTTCCAGTACCCTCTCACATTTGAGTCATTTAATAATCACTTATTGATTCATTTCAGTCACTTCTTCAGAAGTAATTTAGGCTAGATTAGATTTTATTCGTATTTCTTTCCTCCCCTGACACTATGTCAAGCAATCATCTCACAAATATTATGTAAAACACAAAAAGTTTATTAAAGTATGTGGACAGTGAAAATGTTAGTAAATTAATTAGCCATCTGTTAGATGATGGGGTATTCCAGAAAGTGGGTTTAGTGAAATCTCTGAGTATGTTAACCCTGAAATGAGGGAAACTCTGGGTTTTCAGTTCCAGACAGAGAGGTAAGTCAAACTCAGAGTCAATCACCATGGCAACTGACTCTGTGAACCTAACCCGCTCGCTTGCCATATGGGACGCCTGCTCTATCCACTAAGCCCCCAACCTCCCATAAAAAGAGATTCTGCTTGCTAAATTTCACATGCCGCTTCTCTCTCCTTGGCAGCTTTAGCGGTGTTACTTTTTTTTTACGAAATATATGCTCATATTCGCTGTAGGCGTTCATGAGCACCTCCAATTCCACAGGTGTAAAATAAGTTGATCAGATTTTCTCTCCGGTTGCCATGGTGAATCGAGGTATCAGGGCTCCATTGATGATGGCTTTTTATTGTGGTTGTGCACGCGCTTAACTCAAGGTGTACCTTCTCAGAGTTGATTGAACTAATTCAAATCAGCTGTTCTGGAACCGGATACTCAGAGTTTCCCATCTCAGGGTAAGTCAACTCAGAGTTCAGGATTAGACTCAGAGTTTGTTGAACCTCCCACCTGGAATACCCCTCATGGTTCAGTAGATCTTTTTGGTAACATACATAAAAATTATTATTCAGTCAAATACGGCCTTACGACAGATCCTAAAATAGGGTATGTATGCACTGTAATTGAAGGGGGCATGTGGAGTTTTCTTGCAAACAAACAAAAGTTACGTTCACGTTTACATTCACAAAATATTTAATTTTTTGCCCTTATTTCGAAAAAGAATTTTCCTACTTGAGATGTTTATACTTGATCGTTTACATGCAGCTGTGCATACTACGATCAATACCGTCACCTTATAAAAATCACTTCATAACATGTGAAAGTGGAATGGCTGCAGCTGCATGTGCCATTTTGCTTCTTTGCATCATTATAAGATTCTTTCAGAGCAAACACAGCCTCCCTCTTTTATTCTTTCAACTACCCTCTCAAAAAGGTTGGTGTTGCAATATGTGTGCATATCCAAAAACCTGTTGATATCTAAGCCTTTAATTGTTTAAAAGAAGGTGTGATTCTACTTCTGACCAGCAATGTGGGCTTTTCTTTTAGGCATGCATCTGTACTCCACAGAGTTGCAAACTGTTGGTTAGTTTGTTTGTGTACAACATATGACAACACATGCAGCTGACTGTAAACTGACAAGAGACCATTTGTCACAAACTGCTGTAAAAAGCCCAGCTGAGATGCATATTCTGAATGTGCTGTCCAAAGAATGCTCCTACAAGCGAAATAGTACCAGACTATGCTATTTACATGACCCGTGTCAAATTCAGAACATTGTCATATTTGTAATAATAGTAGAATATTAGTGTGCAATTAGTGTTCATGTAAACATTGTCATTTAGGTATAACAACTGTGTTGGGAAACATTTCCTTCCTCATAAAAGATTCTTCTCAAGAATTTACAACCTGCATTGCTCATTCATGCTTTCTAGCGTGCAGTCTTATTCTTCTCTGCCTTTGTTGGTGCACTGCTGCGATTCCTTGTGTGCGTTTATCACTAGATAAACAGAACAGGGACCTAGTCACATAAAAACAGCTCCATACCTCTACCAGAGGTCAAAAACCTGGATACCATTGTTGTCAAATCATCTTACACCTCCCTTTAATCTCAAGGGACTATACAAAGGTATTACAAATAAGTAAAAGTAAATGAGTCCTCCATCCAAAATCAAAATCACACACATGTACAGGTATAGGATTGTGAAAAGTGAATTTGTGCCTTCAGATCAGGGGCGATTCTAGGATCAGAGGTTTAGGGGTGCTGAGCACCCAGAGAGCTGCCCGGCCAGGCAAGATAAATTTCACTGTTTTGTACATTTTAATGCAATTTCATTCCCACATTTGTGAAAGAAAAGCACAACACTTTTTGGGAAAGTCTGTGACTAAACCATCAAATCTGATAAAGGTTATTCAAATGCTGAGCCACAGCAAAAGAGGAATGGATTGGAGTCATAAAATAAACATATCGTAACCCTAATTTCTGGGGGAAGACAACTCATTTTGATACAGCAGCTCCTCAACATACACATAAACAGTATGTATGTTTCTGGAGTAAACCAGCCCCCTATAGTGAGTACCAAAAATACCAAAAATGGACCTTGGACTTATTTTTTGGACTTTTATTTGAAATGAAATGCACAACATGTAACATTAACACATTAACAGTAATTGACTTTTTCAATGTTTGTCTTTTTCCTTCTTGTCTCTATTATATAATACAAATACATAAATAAAAATACACTTCAAAAAAGAAAAGTGCTTGAAATCTACAAAATAATAATAATAAATACACACAATAGGAGTTATAATGTTAATGGGCATCCAGTCAGTTAGCTAGTCAGTAGCACCTTGGTTTAATATTAACACATGCACATGACACAACAGCTAGCTTCTCTCATTCCAATTCAAACAGAGGACAGTGGTACTGACCACCTGTAACGTTTCCTAGCTAGAAAAAACGTCAGCTAACTCCTACCTAACAACATAAACAGTGACCTACGATTAAATGCAGCAAAAATGAGGACTGGTAATGATAATAATGTGTTGGTATTGAGTGGTAGAAGTTAAGAAATGTGCCACATACCCTGGTTTAAGCCAGGTACTTACACCACTACTGCATATTACGCACACTGGAAGGCAGCACATTGCTCTGTGCAGATAGAGCTCTCAGAGCCCGAGTCGGGGAAAGATGAGAGGGATGGGGTGGCTCAAACCATTTTTGAGGCAGGGGGGGGGATATATTATGTTTCAACCAAGTACTATATGTTTTTGACACTTTTCTAGCTTGTTAAAAAAGGACATACAGTAAAAAAAAAAAAAAAAAAAATCTCTTAAATTTTAGGGGTGCTGGGATTCAATTTAGGCAGGTTTCAGCACCCCCAAAAATGGGCTAGAAACACCTATGCCAGATCAAACATGAATTGAATTTCAGCTCTCCATGGTTTCGTATGCTGAGTTATAAAGACATCATCTTTTCACAGATCCAGAAGTTTTGATTTTTACACGGTATATCATTCCAGCTGTCCTCCATTTCTACACAGTCTTCAGTGTTGCCCAAAAAATCATTTGGCTCCCCAGGCTTCCAGTAGCTGAAACCAAAAAACAAACCGTCTTTTCACAAATAACACAAACCAAGAAACATTTCATGGACAACACAATGCTGGAATGTGACCAGCTTTAAGCTGGAAAATTAAAATGTTTCCTGTGATTCATTTCTAGATTAATTTATTCATCTAACATAAAAATCTAAAAGACATTTTAAGGCCTTTAGATTCAGCGTTAAAGCTACAGCTGATAACTTTTATAAAAAAAGTAACTTTTTGTCATATATGCTGAAACAGTCACTATATTCACAGAGAGCAAAGTGAGAAAAATAATCTATGAAAATAAATCATATCCCTCTGCCTACTCTATTGCTTTGTAGCATTT
This sequence comes from Epinephelus lanceolatus, assembly GCF_041903045.1. Taxonomy (NCBI): domain Eukaryota; kingdom Metazoa; phylum Chordata; class Actinopteri; order Perciformes; family Serranidae; genus Epinephelus; species Epinephelus lanceolatus. The sequence continues at coordinate 14,852,410 of NC_135736.1, read as the reverse complement.
CTAATGGCCTTACTGCATGTAACCAGAAAACAACCAATCAGAGCCAAGGAGTCTCTAACGTAGCTGTCAGTCATGGCAATTGTTGCTCATTGTGAACTGTGGTCAAATCATCAAACTAGGCAGCGCTGATCAAATATGAATCAAGATTCTGTCACCGCTATTTCTATGTAAAATGAGAAAGCTGGTCCACCTGGTGGGTGATGCTTGGTACTTCGGTTGACCATTTACAATATGGCAGCCATGACACTAATTTTGTCATATTACAGCTAAACAGTGCACTAAAATATGGTTCAGAAAACATCTGAGCTGAGAAATAGGCAATGCAGGAACAGAATCTTGATTCATATTTGATCAGCGCTGCCTAGTTTGACAGTTTCACCACAGTTTTCAGACTGTTTTTTTTTTCCCTGCGGTAAATTCCAAGGAATACTATTAAAAGCATTACGAAGAGGAGGAGTAAGTATGACAAAAAGTTATTTTCCTAAAAGTTACCATCTGTAGCTTTAATGTTAGTTGAATAACAGAGTGATGTGTGAACCTTTCGGTCAGCGGCGTCCCATCAACCCATTTCCACATCCCCATGGCTTCTCTCTCAGTCAGTCCAATCCACAAGACCCTGCCGAATTTTCCTATGAAATTCTTGTTTACAGAGAAAAACAGAAATCACTAATCAATAGAAACTGAACTGATTTAAATTCACCATGCAGTTAGTAGGTTACCTCTCATTCATTACATTTTTCACTTTTTCTCTTAGCATTGTCTCTCCTAACCTCAAACTTACACTCATTCACATATAAATACACACACCTGTTCCTCTTTGCTGTTGATAATCACCAGGTCTGCACCTCTCTGCAGACAGTCATCTCTGCTGTCCTGCCAGGATTTCGTGGTAGTAGAAACAAAATAAAAACTGTGGCGGAAATACACCCATCCTTGTTGCAAATAGTAATCTGTTACAGAAAGATTAATGGATGGAAATTGACATTTTTAAATAAGAAACTGACCAATTTTAAAGAGCTTTTTTGAATTCAATAATCAAAATTAAACTATGCATTATGAAGCTCAAAGTAAAAAAAGACCATGATAAAAAGGTTAGTAAATGTAATAATTCCATGTCCATGGGTTTCCCTACTTCTACCACTCGTGTGTCTGTACTTCTGTAATGCAATAAAATACAAGTGTTCTGCTGTAAAGTTTGCTTTTACGATGCCTACAATGATCACTTTTTGTTGACACTGTCGAAGGATTTAGTTAAATTATGTTTTAGCATTGAGGTCATGCAGTAGTTGGTGATGCTGTTGTACTTGACTGCATCATATTCAGAAGTATGTATAATATTGAATATAAATATAATACGTATTTCATACCTAAAATATATATAATACAAATTTACACCTCACAATCCCACATATTATTTAATTGAGACTTTCTGCAAAAACAAACTAACTGAAATCTTGATTGGCCAGTTACTATGTTCTAGACCTCCAAAGTGCTCTGTGTGCTGTGCAGAAAGTCTGATTAAAACATGTAGTGTGAGTAAACACAATATGAGTCAGATAAAATTGTACAGTGTCTGTCCAAAAATGAAAACCAAGAGAACCCAAACATGGCACTAAATCTCCCTTTGGATTCAGGGTCTTTCATTATTGGCATGACAACCTTCATCCCCATACTAACCAAAGTCAGTCAGTTCTCTCTTCAGCTTGGCAGTCTCCTGAATAAGGTTTGTGCAGCCGGCTTCTGTATCTGGTGTCTTACTGTCAGAGCTGTCTGAAAGAGCAGAAACACTAAAATTAAATCAACAATTATGCCCACATGCACTAGGAGCAATTTGAGGTTGAGTATCTTGCTCAACGACACTTTAACAAGGGGGTCTGAGGAGATTGGGAAACAAAGCAAAGAAGCTTATTTGTACAGTATTTGTGATGTAGTTTATAATAGACTTTAAGCTTACAATAACAATACGTTTACCGGTTGACAGTTCTGACTTGAGTTTCATAAGGAGAGAACTAACTGGAAAGTCCCGTACTCTTCTTACGTAATCTGACGTAAGTTTGCATTCTAGTGTTATTATTCCTCGTGACTGTTTGTGATTCTAAACTTCCCCAAACTTGTGTAACTGAATATCACTGAATTGAATCGAAACTGTGAAGGAGCCTGAGAGCGCAAACACAGAATAACAGAGAATGTTGCTACGCTATCAATCATCAAGTGATCTGAACACTGATGAAATAATATTTAGACAAAAAAATCTTAGAAACCTCTCAAAGTGTGATATCTTGTAATTGTAATTAATCAACTGTGGCAGTAACCAGATCCACTCTCTAGACTTATGATAACAGAGAATTTGCAGAAACACAGAGCAAAACTACAGACACAGTTCAAAATGACTCACAGAGGCGCAGGGAAATGTTGAGAGCAGCTTGTAGGATGAACAGGAGTCCAAAGCTCACACCAACCACTCTGTACAGTCTTCTACCTGTGTGCAGAAGTAAGACAGACATGCACATAAAGCAGGCGCCTGGCAGCCTTCTACAGTACATGAAGCAGATTTATGGATAATGTTACCCTGTTGACATTTTAGGAGGACTGTATGTGTGACTGTAAATTTGAGGATGTGTTCAGGCCAAAGTCAGGCAGCTCTGTAAACCATTATGTGTTCTTTTCAGAGTAAACCATGTTAATTTAACAGTAAAACAAGAACGAATGTATAATTTTAATAGTTTTCAGTGTAAAATGACTGACTAAACTGACTTGATATAAAAGAAGATCAATAATATTTTCACATGTGCACTAAAAATATATAGAGGATCTTTCTCACTTTTCTACACTGATATTTTCCTAAAAATCTCTATTTTACATTTTGGAATTTAAATTTGTATCCATACTGCCTTCTTAGATAAATGCTAAAATGTTACACTATAGGTTTTCTGACTCACCGGGCACTGCAGCAGTCCCTCTACCGTCATCACTAGAGCTCCTGGCTGAAGAATTAGGTATATTTACATAGTCCATAGTGATTTCAGGTTGATCCTGAGGGACAAAGTTTGCCATAATTTACCCACTGACTAGAAAGTGACAATGATGATGGTGAATGTGTTTTTGTCCGAATGACTGTGATGTGTAATCTACTTCTTGCTTTTATTTTGATTTTGCTAAGCAACACATTTTTGTTCTTCCTCATTTTTAGATTTGACTTAAGCAACTTCTTCATCCCAAAGCCTTTGACTTCACTACAACCTGGTTACCTGCAATGCCGACGATCTTATCACTTCAAAGAGGCCTCCAATTTCCTTGTTTCACATGAGGGACTCATCAGACTCGATACATCGATTTAATGGTCAGCATTTCACTTCACATCAATGGTATTGGATTGCTTGACAGTTAATATTGAGCTGATTTTCATACTATTGTTAAATAATGATGTTGTTGGTGGGAGAAGTTTACTTCCAGGGATAAAAGATAGCCCTGAAGTTCAGACAGGGAGACGGGTAAAAGAATGGGGAAGCCATGGTATTCATCAAAGGTTTTGAATCCTAAAACTATAAATAGTGTATTCTTTCAGTCATATGTTCTGTTTCCACATAATTGTTTCTTCCTCTATTTGACCTGTTCTAAATCTGTTCACAGTGTAGTAATGGGTTTATTAGCTCACACTTGACGAAGACACACACACAAAGAGGGAACACAGAGATCCCTGATCAGATTACTGTGAACTTCTCCACGAATATTAAGACAACTGCAAATCAAACAGGTAATAGCAAACATAATTTTATTGTATATGGACACAGGTTGATAGACTGATTGGACTCCATCAAGTGTTTTAGCTGCAGTAGCAACATGGCCCCATAACCCTGTCTCCTAGAAATTATATTCATATTTTGCTGATGTTAGATTGTATCTGAACAGCTACAGCAGCTATACAGTTAAGTTATGAGTTAATCTTTAAGTTCTAACATGACATGATAACACTAGGTATTGCCAACGTGTTTTCATCCAAACTCGTTAAATACTGCTGCCATGACAGTCGACCTAAACATCCAAATATGAAGCACCAGGAAGTCTCCTGTGCAGGTTTTGGATGTTCTGGGACGGTGTGTCAATTCACCCTTGTTACATGCAATTTGTTGTTTCAAAATACTTTTCCTTATTTAACAAGACATGTACAGCTTCTGCTCATGACATGCATACATACTTTTTCAAAATAAAATTATGACAAAGGTAAAAGACTTAGGCAACGAAAGCACATGGTTGGGTTTAGAGAAAATCATCATGATTTGTCTTAAAATAACTATGGATCCTACTAATGTAGTGTCACGTCCCTTGACATACGTCACTAGTGTAGCATGCTACACATACTAGCACATTACGTTGTTACTAAAGTAATTTCACTGAGTTTTGGTTTCACAAAGGAAACAAACAGCAGGATCCTGAGTGAAAATCCAGTGTTTGTTTGACCCATCCACCTTAGATGGACTTTCTTGATCCTCATATTATGGTAGATGTTGGCAGTGTCAGAAATCGCTGCCATCTGGTGCATATTATACCACCATGAAGAGTATCTCAGTGTGTCCGTGTCAGATGCCAATATCTACTGATGAAGCAGCGGTATTTAATGAGTTTGGTTGTTGCCGGTGGCGTCAGAAATAGTCGCTACCTGGTGCATAGAATACTGCTTGAAGGGTGGCTCTGTGCATCAGTATCTGACACAGAGATCACTGACAAAGTAGCGGTATTTAATGAGTTGGGAGTGAGAGCAGGCTGCCACTGCCCCATAAAAATACAAAGTGTCCCCATATTGCAAAAAAAATATACAGAAAAAAATTGCTATACTACAACAGGCAACCAAGCGCCACCATCCAAAATAATCCTTAGCAAATGTAATCATAATCATAAATAAACTTGTCAAATTGCCATTATTGTTACAACAGTTAGTGTTACAGTGTGCTGCAGTTGTGCAGGTGGTTTGTTCACATGGTATTGCTGTACCCCAGCAGAGGCCATTACTCAACTGCTGCGGGCAGGTACAATCAATGTCAAACACTGTATTGTCTCTCTATTTCATGTATTAAAAAAAACTTAAAACTTGAATGTAATATGAGTGTTACAGAGGCTATTTCACTGTCAACAAAGAGTTTTGTGAAGTGTCAGTATGTTGTGGCATGTTTCCTGGGCATTGAAAGTCATGTCAGCAGCTAATCTGGGAGTAACAACTGATAAAATGACACCAAAGTTGTCAGAAAATGTAGCTATCCGAACCATTAGCATGTTAACAATTGCCATTTTACCTAATCTGCTAAACTTTATATAGTAAAAGTTACTTCAAAGCTAGAGAGCACAGCTGTATTTATTTATGATGTGGTAACACACTGTTGATTTTGCAGGGAGAAGACTCTGTCAGCTGCTTTTCCTCGGCTTTGGCGTGCTCTGCATTGTACAAGCCATTCTCAATGTTTCTCTACGCTTTACAGGTGAGGGTGCTTTCTTCCTATTGTGAAACTTGAAATTTGCTAACACAGTTGTGCAGACAATACCACAATATTACAAATACACACACTCTGATGTAATTTGACATGTTGCTTTCCGCCTTTTTTTTCACATGTACATATTTTTTCATACTCTCAGTGTCATTGAGCAAGGAATCAACCCACTCGGACTGCAACACAACTCATTTTTGTGTCCAGAACAATACAAAGATGGTGCCAAAGGACTGTGAGGGAAAGAGGCCTGACCACTGCAACGGATTGCAAGAAAGGCTCAACGCCTTGACTGCAGAGAAAAATGATCTTCAGAACAGAAACAATGACCTCACCAACAGGTTGAGGAACGTGGAGGAGGAGAGGGACAGGCTGAAACAGAGGCTGGGGGGTGAGAACAAATCAGGTTAAGGTTTCTGACCTTAAAGAGAAACACCACCCACAAGTATATTAAGAATATTTAGAATTCCAATATGTTATCTCTATAAGTTAAATCAATCTTTGTGAATGTGAGCTACTCTCTTTCTCAAAGCCAGAAACCAGGGAAGTATGGGAGCCTGATTTTGTGGACTCACAGTTTGTTTGTTTGCTGTGTTATACCCAAATAAGCTTTATCCTATGGTAGTGTTCTCAGTTCTGAAACACAAAATGTACCCACATATTCAGAACCGTCTCCTGGGTGCTCTAGAACATCTTTCAACACTTATTACCTGCTCCATGACTTTATACCCTATGACAGCACAAATTTGAGTTTTAGCTCTGTAGCTTTTGGATTTGAAAGAGTTGTTCATTTTCACTAATCTTTTGACTGTCTTAGACCGTAGGAATAACATATTTAATTTTTGAAAATGGGCATAGTTCCCCTTTAACTTTAACTCTTCATTTCTTCCCCTTTCAGACTGGTTTTGTTGGTTTGGCCACGGTGGCATCTCTCTGTGGTTACAAAGAAACTATTGTTGCTGCTGGGAAAGTTCAAAAGCATCGTGTGTGTGTGTGTGTGTGTGTGTGTGTGTGTGTGTGTGTGTGTGTACACCATTCTATATGTTAAAGTTATGCTTACATTCTCTATCAAAATCAATAGGGGGCCTTGTACCGTCTGGATGGGGATGCTGATCTCTTGTTCTGGATCGGACCGAAAGACACAGCTGGGACCAACAGATGGAAATGGGTGGATGGATCTGTGCTGACTGAACTGTAAGGCTTTTAGATGTAGTGCTAGGCTGTATAGATTTTCATAGGTCCAGTATCAGTATCTAAAAAAAAGACCAATTCTTTTCAGAGAACCGATCTTACAGGGGGGTACTTAAAATGAACAGGAATTAGACATGGATATTGTTTTCCATCTCAAAACACACAAAGAACATCCTCACAAAACTTGTCACAACTAGAAAAAAGCACTAACAAACTGATTGCTGCCAATGTAGACAACTTTTGTATTACCAGAAGACACACCACAATGATACAATTGTGAGGATGACTGTAATTTTAGTAATTAAAACACAGCCACAAATCTTTGATCCTTATCATCCATAACAGGAATTTTAACAGTATTAACTTTGTCTGGGGGCAAAAACAAAACAAAGCATTTACCTACATAGCCTGCTTACTTATTTATAGTAGAGGCACAAATATCAAGGGAAAATGACCAAATCAACAAGATCTGCAAGTCTACAAAATTGGGCAGGCAAAATGCTTCACTTCTAAAACGCTTCTAATGTGGTAAAATGCCCTGGGCAGACGGAACAACACCGGTCGCAGCCAGAACACAGTGCAGCTGTGGCCATGGGTCCAGGCTAGCTTATAGTCAAGATGGTGCCGATAATAAAGAAAATAGTGATTTATTCATCTCGTTATGTGCCTAACTTTAGTGGATCATAATATATCGGGTGTTGGGTCAATCTGCAATGTTCTGTTTCAATATCAGAACAAATGTTTCTATCAGTGTCAGTTTTTGAGCCAAAGGAAAAATGTGGCCTGCAAAAGAGTAGGTAAGGCTTAAAGGGGAACTAATGTTTTTTTCAACCTGGGCCCTATTTTCCATTCTACTTTTGTCTAAATGAGTGATAGGATGTTCAATATTTTAAATTTCTCCAGTACGAAGCTAGGGCTGACCTGCCTGCAGCCCGTGAGCGCGCGCTATATTAAATAATAGGGCACTCAGACAACGTCAAACAACGTCAGGATACGTCCACTAAAAGTGCATTTTTTTCACACAGATAGGCTCAGATTGTTAGTATAATTATCCGACAACATAACGGAAAGGAGAAATGAACGTCTGTGTTTACCTTTAGCTGGATTCGGACATGTTGCTCTGCCTGTTGCTGCTCCCTCTCTCTCCTCGTCCGCTCTTCAATTTCATCCGTGTACTCATCATCAAATTCAAATGGCTCATCCAGATCCAGCTGGTCAAAATCGGTTAAAAATTCGGATATGTTTCTTGTGGCAAGTGAAGGTCTGGCTCTGAAATCTTACGTCTCGCGAGATTTGAGTTGTTGCAGGAAGTGACCTTACAAACACGAGGAGTTACTCTGTTTGGAGTAATCATGGCTGAATTTTTACCCAACTTTGACCAACTGGATCTGGATGAGCCATTTGAATTTGATGACCGCCCGTATTTATTAGAACATGGAGTGCACAGATGTACATGGATGCAGAGCTCATTTAAAACAAGAAAGACCCATTATGCACTTCCTCATGAAAACTAATGTCAAGCATTTACAGTTGACAGATTTGAGCTGCCCTCTAGTGGATGAGGCTGAAATGCAATACAACACTTTACTTTTTTTCTGTCTCTATTTGATTTTAATGTGGCATGGAAATTCATGTCACAAGTAGTAAGAACAACTCAGTACAGTGCAGGAACTTGCTGCCCAACCAGACTGACTGATTGAATGTAGACAGTTACCAGGAATTACCAGGAATTATGAGGATGAATGTACATTTAATAAGTAAAACAGCCACAGATAATTGATCATTATTGTTCAGAACTGGACTTTGAATGGTATTAACTTAGGCTACAGTACAAGAAAGTAGGAAATTACAATAATAAACACAACTGAATGAGACAAAGGAAGAACCATTTAACGACATACCTTTCTTACTTATTTATGGTAGAAGCACAACTATAAAGAAAAAATGACCAACAAAATCTCCAAGTCTACAAAATCAGGCAGGCAAAATACTCCACTTCTAAAACACGTGGTATGAAGCCATGCAGCAGACTGAACAAAACCTGCTCCCTCACAGTCAAGATGGCACCAAAATAAGGGAAAAGGTGATGTATTGGTGTTGTATTGTGCCTCATGTTAGGGAATCATGACATTTTGGTTAAAGAACTAATTTGCAGATGCTGCATTTCAAAGTGAGACCAATTTTTTCTTTGGATGAAGGCACCCTGACCATTAACTAATATCTCACCATTTGCCAGAGTAGGAGAGTAGTATTGCATATGGGGCCAGGCATCTGATGATATGTAAACATTCACATACTGAACGCATACACACACACACACACGCACACACACACACACACACACGCACACATACTGTCATGTCTCGGTTTAGTATCTGTTTATGTTTCATGTTCTGCATTTCCTGTTTTATTTTGAAGATCACTCACCCCTGTCTCTGTTTCAGGTTTGTGTCCTGTCCCTTCCCCCCGTCATGTGCGCACCTGCCCCTGATTGTGTCTCCCCACACGTGTCTCCAATCACTCCCCATTACCTCTTGTATTTTACCTCTTGTCTCACTCTGTCTCGTCGCCAGTTCGTTGAATTTCATGTCACGTTCCAGCATTGTTCCTGTCTTGCTCTCTAGTTCTTTTTTGATCCTGTTTGTTTATCGACCTTGCCTTTTGCCTCTCGTTTTTGGATACCTCTGCCTCATCTGACTGCCCTCCTGTGTACCGAACCCGGTCTGTTATTAAACAACGTTTTTTTGGGAAACCCTCGTCTTAGAGTCTTGCATTTGGGTCCTGTCTCTGGTTTTGTTCATGACACACACACACACACACACACACACACACACACACACACACACACACACACACCAACAGTTACACATACTGTATGCTGACATGCATTCATGTTCATAGAACATGTACTGGCTTTTACAATGGCTTGATTTAGAAGCGGTGCCTCGTATTAAATTGCGGCCAGCGAATGGAGCTTTCATAGGCTTCAGACCATAGCCTGGCCTTCATAAGCTATGATGTTTAAACCCCCAAAGAGGGAACAATTAAAAAAAAAAAAAATAAAAGCCACAACAGCTCAGGGAGGATAACATCCGATAAGAAATGTGCCCACACTATCGTCTAAGAGTAGGCTACGTGTTTGGTTCATAAGGATTATCCTTCGATCTTACGGTTCCACTAAACGTCTTGCGAAGTGTTGCCGCCATACCCTTACGTTTTTTTAATTCATGATTAAATTTTATTTATTATTTTTACCTTATTAAGTTTTATGGTCTCATACATTTGCTGGCTATAAGTACTGACATATTAATGTACTTGTTTAAGCGTTGAAGGGGTGCCTGTAATGCATTCATAGTTGCACTGTGTTGTTGTGTATTGCATTGTACATCAAAGGAAGGTAGGCTGATACACAGTCCTAAGATGAATCAGGAGGGAATCAAAACAAATAGAAAACTGCTTCTAAAATGCTTTTATTTTTATTTTACATGAGTATTATTTCACTGACCTATATACTTTAATGTTTACCATGTTTTATTTTGATGGCTCGCTTGTGACTCATACACCAGCACTTAAAGCTATATGTGTTTGTGTAAGTGTGTGTGTGTAAGTGTGTGTGTGTGTGTGTGTGTGGGTGGGTGTGTGGGTATGGGTGTTGAAGCCCGCACACAATGTTTTGAAGCAGACCACAGCAGGTGGGAAAGTACCCAGGTTGAGCTGCTGTCCGTTGACTTATGAATCAAACTACCCAAGTTTTTTTGATGACCAACAGCCAATTGTATTTTGAGTTTATTAAAAAACTCTGCGCCGCGTCATAAAGAACTGGGCTTGAAATTTTTGATGTTCAGGGCTGACTTTTTGGAAGCCTGCAGAGCCCTTGTCACACTGAACCACGATTTTTTTTTTACCCTTAGTCTCTGGCAGGAGACTGAGCAATAGACTGAATCTTCTAGCTTCCCTTGTGAAACTCTTAACTGGTGAAAGTTGATTGCGAACGGACCCTGAGTAGAGAAAGGACCCCAGAGCAGGTAGAATTTTAAAAACTACTCAAAATTTAGTAATAATCCAGCCCAAATTTGAGGGTTTATAATCCAGACCAGTTCATAATTTTTTACCTTTCTTTTATTTATTTATTTATTTTTTTTTTATTCTCTCACATCTTGTGGATTTACAAAAAATGAGTTTGTGTGGGTTTACAAAATTCTGTTTTAAAGAAATATTCCTTTTTTTCATTTTCATACTTTTTGATCTTTTCATGTCATTTGGGATTACAAAACGTGTCGATGTAATAACCCTTATTCTTTGATTGAGGTTGATTCTTACCTTTTCTTGGATTATTCATACCATGTAAGAAAAACATTATTGAGGGAATAAAAATCAAGTGACAACTTGGAATACTTCTCCTTGGATTATTATTTCTTGTAAAAATGATTATCATCACCCAGGAACTCAGCGTAGAGCCCCCGAGGTAAGTTCCAGCACATCTCACACAACGGTACGCAACTGATACAGATCCACACACACCCTATAGGCTACTCTACACCTCTGGGGAGGATAACCTGCATAGGGGCCCTTCCCCTGGCTTACAAAGAGGGCTGAGCACGGTGGAACCTTATAGCTGTTAGGTTCCCAGGGTTAAGGGTTAATAAAATAAAAATTAAAACGATTACTATGAGTCACCATGCGATAAATTAATCCTACTGGGGTAATGGGTGACAACAAACTAGTGACCAAATTACAAGGTGTGAACAAAACCTATAAAACAAAACTGATCCATTTGAGATCTGAGTAACTGAAATCTTCTGAAGGGTTACTGAAGACGGAGGCAACTTTGGCAGGTTATTGCCTGTGAGGGACTCCATGTGTAGCATCTCCGTCCTGGCTTAACATGAAAAGACAACGCATCTTTCCCCGAAATGATACCTCTGTCCGGGTGACACTCAAAAGATAGTGCGCCTTTCACCAAGGTAGCACGTCAGGTCCTTCATGTGATCAGGATGGTGGAAATGTCAAATAAGAAGGCCCCCCTCCGCCCCTCTGCCCTTCCCAAAGCTCGATAATCTCAGGGCTCATACGTTGCCTTCAGGTCAGGGACAAGGCCAGTGAGCAGAGATTAACTTGTATTCAGCAAAAATTTAAGACCTATTTCTATCATTAACAGATAAATTTGAGTTCTAGGCTACATAGGGGCCCATGGCGGCAACTGGCCTAGCCGAATTGACTCCCTGAGGGCTATGGACCCACTAGCATCATCCATTTGACCCGTGTGTCCCATGGCGGCTGATTAAAGAACTTGCCGTCACTGGTGGGAAGTTCTCAGATAATGAGCTTCTGAGAATGACCCGTTTCAAAGTCGTACCAGTCGAACAGAAGAAGCCACCTCGCTTCACAGCCTGTGGTTGAGTGACAGAGAGAGAACGAAAAATGTCCTCGGAGCAGACACCTGTTTGAAATGGGAGCAGAGAGGAAATTAGCAGTAAAGTTTTCCTACATTGTCATGTAGTAAACGTGTAGTGTAGGTTTCAGTGACAATGACTAACTTTGTCAATTTTTGCCTATGACAGTATCTCTTGTTACTGTCATCACAAGAATGTCATCTATCCCAGCATACAAAACACATGAAATAACACATTAGAAATAATCACAACAATTTGCCAGTCCATTTGACTGGCTGTGAGTTTGAATATGTTTGCCTCTGGAAATGGCAACTGTGAGAAGTTTTAAATGGCAAAGTAGAAGACTCGACCACATCAAACAGTTGCATCACAGCAGCAAGATGAGAATATCAATGACTGGAAAGATGAGTTTCATCACTCGGTCTATGTGAGACACAATGAAACTATTCTTTGGGAGAAATAATACTACAGGAGTAGCAAAAACTAAAGTGATGCAGTGACAAAGTGCAAACAGTTTGTAAGGCTGAAGACTGTAGGGTGTCTTATATGCTGTCTTTTATATATATACTTATACCTATATACTTTTGTGTCAAACATTCTCATACGTTTTGAAACAAGAAATTACTGATAAACCATCACATTAGGTGTTAAACATTTCACTGCAGAAGGGTTGCTTATGTGACGTCTGGGCCCTTCTGAGCCTTTTAGATCAACAGTTACATTATCACTATTTTGAAAATAAAAACATCATCACAGAGCTTGAAGTGATAATAAAAATTTCCAACACTGCTGCCAAAGTTCAGACCAGTTTTTTTTAGATCCACTTATGATGCCATCTCCATCACACTACACACATTCCTCTCACCCAGAAAATCCCAAGAGTTATGTCAGGATGCTGTTCATTGATTACAGCTTAGCATTCAACTCCGTCAAACCAAATAAAGTGATCAACAAACTGCAAACACTCGGTCTGTGAGCCCTTCTCCATCAGTGGATTAAAGACTCTCTTACAAACAGACCCCAGTGCGTCAGGATCGGCCACCACAACTCCTCCACTATCATTCTCAACACTGGCGTCCCCCAAGGCTGCGTCCTCCGTCCAGCCCTCTACTCGCTTTTTACCCACAACTGCACTCCCTCCCACAACACCAACCGCATTATCAAATTCGCAGATGAGACAACTATAGTGGGACTCAAATCAAACAATAATGAAACAGCCCACGGGGAGCGCACTTTTCATAACTCATCACAGTGGACTGCACATTATGGGGAAAAGGTAGAGAGGGTTTCAAGCTTTAAGTTCCTGGTGCACATAGCTGAGGACCAGATCTGGAGTCTTAACGCCTCCCACATCATCAGAAGAGCCCATCAAAGGATGTTTTTTCCGAGGACCCTGAAACGTAACAGGCTTCCTCAGAAACTTCTTTTACCACTGTAGAATTGAGATTATAATAACATACTGCTATACCGTGTGGTGCTCTGGCTGCACCGCAGCCGAAAAGAAACAGCAGGTTGTCAAGATGGCTGAGAGGATCATTAGCTTCCCCCTACCAAACCTTTGTGACATCCACTCAGGCCGTCTTCTCACACAGGCCACATACATAAGGTCAGACACCTCACACCCACACACTATTTTATTGCTTTTATCTTTTTTATTGTGTATTTTATCTTTTTGATCTTATTCTTATTTATTGTGTTTTAGCTTGTTGTGCAGCGCTTTGGAAACCGTGTGTTTGTTAAAATTGTGCTATATTGGGGCGTTGGTGGCTTAGTGGTAGAGCAGGCGCCCCATGTATAAGGCTGTTGCCGCAGCGGCCCGCGTTCGACTCCAGCCTGGGGCCCTTTGCTGCATGTGTCTCTCTCTCTCTCTCTCTCTCTCTCTCTCTCTCTCTCTCTCTCTCTCTCACACTTCACTATCCTATCAATTAAAGGCAAAAAATGCCCATAAAAATATCTAAAAAAAATAAATAAATAAAAATAATAATAAAATTGTGCTATATAAATAAAGTGGATTGGATTGGACCCCGGACACCCTCTCTTCACCACCCTTGCCATGGGAAGACGGAGGGCCCCCATCACACACGCAAAAAGGCTATGGAACAATTTTTTCCCCAGAGCTGTGGACAGACTCCAGAGATTATAACCCCAGCAAGACTTGCAATTCAAAAGAAAGAAGAGGAGGAAGTTCTCAGAGCGTATTTTTATAAATAGACGTCAAACTAACAGAGTGTGAAAGGAAGTGTCAAGTGCCCTCACTGTTGCAAAGTGTCAGTGTGCAAAACTCCCCCACTTGAAAAGGCAGCTAATTTCAGGAAGACTTCACAGGACTCCACTCATCATTCTTTTGCTCTCTTTTTCTTCTTTCTTTTATTTAGAAGTTTGATGCAATGGTGAATAACCAGGTGAAAAACCTTTAAACACAAACAAACACCACTTTAAAAAAATGAAAAGCAAGATAATCACATTCAGTGAAACACGTCAAAGACTTGAATTTTTAAATAACCAGAAATAAACCTTGTGAATAAGTAACGAATAATAGAGCAATATTTTAAGTAACTATGTTAAACACAGTAAGCACATTAAATACATTCTTAGTGTGGAATTTGATTTGACTTCATGATCTTAACTATACAAAACTAACAGCTTTTTTAAGATAGATCTAAATGCTCACACTTTAATTGTATATAACTCACGTGATTTTTAAATGCATCACAGTCTTAATTGTGTAATTGTGTAACTACCATGGCAGCATTTTTAATTATATTTATCCCACATTATTTTAACCATTAATATTTATAGTTCTTAATCAAATCATTAAAGTGACTTGCAAACAATGGGCTACAAACAACAGACAATGCATGAAAGCTCACCGGCTCCTTCTTCCTTGTAAGCTTAGTTTTGCACAAAGAGTCTTGGTGTCCAAATCATCATAAATCAGCAACCTCTCATACTGCTTGTTCCCACTGCTGCTTTGTAGTGCTTCTGTGACTCCAAACCCAGATGACTAGCAAACCACCCTCACCTGGTGCACTCAGCCTTGAGCCTTCAGGCTGGGAGGGGCATTCAACCTGGTGCATCCAGGCTGGAAGGGCGTGGCCCACAGTTCAGCTCAATAGGAAGTGAAATCATTAATGAATGAGAGCATCACATACCCAACACACCCAACTTTTAGTGATGGTTCTAGATAGAGAGCTATGTAGGTAATGAACATGTAGGTAATCCTGACTACACCGCTGTTCAGTTGTTGTTTCACTAATTGTAGATTTTTATATATATATAATTTTTGATCTACACAGTGATCTGTAAAATGTCAATCTGAGGTGCATTTACATACTGTACTTAATTTAGATCACTTTTTGTGCTCAATTTTATTCTTAACATTTACACTGAAGGCATTTTGTGGACTCTTTTTATTCCTTTGTAGTTTTGTTATTTTGAAACCTGATTTTAAAAAAAAGAGTGTACACATATTTCTGTATCAGTTCCCTGTGTAGTGTGTGTGACTGTTGAGATATTTCAAAGTTCATTTGGTGCTGCGCAACTGTCGAAGTGACATAAAGTGTGTTACATGTACAGTTTAACAGTATGTATGCCATTAAGTGATTTGTTGACTCTGTCTTCATATTCTTATACTCTGTCTCATGCCTGCTTTATTTCATATCTTAATTATTTTATTTTGAATAATTTTAATATAAATAAATGAAGAAATAAACAAAAATAGCCACAGTAAAACATTCAAACACACCCCCATCTCTTACTTTTCCCATAGATGCAAGAAGATAAAGAAGTGAAGATGAAGAAGTGGCACATACCTAAAGCCTTAAATCATCAAATTATAACTAGTTTATTCTTTCAGTCATTGAAGTGAAACAGATTTCAGTGTGCTATATGTTCTGTTTCCACATAATTGTTTCTTCCTCTATTTGACCTGTTCTAAATCAGTTCGTGGTGTAGTAATGGGTTTATTAGCTCACACTTGACGAAGACACACACACAAAGAGGGAACACAGAGTTCACTGATCAGACTTCTCTGAACTTGACTTCTCCACAAATATTAAGGCAACCAGGACGATGCAGCAGATGGAGGTAGCGGATTATGTTAATGAGAGACCAAGACGTGAGCAGAAACGCAGTGGGGATGGATATCCAACAGGTAATAACACAAATTATTTTATTGTATATGTACTGTGAAACAACGCAGGTTTATATATTGTACTCTACAAAGTGTTTGCAGCTGTGTGTGCGATAGCTGTTTGAAAACTTGACCATTTTAATTGACTTACAAGAAGCAACACCTCTTTATTCAACTAGTGCGTTTCAACACTGAAGGTGATATCTGGTTTATTACTTGTTTTTTAAAGCTTTTGCCAGAGACCCTCAGTTATGACAACACTGTACTCACCAAGTTAATTTAAAGCTCACTCAACCATCTCCTGAAGAGGAACAGGAAAAACCAAAGCTGGCAAAATTGTTAATTTGTTTACAATACAACCTGTCAGATTATCAGTCATGTTTCTTGCTCCATTACACATAATGTCAGTGGCTAATCTGGGAGTAACAACTGACAGAGACAATGGCCAAAGCGTCAAAAATGACACCCAAGTTGTCAGAAAATGTAGCTATCCGAATCATTAGCATGCTAACGATTGCCATTTTACCCTTGCAAAACTTTATATAGTAAAAGTTACTTCAAAGCTAGAGAGCATAGGTGTCTTTATGTGTGATGCATCAACAAACATTACACACATATGCTGTTGATTTTGCAGGGAGAAGACTCTGTCAGCTGCTTTTCCTCGGCTTTGGAGTGCTCTGCATTGTACAAGCCATTCTCAATGTTTCTCTACGCCTTACAGGTGAGGGCGCTTTCTTTGCATTGAGAAACTTGAAATTTGCTAACATAGTTGTGCAGACAGTACCACAATATTACAAATACATATGCTCTGTGGTGTAATTTGACATGTTGCTTTTTTCACAATTTGCTGTCAAACAAAACCTTTTTTGATTTAAATCAATTTGAAAAATATTTTGAATGTACATATTTGTTCATACTCTCAGTGTCATCGAGCAAGGAATCAACCCACTCGGACTGCAACACAACTCATTTTTGTGTCCAGAACAATACAAAGATGGTGCCAAGGGATTGTGAGGGAAAGAAGCCTGACCACTGTAACAGACTGCAAGAGAGGTTCAACGCCTTGACTGCAGAGAAAAATGATCTTCAGAACAGAAACAATGACCTCACCAACAGGTTGAGGAACGTGGAGGAGGAGAGGGACAGGCTGAAACAGAGGCTGGGGGGTGAGAACAAATCAGGTTAAGGTTTCTGACCTTAAAGAGAAACACCACCCACAAGTATATTAAGAATATTTAGAATTCCAATATGTTATTTATATGGCCTAGATAAGTTAAATCAATTTTTGTGAATGTGAGCTACTCTCTCTCAAAGTAAGAAACCAGGGAAGAAATTCTTCAACTTGTGATGTCATAGAGTATAGAGCTGCTCCATAGACAATGAATGGGAGCCAGATTTTGTGAACTCACAGTATGTTTGTTTTCTTTTTTATACTCAAACGAACTTTATCCTATCATAGTGTTCGCATTTCTGAAACACAAAATGTACGTTTGGAACGGTCGGGAACATTTATGACCTGCTCTATGACTTTATACCCTATGGCATCACAGATTTGAGTTTTAGCACTGTACCTTTTGGATTTAGGAAAAGAGTTTACTAATATTTTTTAGACCTTTAGACTGTCTTGGACTAGCTTGGAAATCCAGACCCAAATCTAGAAAGATTTAGGGTCTGGCCATGAGTAATGAAAATGGCCCAACTCAAGGGGCGGCACCAAGCATGCATTTGTAAATATCACTGCACGCAATTGGATAAAACTACCACCAATCAGAACAATACACAGGGTGACTCTGGATTTCCAGGGTAGTCTTGGACCATAGGAATAACGTATATGATTTCTGAAACTGGGCGTAGTTCCCCTTTAACTTTAGGTCCTCTTCATTTCTTCCTCTTTCTTGTCAGTTTGGTCATGGTGACATCTCCATCTAATGACCCAGCACTTCTTGTGGTTACAAAGAAACTATTGTTGTTGCAAGCAGAGATCAAAAGCATCAACTTTCTTGTTTAGTGAAGTTTTTTTCTTCTTCTTACTTTTCGAATAACCTTTTCCATTTAGACCACAAATATGAAAGCTTTAACATTTTTGGCTGTGTTTTAGGGACAAATATTGATTTGCAGGGTCTTTTCGGATAGCAGCACCAGGAGTCACCACATGTAAGAAATTGGTTCGGGCACACACATGTGCTATGCTGAAGGCTCTAGTACCAGAGGGGGCATCCAAAAAGCCAATATTATCATCATCAGTCATAATCATACGTATTGCATTAACTCTCCTAGTTTAAGGCCATTCAGGCACAACAAAGCAATAACACTCAGGGCACTCAAATGACCAGCAGTGACCCTGTGAATATGTCTTTACAACTGATCACTGTACAGTTGCAGTTACAGTCTGTTATGTATTGTACATGCTAATTACAATTAGTGTTTTATAGTCACAGATAGGCAATAACATATTAATATTTATTGTCTTCAGATTACATTAATTGTCAAATTCAGAGTCTTATTTGTATTTACAGCTCCCCATTCAATTCCTCAGAGTCTAATTTGTGATGTGTTGTTTGTTGATTTCATCCTCCAGTGCCGAGTGGTTGTCTGTCCTCTCAGCAGTGTCCTGCAGATTGGAGTGAGATTAACTCCAGATGTTATTTCCTCTCCACTGAGAAGAGGACTTGGGAGGACAGCAGGAAATACTGTCAGAGTAAAGATGCTGATCTGGTGGTGATCAACAGCGAACAGGAGCAGGTACAGTACAGAAAATCTGTGACTGAGTCTGATTGCATGAGTGTTTGCAGTTCTTGAGGTCGAAGGAGAACTTTTGAAGTCATAATTACATGTGATCTCAATCAACAGAGGGCCTTGTACCGTCTGGATGGGGATGCTGACCTCTTGTTCTGGATCGGTCTTAGTGACACAAAAGGGACCAACAGGTGGACATGGGTGGATGGATCTGAGCTGACCAAATCGTAAGATTTAAAATAACTCTGTAGTTTTATGCTGGGCAGGCCGAGTAAATTAGAACTGGTTAAGAGATCTTCACAGGTCTAAAATTTTAGACTAGATCTGAAACCGACCAATTTTTTTTTTAAAGAGACCTTATCTGGTCTGATCTAATGAAAATAACTTTGTGACATATATGCTGAAACTATCCCTTTGTTCTGAAAGAAGTACATGAGACAGACTATCTGAAAAATGTCATGTTCCTCCTCCTGCACAGAATGGAAAAAGGCTACATATAACATGAATTGTAATTCACTTTTTCCTATATTTTTCTTTGTTTGTTTTGCTTCAGTTTGGGCATTTAAATCTTCCATTTGGACCCAGTGCAAATCGTCCTGAGGATAATTAGACCCAACTCAAAATGTGATTAACTTTAATAGAACCAACAGGAGAGAGAAAACCTACCAAAGGGGGGAACTGGGTCCAAGGTGACACACAGAGATGGGACATGGTCTCATTTCAGTTTTGGCATGAGAAACATATGTATATATATTAATATTACCCTAAACCATCTGGTTGAATGGTCACAAAGGCCCCTATGATGTTATAGTGTTACACAAACTGGTATCAGTCCAGTCATCTAACATGAATATTCAAACTGAATCTCTCTGACCTTTATCACTGTGCTGTCATTTAGGTTTTGGCAGTCTGGACAGCCGGATCGCAGTCCCACCAAGGTAGAGGACTGTGTGGAGATGTATCACCTCAACCCTGTCCAGGCCAACTGGAATGACGCCCCCTGTCGAGTCCAGCGGCGCTGGCTGTGTGAGACAGAGCTGTGTCCACGTGTGCGTAATGTGTCTGTGGTTGAGCAGGATAAAAAGAGAGAAAGAAATCTAGAGCTAGAGAGAGAGGCTGAGAGAGAGATGCTCCCAGAGATGCAATAAACTGGGCGACACCACTGCTCAGGAGCATATTATTATGTGTTTGTACATGCACGTGCAAATGACTTAATGTGCTTTTGCATGCAGCAGAGCTAAGACGTTCACATTTGGAACCATTCTGAATAAAAACTGATTGTCACAATAATAGAAAAAAATCATCAGTGACAAACTAAAATATGGAAATATAAGCAAATTTAATTTAGAACTGAAGGCAACAATGAATTTGATGTATTTTAAACAAACTGTTAGCCAATTTTGCAATACCTTTGGAGACTATGGTAGTATGCTTTGTGACGTACTTTGTATTGCATCGAGATATTTTGTGGCACTTTATGTGCTAAATCATATGTATGTCGTACATTGTTGCAATGGTGTAGTGGTAGTCGATGAGGTGGGTTACTATTAGGTGGATGGATGGATGGGATCAAAATTAATTACCATAGACGTAGTATTGTGCTTCCTCATGTGTATAAGGCTTCATTGTACCTGAAGTAAACTGTGTCCTGGGAGTTTTCATTTGTGTATGAGAAGCGTGCTTTGTAGCTGTTCTCATTACAGGTATCAGTTAACTAGAGGCCTCCCTTTGCCTCCCTTTTCTGTGCATTTCAAGTTTTAATTATATTATGTGACTGAATCTGTGATTCTTAGTCAGACCTACAGAGGACACTCCAGGGGCTCTAGTTTCCCGGCGCGGCGCAGGGTGGCGAACCCCGCGCAGAGCTAGTTTCGAGCAGCGCATCCCGAGGCGCACTCAGTTTGGTAGTTTGGCAGACCGAGGTGCGCTGAGATGAGTGTGGCAGCGCAGCAGGGGGAGGTGTCAACAGATCAAGCTTGGTGCAGTGACAGTTTCGTGCCAAAAGGCTTTGCCGAAGGTGCGCTAAAAGCTCGTCAACTGAAACCACGTCTACTGTCAGCGCAGGCGAAGCGCAGCCGGTGTAAGCCGAAGTTTGGCTGACCGGCGGACAGTGCGCACACGTCACCAAAGCCTCACAGGCAGGTTTCCAGAATAACAGGCACATTAACGATGCAATAAATACCCACAAAAACCACTATTCAATGCAACTATCTGCAATCAGCACATAAATGTATCTCTATATCGACTGTCCCATCACATCTGATGTCAGATCAAAGGGGATTGGCACCGTTTGGCCCGCTTGGCACGCGTAATGGAAACCCAACCTGATTTGATTAACACAGCTGCAAACTAATGAGTTCACATCCCTCTCAGCCAACCACAAACAGCCACAGCATCAGATAGGGAGTATATATTCAGCATCTGTCATCTTAGAAAAGTCAAAAGAAAAGAAACAGAGTGAGACTGCGAGAGAGAAAGAGAGAGAGCACGCGCGCACGAGAGAAACGCAACATTGATTTACAATTGTGGTGACCTCCTCCCAGGCTACCTTTGCATCATCAGCCCGTGGAGGTCTGCTCGCAGTTCCGTATATTTGGACACTGCGAGCTTGTACCTCCCGGACCAAAACATCAGTTTCCTCCTGGGAGAAGTTTGGCTGTCTGACGCTGCTGCTCTCTTCTGCCATGGCGAATTGAGTAAACTCTCATTACGCCTTCACACGGCGCATTTAAGGGAGAGGAGAGGGGCTCATTTGATTGGTGTGATGTGAATGGGCTGTGTAAAAACCACTCCTCTCTTTCCGACTCGGAGGGACGGAGGGGGGAAAGAGGAGTAGCTGCACCAGGGCGCACGGTGTGCCAAACTAACAAAATCTGCCTGGCCACACCCATTTGGCGCCTCCGCCGCGCCCGGTCTGCGAAACTAGAGCCCCAGGTGTCTGAGCTCTCACCTTTCATCTGAAATAGACTCTGAAATGACTAACTCTTATTATTCTGTTTTTATCACTTTATTAAATTACACAAAAGACAACTTGATCATTTCACTCTTTATTTATTCACTTCTGCTGCCACAAGGACAAAATGGGTATACTCTTTTGTATATTCTGATGGCTTTTGGCTGATAGGAGCTTCTTTTATGGGCCTGTAAGCCTGAAAAAGAGGTGGGAATACCCCATTTTCCTACGCAAACTCTCCACTACACTACTGCATTGGTGTTTGGTAGATGATTGTCTTGTTGAACCTTCATTTTTTTATTGATTAATAGAGAAAGAATAAACAGCTAAGCCTGCAAGAATAATGTAATGTGCTCCAGCCCCCATTAATCTGTGAAGATCTATTGTCTCATTATGTGCACTGCATATAATCTATAACATGCTTGTTATTGAAGTGAACACAAGACAAAAAATACAAAATAATACAGTGTGTAAATCATTTGTGTTCCCATTGCAAAGATACTTTTCTGTCAACTCTACTTCTTCTTCCGATTTGTTTTTGTGTGTTGTAACACGGGATCACAGACTCAGGAGGCGGGACAGGTGAGGTAGAAACTTGTTTTGTATTGGTATTGTTATCAAAACCTCCGTCCTGATGGAAGCATCTGAAACTTAACTTGGAGGGGATGTTGAGAGTCTGAGACAATAGACCAAGCTTTAGAGATGACCCTCTCTTCATATGCTGGAGGTTATTCAGAGTAACACCAGTGATCTTGCAGCATGACTTGACCACTTTTTTCAACTTGTTCTTGTTTTTAAGGCTACAGATTACCAATGCTGTAGGAAAGGTCAGACTCAATAAGAGCAGAATAGCACAATTTCAGGTTATCAGACACAACAAGTGCTGCCAAGTCACCAGGTCTAGGCTTTTATAACACATGTCCAAATTTGCCGTGTTTCCCTCCCAGGCACTAAGTGAGAAACTACAAGAGTAATTTGTTTCTGAAGGCCAGAAGGTTGGCAGTCCATTTGACAACATGTGAGTCTGAATACGTTTGCTTCTGGAGACATCACCTGTGAAGTTTTACATGGCAAAGGAGAAGACTCAGCCACATCCATCAGCTACATCACAGCAGCAAGCTGAAAATATCTGGAAGGATGAGTTCCATTGCTCTTTCTATGTGAGACAGGATGACACTAGTGTAGGAGTGGGAAGAACTAATGTGATGAGGTGACAAAATGTACACTGTTGGTGAAGTTGACGACTGCAGGGACTTTATTATCTGTCCTTGAAAAAGTCTGATATGTTATCTATCAGACTGTTGTCAGTGAATCAAATAACAATGACATATCAACAGAAATTGTATCAACATGCAATTTATTACTGTGAGATTACATTAAGAAGCTTCTGACAATTCTAACATCTTAGATTATCACAGTGTTTGATGAAGAAATGAAAAATTTATTCATAATAAATACATATGAGCAACAAATGCTAAACAAGTGAAAGTGCTGCTACTTTACAAGGGATCTGCTTGATTCTCTGGCTCAGGTGTGTGGAATGGATCCTTCGTCTCTGGCTGGCTGCAGGAGCAAACCGTTTCTGTTTTTTGTTTTCGTTTTTTTACCGGCAGTGAGATCATAACTTTAAAAAATGTTTGAAAGAAAAGTAACCAAAGACAATGTATAATACTGAATATTTTGTTTGTTTACAAGGTATTTTGAATTTTGAAACCTGTTTTATTGACCTGTTCGTAATAAATTACTTTTTTTGGACTTTAAACATTTATCTCAGCATTGCAAGTTATTGGTAAAGAGAGAGTCAAGACTCAAGCCAGCAGCAGCCACATGTAGAATACAGTGAATGTCTGTACTTATGAGAAATGGCCTAACAACTAAACATTTCCTGCAATTAAACTGGTAAACTGGTTTATAAACAGTGTGCTGTGAGATCTGCCACTGCGCACCTCACAACTGTGCGTAATAGTCGCGCGTAATGACTGCTCCTCGTCGGTTAAACTGCACGTCTCTCATGTTTGTCTCACTGACAGGTGGAGAGCCCACAGACAGGTACCCATTAGCTACGAGCCGCTCCGCCACTGACTGCTCTTGTCCTGTCCTCTCCCTCTTCTTTCTCTCCTGTCCTCTCTGACTATCACTAAACTCTGAGCTTAATCATTAGCTTTTAGCTTAGCAGCACTCGTAATTGAGTAGGCTTTTGAACAATGCAGGATAAATGTTGCAGACAGTTTATATTATCAGCCTGGGCCTGGGGCTTGGTGTAACAGTAAATGGGATGTGTTGTAACTTGTGTAAGTTAAACTGTGTTTGTGTGAGTGAACATCTTACCCTGCGATGCGCAATGTGGGCAGCTGGGTCCAGCCTAGCCCCGCCTGTTGGAAAGAGTGTGGGATATACCACTTCTAGGAATGAGAGGGGGGGACTAAATCTTTTAAGATTTAAATAGCACATTATTGCGCGATTATAATGAGCACCGCTTACATTGTGCTTTTAATAAATACTACTGCATTGTTCAAAAATTATTAATTGTGTCTCAAATTATTCTAGGGGGGTACAGCTTTACTGCAGGTGGGGTCATGTCCCCTCTGTCCCCCCTGGGATTTCCGCCCCTGGATATAAACTAAAAATACTGAAAATGAGTAAAGGTATAAATATATATACAGTACATCATGTCATCAGGCTGCAAGTAGATGGATAGTTTTATTGATGCAATATGGTCACCTTAATTTGCAAAAAGATTTATAATTCCAGTCAATTATGAGTCTGAGATGACAGAAAATGCCTGTGATCTATTGCAACTTTCTGTGTATTTTGAGGTTGTTAAACTTTTTATTCATCATGGGGAAAATGAAAACATTATACAAACATTCCAATGTCCTTTATGGCATAACCACCACCATTTTGGGTCTTAATTAATTAGGGTTTAGATCATCATAGAAATAGTGTTAGACTGAAATATTAAGTAATTCTCTACAATGGATTGTTTTTGAGAAACGGTGGGGCCAATTTTTGCAGCCATGATGTTCTACACCTCTGTCTGTGTGAACCACAATCTTTACACTGAAACCTGGACTAACATCCCTTTTTCTTTGTGCTTATTATAGCCACAAATGCATCAAATAAAGACGGAAAAAAATACAGCTAGACAGAGGTTAATTGAAACAATTTTTGCATCTAAAAAAAAACAAGAAACAAAGGTTTTTCGACAAGATGTGACATTTTGTTTCTGTTATTATTTGAGAGAGCTATTGGTAGAAATGATGATAACCAGATTCATAGGGTAGGACTCTCATTGAGACATGCATCAGATCATAACCAAACTATTATCAAACCATTAACAGCTTTAAAGCACATTACATAGTCCCCTTTTTGCCTCATAGTAATGGCCCAGGACCCCTTATAAATTTGCAAAATATTTAAAGAAGTTCTCTTACTTCAGGCTAACTCTCAGTGATGTGGTTGTCAGATTAAATCTCACAGACCCAGTAGTTACGATGTGAACAAGGAATATCATTCCATTTTAATAAAGGATCAGAACTTTTAACGTACATCTCTGCACAGTCTTCTTTCACTCCTGGTTGCCCACCATCATCAGGCTGTGGAGCGTACCAGTACCTGTGAGGAGATCATCAAGCAATAGTAACTTTTCTCTATAATTTCACATTTCATTTCCATTTTGTTGCTTTTTTAGCGATGAAATCTCTTTTTCATTCTTTCTTTTTTCATGCACTGTACATGTAGGCCTACTTTGCAGTCAGAGCTGTCCCGTCCACCCATTTCCAGACACCCTCCTCATCTTGATCAGTCAGCCCAATCCAGATTCTTTTGTCGAACTTAATGACAAATTTCTGTTTGAAAAAAACATATAAAGATGTATGAGAGATGATAGTTGTATGATAAGACACCAATGGAGCCCTCATATTGCCTCCAAGAGCTCACACATGGTCCAACAATCTATGTGCTCAGGTTAATAAAAGAGCTAAACTGATGTTGATTTGTGATCTTTTCATCTGCTCCTCTTCACTATTGATGATCACCAGGTCAGCTCCTTTGCTCTGGCACTCCTTTCTGCTCTCTGTCCAGGTCTTCTGTTCAGTAGATACATAGTAACAGCTGGAGCCAAGCTTCACCCATCTGTCACAACAGTTTTTCTCTGTGTCTACAGCATAAAAACGCACACACACGCTCAGGACCAACAGAGACATCATAAATGATAATAATAACCCATTTTCATTAAAGGATAACTTCGGTATTTTTCAACCTGGGCCCTATTTCCCCATGTGTATGTGTGCATATGATTCATAGGTACAACTCGTTCTAAAATTGGTTCAGTATTGAGGGAGGCGGATGCAGCTGGGAGCCGTGAAAAGAGCTAAAACAGTAACGGGGGCAAATGTGTCCCGTATAAGTTTGCACATTAAAAGTGTTTTTTTCGCCACTGACCAGTTCAGATCGCCAGTGCTATCTCTGTAAATAGCATAGTAAACGTTTCCCTTACCCTTCACTTGCTCTGGGCTGTGACGTCATCTTGCGAGAGATGAGCCTCCCTGGGAGATTTTGTAACATTTATCCAATGACCGTCTTGCTTTGCTGCATGAAAAAACTTGCCCAGCGCTGTCTCATAGGAATGCTTGGAGGCTCCGCGTCCACCGTGCTGACACGAGAATGTATGACAGGGAGGTCGCGTTTGAAAACTGGTGATAAACAGCTGACATTTGAACAGCATAATCATGATGTTAAATGCATCCTAGCGCACGTTTAATGCAATATAAATTCTTATTTTAAAGTAAATTCAATAGTGAATATTTGACCATTTCTTCTATGAAATTTTAGGGGAAGTTCAGCCTCCGTTGTTGTCTCATGGTGCACAGGTGAGGTCAGGGCTATATAAAAAGGTAGGAACCAGGTGTCAGACTGTAAGCAGCAGGCATCCACAAGACACAGCGCAGTGAGGCAAAACTTTGTTTTCACAGTCTATGGGCAAAACGCTGAATAGGACTTTCACTTTCGCTGGCGAGCATGATTACAAACAGTAGCTTACAATTCTGCATATTATTCTAATTGAGCCAGTGCCTCCTGTTCTTTTATACATTGGTTTGCCATCATTTTGCTTGCATAAAATCCTAGATGGATGAAACTGAGTGCTGAAGCCATGAAGATATTCCTGAAGAAGCCTGCCGGATACAGGCCCAGGGGCCCAAGAGCCTCTGTTTGAAGAAAGTCTTTAAAAAGTCAACAGAGAGAAGCAAAATAGCCAGAAAGAGATGAAAAGGGACTACAAATAGACTCAACATGACTACAAAAAAGGCACAAAATGACCACGAAGAGCCTGGAAATGTTTCTCTCAGTCTGTGGTCTCGCACATATGTAGGAGAGGTGGGGGGCATCTACTTGTCTGTGCCCAGGGAGCTATTGTCTCAAAATCCATCCACAGCTGAAACACAATGACCTGAAATGTTCTTTTTCATGTCGGTCCTTTCGGTAAATAAAATATTCATAGAAATAACATGCATAATAGGTGTAGAGAATATAATACCCTGCAAGTGATGTCTTCAAGCTAGAATCATCTTCACTGCTTGTGAAAACATTTGGACAGAATGAACAACATACTGATGACTTTGCTCCAAAAATGTAAAGTTTGCCAGGCGGTATGAAAGGAAAGGTCACTGGGTTGTCACACGCAAATGTGTTCATTCTCTTGGGATAAAGAAGCAAAAAAAATCCTCGACAAATCCTCACATTTCATAGAAATCTATTAGTTATCACATTAGTCTGAGGGAGCTCTCATACTGCCAAAAACTGAACAAAGTGACACTGTGTAATGTGGAGTCACCCACAGTGGCCCAATGTTTTCTTTTTTCAAAACGACTGCATGGTGATCTGAGCCACATCAACCACCGTGGGCAGCCATTACCCACACTGATCGCTTCATGGCCAACAACCAGTTACAGCTGCTGGTTAACACAGTCGAGTCGAGCGTCATGTGCCACGAAGATGAGTGAAATAAAAAAAATAAAAAAACACTCATAAAATCTACTTTTACTCATGCACAGAAAAGTTGAATTCCCAGCAAAGTACAAAGATTCAATTTTGAATTTTAAACAGATGAACCTAGACCCACAAGAAGTAAGAGTGAATTACCTGAGAGGAGCTTTGTCTGCAGATCATTTTTGTCCTTGGTTATGGCTTCAAATCTTTTCTGCATCTGGTCTCTCTCTGCAGACAAATTGTTGTAACTGCTCTGCAGCTGAACCCACTCAGAGACGCCTTTGGTGTCTGTGTTTACCACATAAACAACAATTACTATTAACCAGCATCACCTGCTTAGTGTTTTATCTGCATGCTAACAGAGCACTCACATAGGAAAATCATAGTTATGAGTCCAGCCAGTAGGAGAAGACTCAGCAGACCCAGAAACACAGCAGCACCTCTGCAGGAACTCTTCTTTGCCCTGTTAGTATCTCCAGCACCTAACGTAAAGAGTAAAGGAAACATGTCAGTCTGATTTGACTTGCTACAGAATGTAAATACTGTGCTGAAGAGGAAACTTTTTTAATGAACTTGAAAGAAATTTGGATGCTCACAGCTTCTCTGACAAAAAGTCCCAGAAGTGAGGACCAAAATCATCATAGACTCTAATGGTCTAAAAGGTTCAGAATGTTTCATCAGAACTGCTTGTCAGATAGTCAAACAGATTTTGAGCCCCCTCCCTCCACACCTGTTCAACGTTGGTCTAAGCATTCCTCCACAATCATCATTATCAAACATGTCTTTCAGCTTTGTCAGTGGTGTTGTTGTGTGAGTGGTGGAATGTAGTCACTGTGGCAGATGTTACCATGAGAAAATAAGCAGCTGGTGGGCATGTAGCTGAAAGCTTTTTTTTCTTTTTGGTTAAGATAAAAAGATAAGAGTAGAGTAGTAGAGAGTATTGTATAACAGCACATCCTTTTAAGCACAGTTACAATTCTGAACTTTA
This sequence comes from Epinephelus lanceolatus, assembly GCF_041903045.1. Taxonomy (NCBI): domain Eukaryota; kingdom Metazoa; phylum Chordata; class Actinopteri; order Perciformes; family Serranidae; genus Epinephelus; species Epinephelus lanceolatus. The sequence continues at coordinate 14,823,552 of NC_135736.1, read as the reverse complement.
GCTAAAATGATCACACCAAGTAATCTGTGTCAAAGTGTAACTCACTCAAAACACTTTAGACATGAATTCATCAGTCATATCCCTAACACAAAATGTTTTTTGTCTGTCTCACAGCAGTGAAATGTCCAAGGATTTCTGTTAGAATCACATTTCTGTATTTCATCAAGAGCTAATGTTTCTACAGTCAACCAAAAGTGAAGTCAAATATCTTCTACAGCCAACTAATTAATATGCCAAAAAAACAAGTGCTACATTCACACATGTTCTGACTGACTGTGAAAGACGGAGTTACAGCAGTATACAACAGAAAAGAAAAGCTGTGCACCTAAGTTAGATGTCTCAATACAAACCCAAATATAACTGTAAAATGGACAATAGTAGAAGCGAAGATCAATATACTGTGTATCCTCTCTACCATTACCACTTCATGATGGGAGAGAGATTGTGGGTGATGTGGAAATGTATATTTGTGTGTCATCAGCATAGTAATAATGATCAGTTGCATGATCCCTGATAATATTTCCCAGAGGCAGAATCGCGATGACACCACAATGAAGTTTCAGAAAAATTTGGTCTCATGGGAACAACAGAGTATATTAAAAACAGAAACTCAGTGCTGTGGTTAACTTCTTTGCTCTCTCCGTCCCCCACTTTACACTATGGTTTCTCATTGAATTCTTTGTTTCGTTCACCTAAATTATTTTAAAATCTGTTCAGTGTTTGTGTGTGCATAAAGAATATTCACATATTTGAACAACCCTGCAGTCAATATGTGTATGTGTAGTATGTGTACCTCTGTGCATGTTTTCATTACCTGCAGGTCCAGTTCTGTTCAGCTCTAGAGTTTGGATCCTATCTTCATTCTCATAAACACTTTTGAAACCTTTGACCAAATTCTTCCTTTTGCCAGGATTACCTCTTGGTCTCTTTACGTTCATGTAGATATCTTGTTGATCCATGATGTTCAGCTGTATTGACGGTTCAGTTTGAACCTGAGGTGCCTAAAGCAGAAGTAAGAAATGAGAAATATCTAAACTGTGGTTCTACTGAGAAGGCAGTGCTAACACAGAAGTGTATGTACATGAGGGCTGGTGGGATGATGGTCATGGTTTTTCTTGTAGATGTACGGAGGTGCTTTCCATTTTGCTAAGACTACTGCAGCAAGATAGGATTTTTGAATCTCACACTTACAGTAACTGACCACTGCTCAGTCATTAAACATGTATATATAAAAAAAATGTGTATTGCACCTGTATATACACATCTCTGCACACATTAATAAACAGTAGGTCCTTTATACAACTAAAACCACTGTTTAATTCAACTGACAGTTCTCTGACTGCAGCACATTGTCTTATTAACACACACGTACTCTAAAAAATAGTAAATCCCTGTGCACAGCGGCGCAGTGCTTCTTCTAGGTGCCAGCTGGTGTAGGATAAATCACAGTCAAGAGTTCAAAAACTTCTTGGTATACTTACCATATACTTCCTTAGAAAGCCAGTTAGTTTTTAAAGAACCTGACATGAAAACTAACTGGCTTTCTAAGGAAGTATATGGTAATTATAGGTGTGGCTGATGCACCCATTGCTCTAACACGTATGACACCAAAGAGTTCTGTCATCCTCATACAGGGAAGAAGTATAAAATCAAAGAGTTCATTAATTGTATTTCTACACATGTGGTATATATGCTCAAATGTCCGTGTGGACTTATATATGTGGGCCAAACCAAACGTAATCTCAAACTGAGAATAGCTGAACACAAAGCAGCTATAAGAAATGAAAATATGGACTATGCTATTGCAAGACACTACAAGGACAGAAATCATGGTTCGGCCGCCTCTCTTAAATTTATAGGTATTGAGAGAGTTAATCCCAATCCCAGAGGTGGTAACATCATTAACCAGCTACTGAAGAGAGAAGCCTACTGGATATACACCCTTAACTCTTTAGAGCCACATGGACTAAATGAGACATTAGACTTGAGTCCATTTTTGTAAGCTCATTATATGTCTAACTTTTCTCTGCTTCTGTGTCTGCAGGTAATGTATAGGGAAAGTTGAGCCACTTTCACCTCTCCTGGCACATCCCCCTCCCCTCCTCCCCTGTGTAGACAGGAATGCTAGAGTAGATATTGTAGATTGTGGAATAACGTTTGTAACTTCTGGAGTATCTCCTCTTTTGTTTATATCTCTTATATTGGCCCACTTGTTTTTGATATGTATTTCTAAAAATTTTTTTTGACTATTTGACTATTTATACTGTACTCACTCTCCCCTGTTTATATGAGTTGGTACAGCCAGATTATGTATTTTGCATTTTTTTATATCTCATCATTACAAGTATGTATAAACAATTGTCGGATGATGAACTGTGCAATTGTAAAGTATTTTCTTGTATCACTGTTTTGATATCTATTTCTATTTATATTGTATGCACTCTCCCTTTAATATTATAGCTAGGTTATGTACTTTGTATTTGTTTCTCATTGATTGATTGATTGTCTGGTTGTTACTTGCCCTGACTATTTAAGCACACACCTGATGACAATCAAGAGCGAATCTGATGACGCAACAAGCGAAACGCGTTGTTCGCTCCTTTTGTTGTTAAACATTTTTGAATAAACTTTGTGTCAATCCTGATATTCTAGTGTGCGCTGGAAGTTTTTGAACTCTTGACACACGTACTCTGTTTTGAATTGTACTTGTTGGAGTAATTGCCTCATACTTTTCACTCTGGCTCAGGTGAATTTTTTTCACCTCACGTCACCACTTGCACCTGAGGTAGGGAATGATTTTCTCAGACTGTACAGAAGGATGGGTCATTTTTATGAATGATGTCAAGGTCTTTCTATAGAGGCATCTATTGGAAAAGTTTTTTTTGAGAGTTCAAATAAAATACTGTGTATTAAAATGTATTTTGATATTGGAGGTAACTTTACAACATTTTTTTTTTCCTCGGGAAACACTCAGTGATCAGTGATCTTCACTGTTAATAGGCTACAACATATTTTATCCACATTTTATTTTAAACACAACACATGAGGCACATCACAGAGTACATGTAAGTCTATAGATATTATTGCCTACACTATTTATGATCATAAACAGTCTCACGTTCCACTGCTGTCCAATAGAGCCTGCAATTTACAATACACAACACTGTTTTAACACAAAAGGTCCTCACAAATACTGTAGCCACACAACGTCCTCACAAATACTGTATGTCCTCACAATGTCCTCACAAATACTGTATGTCCTCACAACATCCTCACAAATACTGTAGCCACACAACGTCCTCACAAATACTGTATGTCCTCACAATGTCCTCACAAATACTGTATGTCCTCACAACATCCTCACAAATACTGTAGCCACACAACGTCCTCACAAATACTGTATGTCCTCACAAATACTGTATGTCCTCACAACGTCCTCACAAATACTGTATGTCCTCACAAATACTGTATGTCCTCACAACGTCCTCACAAATACTGTATGTCCTCACAATGTCCTCACAAATACTGTATGTCCTCACAACGTCCTCACAAATACTGTAGCCACACAACGTCCTCACAAATACTGTATGTCCTCACAAACACTATCCTCACAGGAGTACACACACAACTACGCTTAGATACAGCTACTCCACCCTGACCTCTGACCTCTCAGTCCCAGTAGCTGTTATTTTACCCATATTATCAGAAGCAGAAGCACCATTAGATGTGATGTTAAAAAAAACATTGTATCTCTATAACACCTTTTAAAACAAAGGTACAAAGTCAAATGACAAATGAGTAAAAATACCTTTAAATAAAGTACTTGAGAGCCAAAGTCTGTTTTGAGGAGGTTTAAATGAAAAGAGGTGTGGCAGCCTAAGGTTCTGGGGTTTCTCATCCCCTTTTGATAGAAACCAGGACTGAGAAACAGACATCCCTTTTCTACCAAATTAAATCTAGTTCTCAAACCGGTTCCATGCAGGATTCTTGTAACCTTGGTGCTATCCAGCAAACCAACCTGTGTTTCTACCAGTTTTGAGCAGAATCATGGTAATCAAGAATGTGCCATCAACAGAGTGTTGTACAATGTACAATGGACAGAAGCAGTAAGATGATAGATTGCATTGATAATCTGTGAACTGTTATTAGTTACATTAGTTTTATCAACAACAAAAAAAAACAAGCATGGACCAACTATTTATGATAAGGACATGTAGAAGACTATTATGTGCAAGACTTCATTCTCTCTGTCCAACCTGTTGAATATAACATGCCCACTGATGTCATCACAGTTCACACTTCAGGTCAGAGAAAATAGTCACCTATGACAGGGGCTCGAAGCCATAGCTGACTATAGGGGAAAGTCACAACAAATCCCAAATGTCACTTCCACTTTTCCTGAGGATTATAACTCTTTCACTGCCAGGTTTGACCCCACTGCCAGACCAGACCACATCAAACCACGTTGTGAAGTTTGCGGACGACACAGCAGTGGTGGGGCTGATCTCCGGTGGGGATGAGTCTGGCTACAGGAGGGAGGTGACCGACCTGGAGCAGTGGTGCGGAGACAACCACCTCTCCCTGAATGTCAAAAAGACCAAGGAGGTCATTGTTGACTTCAGGAGGAGGAAGGAGGCTCGACCATCTCTCACCATCAATGGCTCAATGGTGGAGAGGGTGGACCCTTTAAATATCTGGGGGTGAATATCGAGGAGGACCTGACCTGGGACTACCATGTCACCGCGGTTCTCAAGTGGGCCCAACAGCGCCTCTACGGCCTCCGACGCCTGAAGAAATTCAGCATGAGGCCCCAGATCATCAGGGACTTCTACAGAGGCACAATTGAGAGCCTCCTGACAAGCAGCTTCACCTCCTGGTATGGCAAATGTACCTTCAATAATCAGTCAGCGCTGAGGAGGGTGGTTCGCACAGCCGAAAAGATCACCGGATGCGAGCTGCCCAGTCTGGAAGACCTGTACACCCAGCGCTGCCTCAGCAAAGCCCTGAGAATCATCAAGGACCCCAGCCCCACAACAGTCACTTCACCCCCCTGTAGTCCCAACGGGTGAAAGGATACAGAATCCTAAAACACGAACAAGCAGACTGAGAAACAGTTTTATCCCCCAGGCCATCAGACAGGAAACAGTAGCTGTGCAATAACACAGCATTATGCACCTTACTAGAGTGATGTACTAGTCCTGTTTTTATAGTTTATCAATTTGTTTTAGGTAGTACTGATTGCTTTTAGAATTGGTTTTAAGGTGCTGTCTTTGTTTTGTCTTTGTTTTTTTATTGGTGGAGCTTTCCAGACTAAGAATTTCACATGAATGTACCCAGTGTTACTAAGTGACTAATAAAGCTGAACTGAACTGAAAATCTTCTATTTTTTGGTTCAGGCTGGGAACCAACTTTTCAGGTTACTAACCAATTTTCTTTTTTGGTCGAAATGCTCCGAACAGTTCAAAATTTGGTGTGCAATCCACAATTGAACCTGCTTTCTATATTGGTGATGAAGAGGTAGTAAAGAGTGAAGGGCCTCGCCTGGGGATCTGCCTTATAACAAACAATATGTCCAAATTCCTGTAGTGTACCAAAGCGATCCATGCTACAGCTTCATTGTATCTTTCAGTTCTGAGCTGATCTTTATTTCATTACATGGTTAGTTCTCGCCATCTAGTGGACAGAGAGTGGAACTACATCATCTGATGTGCGATTTCTCTGACACTGGCTGAGTTTCTACCACTGGTTAGACTGGTCTTGATGTCACTCTGATGTTTCTTTAGATTTGAACTTACATACAATACACAGAACACCAGGACTGACGAGGAAGAAATGAGCAGCCTCTTCTCTCCCAGTGTTTCCCCAGCACATGAAAGAGGACTGTGTCTGTAAACTGACCTGAAGTGAGTTCAGCAGGTGAGAATCCTACCAGAGGAATCTGTAAATGTTTGATACTCAGGATCACTTTGATCATGTTGTGCTGTATCACTGTTTAACTGTACAGTAGAAATGTTTCTTGATGCCCATTGGCTCATTCAGAATATCTATTTGAAATATGTTGTCAAATTTCTTTCCGAGTTTCGCCACAATAATTTCAGAAAGACTTATATGTAATGTTGTTACTGTTTCTTAAGTAGAATCGACAATGGTTTAATGGTAATCTGAGGTTTCTTCAGGGGAAAATGTGTCTGAACTGGTCTGACAGCTTTGATTGACTTGACTAAAGTGTTTTCATCTTTTCACTGTTACAGTTTTTCTCAGTCTCTTTGGTACATTATTTAGAACAGAATTGAAATCCTCAAAAATACTTCTTTGGGAAATGTGTGACACATTAGATCAACCAATGATCAACTAGTTCTCTAAAATGCTTCTCTAAAGTAGCTCTCAGGTGCATTTTTTCTCACAGGTAAGACATTCCAAAAAATCCTTTCTGTTGTGTTGCAGGGAAGATTTCTGTCTTGATGTGGGTAAGAATCTGTGGCTCAGCAGAAAGGAATGTCAGCATGTATAGAAACACTGCGTTGTAATTCCCCATAAATTCCCCATAGAGCATGTACAGTTCTGACATAGAGATGTTTCCTATGTTATATATTTCTATTTTGTTTTTTCATTTATGCTATGCAGTGCTGTAAAACAGTCCTGTCATTTTCTTTTCTTTTCAGTGACTTGGTCTTTGTGAATGTGAACCCCATTTCTTGCAGTCAATCCCTTGCATACAGTAATGTGAACCTTGTACTGTTAAATCTAGCATTTTAACTATCTTACTTGTAAACTAGTGTTCTGAGGGCATGTTTATTGACACAAGATTTTGCTTTTGAGAGATGAACTAAGGATTCTGAGCAAGTTACAGACTTTTGCAGGTAATCCGTTGTTTGATTCTAATGGTACGATGTACATCCTGTTTTGCAAATGATAAGGATGGAAACTGTCATACCCTTAAGTTAAGTGCATAGATGAAGTGTTTTGTGCTTAAATGAAGCCATCTTCCAACACTGAGACTAACCCGGTTTCACTAAAGACTGTTTAGCACAGTCCAGGTCTCAACTGTCTCAGAGGCTATAACTTCCTTTCTAGATGGATCAGAGTCAGCCCAGGGTGGGCAGTGGTTGCTCAGGGTCCCTCAGCCTTCAGGGACCTCTAAAGGGATAGAAAATGTGAACTCTCTGTTAAACTTTTGTCATAATTTAAATATTCAAAGATAGATTTAAAGATTTAGAGACACAGACCTTGACTTTCTCTTGGCACCCATAAATCCCCCAAATACACTTTGTTTTTTTTGCGATGTAGCACAGGTTCAGGGTTACACATTAAGACATTTTTTTAGGATTACTGAAAATATATATATTTTTAATTTTTGTTACAGTTTTAACAATTTAAATACCGATACTGGTCATTTTTTAAATGGATAGACAAACGTGGCAGAAGCATAACCTCTGCCACCTACCTGTGGCTGGATATACTTTTCCCCTCTGAATACTTTTGTCAGACAGAGGGTGGTGCAGGGGACTTAGATGTTTGAGCATCTTCTTATTTCTGTTCAGCCTTGTTGTTTTTAATTGTTTGAAGAGGATGCTTGTGTTGCTGCTATATTTTTATCTACAGGTGAAATGTAGCACCGCACCACCCTATATTTCTTTTCTGCTACTCTCTCATGTTTAATGTGAAAGTTTGTGACTGTGCATACTCCTGCATGTGCTAACTGTGTGCCCTAAGTTCTGATGCAGCCACCCACATTTTGGATGTTTATAATTTCAATATCAACATATTTTTAAAGGAATCAAAACCAAATGAGTAGCTTGTCGGTATTGAAGTATCAATTCAGCAGTATCAGTCTGCCCACCCTGTCAGCCAAACCAAAACTCAGAGGGGGGAAAAGGATCTCTACTCTCCATGACTCTTCTCCACGTCGGAGCTCAGCACTCAAATTACTCCACCATCATTACTGACACTCAAAGATCTATGTGTGTTGTGTTGAAGCCCAGAGCAGGAGCACAGACCAGTCTATACTGGACCTGGACCTGAACCTGAACCTGAACCTGAACCTGAAGCTGAACCTGAACCTGAACCTGAACCTGAAGCTGGACCTGAACCTGAACCTGGACCTGACCCAGCTGTGTGTCCATCAAAAGTGACCGGTCAATGGCTCGACCTATTGACCTCAAAGATGGACATCAGGCTGATGATCACATCAGTGGCTGGGTTAGTGTGTACTGTCAGGCCATGACCCCTCTCTTCAAGGGCCTGGCCAACAACAGTTTGGGCTCTTTGCTTATTAGTGCCCACTGGCTAAGTTTTCTATTAAGATGCTAAATCAGAGTGTATTCTTTTGCATTAGTGTTGTGCAAAAATGCAACTGTTGTAGAGGATGAGCTAATTTGTCATCATTCAGTTGTTGTTAAGCAAACAGCAAAGCTCTCTAATTCTGGGGGCAGTACATCCCTTGGGGTGACTGGAAGCACCTTGTCAGGTGTGGTGGAAAACTACTACACTTCAGCGGTGGAGGATGCCAGGTTCTGTTTTCTTCACTCCTGTCAATTGTTTGGTCTCCTTTTTCCAACCACTTCACAAGCCCTACCACTGAGTACATTTACATGGACAGTTTAATTCCCTTTTCATTCGAAATGAAAGTTCATTCCTATTACAAGTGATCTTCCAAAGACCTAAATCGGAATGAAAATGGCCAATGTGATTGAAAAGTCAATCCAATGTAAGGGGCTGGAATATTCCGTTTCTAATTCCGAATGAAAGAATTTCTCGCACACTCATTCCTCTTTAAGTTCATTCCGGTCTTTCTGCGCATGCTCGTTTCCTTGCCCTTCTGACACGATGACGTATATAGCGCGCATAGCAACGGGCTGAGATAGAGCAGTTGGACTCGTTGCGCTCACCGGTTTCCATTCGCCAAAGCATGGTCTTTTATCTCCCTTCTTCGACCTTCTACCTCCCTTCTCCTCCTCAACAGACGAAGCATTAGCAGAACAAGGTTGTTGTCGTACTGCTGCTTCAAGAATATAAGCAAAACAAGCCCGAAAAAGGCACTAAGAATATTTCCCATGTAAACTACCTGGAAAGACTTTAATTCCGAATGATTTCATTCAGATTTATTTCATTCTGAATGAGAAGCCATCATGTAACCGTACCCATTGTGAGCCACCTCATTACCATCAGTTAGCTCGATTGTATGTTTTGGATTACTTAATTCATGTTCACTGCAACAGATGTCTTTTGGCATGTCATGTGTCATGTGGCATGACAGCCCTTAACTGTAGACATCAGTTTCTGAATTACTACTGTAAGTCGAGGGCAGTAGCGTGCACAACTGCTTAATATCAAAAGCTTTCTCAGCTTGCCACCTTGTCGCTCGTACTTTGTCTGTTTCAGAATGGTTATCTTTGCATTTTTATTGTCAAAAGTTGTGGATGGTCCCAACAGAACCAATCCATTCCATCCTGTTTTTTCTTCACCCCTCTGTTGAGGTACCTAGAAACACTGCAGACTGTTAAAAAGTCAGTAGAGAATCAACACTCATGCTAAACAATGACTGTTTTTAAGTATTCCATTGATTTCGACACAGACTCTATACTCCAGCCTACTACCCCATTCCATGGACAATAAGCGAGGTGCAGGCGTTCCTCTGTATCGTCGGTGAAGAGGAATTACAGCATGAGCTGGATGGAGCAGTGACATAGCTGTTACTATCTGGTAACATTGCTGCCTACATTTAATAATACTACTGTCTGTGGACGACACAAAACAGTAGATACACAAAACAGATTTATGGTTCAGGTACATGTCCATACAGGTTAGGTATGGTTCTAAGGGTACAAAACCGAAAGTTTTTGGTGGAAATGGGGCTATAAACTTAATGCCATGATTGCCAACAAGACACAATCTTTACCTTAACCCTGGTCCACTCAGGTTCTTTTCTCATGTTAACAACCATGTACATAGCACAAGGTTTGGTTTGGTTTGGTTTGGTTTGGACTGAAACCAAACCTTGTGCTATGTACATAGCACAAGGTTTGGTTTCAGTCCTTTTAGGTTAAGGAGACTTTACCAACATACCTCAGTGATGACAGTTGTCATTTGTTGTCCATCAGGGTCTCAACAAAAGAGTTGCGCTTTCAACAGCACACCATTTTCATGTGTTCATAGCACTACTCTCCTCACTGGTATCTGCCACTGAGGAAGTGCATAATAAACAAGGAGCAGTGATTCATTTTGGGGGTCAGTTTCTTAGCATTGTCCTATTTGTATTTCCTGTTTTTTTTCTTCAGGGACATCTGCTGCAGTGAGCTGTAAACTTAAAGCTAACCTGAAGAAGAAGTTCACGTGTGTGTTTGAGGGCATTGCTAAAGCAGGAAACCCAACCCCTCTGAGTCAGATCTTCACAGAGCTCTACATCACAGAGGGAGGGGCTGCAGAGGTTAATGGTGAACATGAGGTCAGACAGATTGAAACAGCACCCAGGAAACCAGACAGACCAGAAACAACAATCAGACAAGAAGACATCTTTAAAACCGGACCTGGAAGAGATGAACCAATCAGAACAGTGATGACTAAGGGAGTGGCTGGCACAGAAGTTCACTTTGGACTGGGCTGAAGACAAAGCCAATCAAGACATACAGTTCACATTTCCATTCACTTTCAGAGAGCTGAATGTGCTGAAAGAGAAAAAGTACAGCTTGGTGGAACTTGTTCATGACTTCTTTACTGAAGTCAGAGAAGCAGGAATCTGCAAGTTTGAAGAGCTTTTGTTCATCTTTGATGGTCTGGATGAGTGTCGACTTCCTCTGGACTTCCAAAACAATAAGATCTTGACAGATGTCGAACAGTCCACCTCAGTGGATGTGCTGCTGACAAACCTCATCAAAGGGAATCTGCTTCCCTCTGCCTGCCTCTGGATAACCACAAGACCTGCAGCAGCCAATCAGATCCCTCCTGAGTGTGTTGACATGGTGACAGAGGTCAGAGGATTCACTGACCCACAGAAGGAGGAGTACTTCAGGAAGAGATTCAGAGATGAGGAGCAGGGCACCAGAATCATCTCCCACATCAAGACATCATGAAGCCTCCACATCATGTGCCACATCCCAGTCTTCTGCTGGATCACTGCTACAGTTCTGGAGGATGTGTTGACAACTACAGAGGGAGGAGAGCTGCCCAAGACCCTGACTGAGATGTACATCCACTTCCTGGTGGTTCAGTCCAAAGTGAAGAACATCAAGTATGATGGAGGAGCTGAGACAGATCCACACTGGAGTCCAGAGAGCAGGAAGATGATTGGGTCTCTGGGAAAACTGGCTTATGAACAGCTGCAGAAAGGCAACCTGATCTTCTATGAATCTGACCTGACACAGTGTGGCATCAATATCAGAGCAGCCTCGGTGTACTCAGGAGTGTTCACACAAATCTTTAGAGAAGAGAGAGGATTGTACCAGGACAAGGTGTTCTGCTTCGTCCATCTGAGCGTTCAGGAGTTTCTGGCCGCTCTTCATGTCCACCTGACATTCATCAACTCTGGTGTCAATCTGCTGTCAGAAGAACAATCAACCTCCCAGTGGCCTAAAGCCTTCAGAGACAAACCCAAACTGAAACATCTCTATCAGAGTGCTGTGGAAAAGGCCTTACAAAGTCCAAATGGACACCTGGACTTACTTCTCCGCTTCCTCCTGGGTCTCTCACTGCAGACCAATCAGACTCTCCTACGAGATCTGCTGACACAGACAGGAAGTAGCTCCCAGACCAACCAGCAAACAGCTGAGTACATCAAGAGTAAGATCACTGACAGTACCTCTCCAGAGAAAATCATCAACCTGTTCCACTGTCTGAATGAGCTGAACGACCATTCTCTAGTGGAGGAGATCCAACAGTACCTGAGTTCAGGAGATCTCTTCACAGATGGACTTTCTCCTGCTCAGTGGTCAGCTCTGGTCTTCATCTTACTGTCATCAGAAAAAGATCTGGACATATTTGACCTGAAGAAATACTCCGCCACAGAGGAGACTCTTCTGTGGCTACTGCCAGTGGTAAAAGTCTCCAACAAAGCTCTGTAGGTGGATGGATCATTATATATAGTCAGCAGCTGCGTTATTCATCATTCCTCTAAATACAGTATAAAATACATTTGTGTTTATGTTTTACAGATGACATATTAAATTTGTTGTTTGTCTCACCAATCCTACAGCCTGAACTTGTGTAACCTCTCAGATAGAAGCTGTGAAGCTCTGTCCTCAGCCCTCAGCTCACAGCTCTGTAGTCTGAAAGAGATGGACCTGAGTAACAACAGCCTGTGGGATTCAGGAGTGGAGCTGCTTTCTGTCGGACTGGGGAGTCCACACTGTAGACTGGAAACTCTCAGGTCAGTATTCAGCTGTTTGTTAAACAGTCAAGCTTTAGGTTCATATTAGTGAATAACACCTGTAGGATCTTCATGGTTGCATGATTTCTGTTTTTTGATACAATCACAAAAGACAGATAAAGGTAGTGTTGCAGTGATTTGATGTTAGTACGTGTGTGAGTGTGAGTGTGTGTGTGTGTGCATATCCATCTGTCTGCTGCCGTCCATCTCAAATACTACTGGACCAGTCAGCCTAATATTTTGTGTGCACATTTATGACTGTATGCTCAAGGGCCTCTTGTAGTAATGCTGATTCAAAGTTGTTTAAAAAAAACTTTTATTTTCGGTCGTATGCGGTCATTGACTGTAGACCCGTCACTCCTTTTACCCAGCCAGTAGGGGCTCGGCACATTGGCCTGGCTAAGAACAACAATCCTTACTGTCTGTTGTCGGCCACATTTTGGTCTTCTACATGTCTCAAAAATAATCACTCATAAAAATGTTTGGTCTTATTTTGAACTGGAGCATCTGCAGATTAATTCAATACTCAATATATTCTGATCCTCCAAAGTTAGGCACATAATTCCTTTATATTTGTACTTCTACCACAGATAGCCTAGGCAAGGTTTGGTAAGTGGTTTCTCTTTTGGTCTATTTGATTGTGTGTATCATTGTTGTTTCCCACTTTGTTGTACTGTAGCCTTCAGACTAAATTAATACTGTTCAAAGTCCAGTTATGCTGCAGCTCTGTCTAAAATAGACATGAGGTGTGTAATTTTTCTTACCTTCTGGGAACATCTGAAATGCATCTAGGAATTATGAGAATTTTCTAGAGTAGCCACGATCAGCTTGGGCAGCCGCTTGGCTGCCTGGCAGAGATCTGCACTCCTCTGAGGGGACTCTTTTAGTTGTGATTTATGTTTATTTGTGGTTATTGTGACTGATATTGATCCAGGTTTGGGTCGCCCCCAGACCCTTATAGAGGGGAGCTACCCCATTGTTGGCTTTATCCCCTTTACGTAACCTGAAGTAGTGGGTCTTTTGTTTTTCTCTCTCTCTCTTTTTAAGGATTGACAGTCTGATTCAGCTGTGGTCTTGGTTGAGGGGAGGAATAAGGTCACCCAGCCTTCCTCCCCCATCTACTTACTCCGCACAGATCCGCCAGAGTGAGTCAACACACTCGAGCCGAAGATACATTTTCTAAAACTGTTTATAATGTGTTCCTAAATCTAGACTGTCAGGCTGTCTGATCACGGCAGACGGCTGTGTTTCCCTGGCCTCAGCTCTGAGCTCCAGTCCCTCCCATCTGAGAGAACTGGACCTGAGCTACAATCATCCAGGAGACTCAGGAGTGAAGCTGCTGTCCGCTGCAGTGGACGATCCACGCTATAGACTGAACACTCTCAGGTATGGACAGACAACAAGAGCTCACATGCATGTTTCTCTAATGTCTCTAATTTCATATTCTTCTGCTGTGGTCTGTCATCATGAGGGACGTTTTATTTCTCTTTAATCTGTTCAGAACAGTGAGTATACCTGAGTTAGGAAACACATGGATCCCCACTCATTAAAACATTTCTCATTTTAGACCTGCTAGCAACATGGCTCTAGGAATGGCAATGTTTATCAGTCCAAACCATTAGACTGAAATATCTATTCAACTTTTTGTTCATTTATGTCCCACTCAGGATGAACTGTAATAACCATGGTGATTTTCTGACATTCCATCTAGTGCCATCATCAGATCAATATTTTAATTTGTCGAGTATTTTGGTTTCAAGTTGTTTTTTGTCATTATAGAAGAAGGAGATATACTTTATTAATCCTTGAAGGGAAATTCGATTTTTTTCATTCATACACACAGGCCTGAAATACACCCATACACAAACAGGACCTATACATGCTTTAATAGATAGATTTCAGAGTGAGGGCGTTGGTTTCGCTAAGCAGTTGAAAAGACACGGTGGTGGTGTCATGGCACCGTCCTATGGCGACTTGGTGTTGCTCTGTCTGTCAGTGTGTTTGTTTGCGCTGTGTTTACATGTGGATTATGTCCTGGGGGTAATCAGGTACGAGAGACTGGCTCTCCTTCACATATGGGATAGCATGGCTAAAGTTGAGCCAAAGTTGAACTTTTACAAAGACGTTTTAATCGGACCTAGGGACACAAGTGGTAGCCGGGTGATCACCAACCCCAAACCCCAGCTGAGAACCAGGAAGTGGGGCAAAAGAGCTGGCGCTCTAGTCCGTCTGAAACAGCAGAGGCACCGAACCAAGCGGTTTACCAAGCGTTTTACTCTCCAACGTCCGACCTCTAGTAAACAAGCACGATGAGCTCTCCATCCTCATCAACAGCAGACGGGTCATTGCGGATTGCTCTATTCTGTGCTTCACTGAAACCTGGTTCAACGCTGGCATCCCCGACAACAGGACGGCTTCACCCTCCACCGCACAGACCGTACTGACGCGTCACAGAAGACCAAAGGTGGGGGAGTACGCTTCTATGTGAACCAGTGGTGGTGCACAGACACAACAGTGATCTCACGGACCTGCTCTACAGTCCTTGAGACATTATCCATAAAGTGCAGACTGTTTTACCTGCCAAGTAGTCTCGCTCACCAGACCTTTCTCAAGAAAACCAAGGTCTGGCTGGGCCGACTCTCAATTTAAGATTGGAGAAAAAAACGCACCGGCTGCTTGTATTTCTTTCAACCAATCACAATCGTTCTGGGCGGTGCCACAGCAATGGTGCGCTTGCAAAAATATTGCCGGAGGGAACCAGGTTTTGGTGTAACATGCCCACAAAAATATCGCCTACAGGATGCGAACCATGGCAGAAAAATGGCTACATCCCCACAAGATCAAACACTGCAAAAGTTAGTAAAGGACGTGTTTAAAACGGTTGAAAACTGCTACACAACCGGAGGTGGTATGGCGGGACTTCAGCGGGTTGCTCGTTCCACCCAATGAGAGGCTGATCTATGCAGCGAACTTCCGCCCACTCAGACTACCTGCCAAGAGACTTCACTTCCACCATACTGATCATTGTTTATATACCTCCTCAAGCTACAGAGCCCTCTCATCACGTATCAGTTTCAGTTTCAGTTTCAGTTTATTTAGAGTGTAAAATCACCATGGTAGAAACATGGTCTGTCAGGTATTCTTACCTGGACTCTGTGGTGTTGGTTCTAGGAAACTTTAACCATGTCAATCTGAAGAGGTCCCTGCCCAGGTTTAAACAACAGATCCAAATGCCCACCAGGTATAATAAGATCCTGGATCAATGTTACTGTGTCATTGCTAATGCCTATTATGCAGTGGCTTGGGCTCCGCTAGGGAAGTCAGACCATAACACCATCCTTCTAACCCCTAAAACTAAAAGCTGTTAAACCAACAACTACAGTGGTAAAACAATGGTCTACTTCAGCAACTGATGCACTGAAGGACTATTTTGATAATACAGACTGGTCTGTTTTTAAAGAATCATGTCATGATCTATCATCATTTACTGATGTGGTCAATGCTTACATAAATTTTTCTGAAAACGTATGTGTGCTTACTAAGACTGTGACTGGGTACAGCAGTAACAAGCCATGGTTTAGCAGAGAGATAAAAAAAAATCTTTGGAAAAACAAAAGCAATGCTTATAAGAGTGGGGACAGAGATTTATATAAAGTGGCTAAATATGAATTTGAGAAAGCTGTCACTTAGGCTAAAGCTGACTACAGACACAAGCTTGAGAACAAACTTAACAGCAATGACAGCAGAGGAGTATGGGAAGGCTTGAGGCAGATTACCAATTAAACAAGTACAGCACCAGGGGTCAGTGATGATCCTGAGCACCCTGACAGTCTAAATGAGTTTTACTGTCACTTTGATAATAGTTATGCTGGCCCCTTTATGCAGCCCAGGTGTGCAAACCCTGTCAGCTCCCCTTTTGTCATTGAAGAGGATGAGGTCAGGCTCCTACTTAAAAAACAAAACTGCAGGAAAGCTGCAGGCACTGACCTTGTATTGTCCGCCACCATCAAACACTGGGCAGTTAAGTTGGCTCCAGTTCTCACACATATTTTTAACTGGTCGTTAAGGGAATGCAGAGTCCCTGACTGCTATAAGTCTGCTGTCATAGTTCCCGTGCCCAAAAACACTAAGATTAGCTGCCTGAACAATTACAGACCGGTAGCCTTAACTCCTGTAATAATGAAAATCTTTGAACACATTGTATCTGAACACCTGTCCAGAGTAGTCAGCCTAGAACCCTTCCAGTTTGCATACAGGGCAAACAGGTCCGTTGAGGATGCTGTGTCCCTATGTATTCACTCCATCCTACAGCATCTGGAGGCCCCGGGCAGCTATGCTAAGATCCTTTTTTCGATTTTAGCTCTTCTTTTAATACAATTTTACCCAGCAAACTTTTTAAGAAACTTCAACAGTTGGACAGACTCCCTTTGTCACTGGGTCTTGGATTTCCTGCTGCACAGAAAACAAATTGTTAGGGTCAATAATAAGACCTCTAGGGTCAAACACATTGGCACTGGCTCCCCCCAGGGGTGTGTCTTATCACCCCTGTTATATTCACTGTGCAAAAATGACTGCGTATCACACACAGACTGTGTCAAAATGTATAAATTTGCGGATGACACAACACTGGTGGGGTTGATTTCTGGGGATGATGACACTGCTTATAGAAATGAGGTCCACACACTAATTGAATGGTGTACCCTCCACAACCTAGAGCTAAATGTCTCTAAAACTAAGGAGTTGGTAGTGGACTTCCGCAGCAGGGGAAGAGTGTCCCAGCCCCTGTCCATCAAAGGGGCGGAGGTGGAACGGGTGGGCAGCTTTAAGTTTTTAGGCACCACAATCTCATCCTCACTGAAATGGGGAGACAACTTAAGCTGTATCATCAAAAAGCCCACCAGAGGCTCTTTTTCCTCCATCAGTTGAGGAAATTTGGGGTGGCCTGTAAGGGGATGCTGCAGTTCTATCAAGCCACTATTAAGAGTATTCTTACCTTCTCTATAACTGTCTGGTATGGCAGCTCTACTGTCCAGCAGAGGCTGCAGTTAGACAGAATAGTCCACATGGCTGAGAAGATCATAGGCTGCAAACCCCCCCATCTCAGATATATACGAGGCCCGTATCCAAAGCAAGGGCATGAGAATCCTATTGGATGAAACCCACCCTGCCAACCCCCTCCTAAAGATTAAGTGCTATCAAAACTAAGACCTCCTGCTTTTTGAATAGTACATACAGGAATGTCATCAAATTCCTTAACAGCGCTCCATCCCTGCACCAATACCTTATGGAAGTAGGAAACTTCCCCACAGCACTTGAATAATCTGCCCTCTGTTTTTTTGTCATTATATTTTTATATGGTATTTATGCTGTAAGTATGTTGTTGTAAGCTACTGTCATTACCGTCTGTCCTGCATCTCTCTCTCTGTCTCTCTCTCTCTCTCTCTCTCTCTGTCTCATTGTGTCATACGGATTACTGTTAATTTATTATGCTGATCTGTTCTGTACGTCATCTATTGCACGTCTGTCCGTCCTGGAAGAGGGATCCCTCCTCAGTTGCTCTTCCTGAGGTTTCTACTGTTTTCCCCTGTTAAAGGGTTTTTTTTTTGGGGGAGTTTTTCCTGATCCACTGAGAGGGTCCAAAGGACAGAGGGATGTTGTATGCTGTAAAGCCCTGTGAGGCAAATTGTGATTTGTGATATTGGGCTTTATAAATAAAATTGATTGATTGATTGATTGATGCTCTTATTATGCTGCAGTGTTATTTTCTTTTTATACTATTGCACATTAGAGTCAACCTGCTACATATTGCACTTTCTGAGAATTTGCACTTAAAATCTGCACTAGTCACTTTAGACTTTAGCCTCCTGGACTAACATCCAGGTTTAAAACATGTCAAGGCGTATGAGGTATGACCTGTTCTCATGCCAAATGTGACCCTGTGTAAGCCATGAAGAGTGTCCTATGTCCTATGTCTGCTATTCTTGTTTTTGTTTTCTTGTTTGGTGTTTTGTCTTGTGGTTGTCCTACTATGTAGAGCGCACTGCAGCAAATCCCTAACGACTTGTGCAAGTTATATGGCAATAAAGTACTGAATTTTGGACAGGCGCTCCAAGCAGGTGGGGGGTCAGTGCCTTGCTCCAAGGCACCTGGGCAGTGTCCAGGAGGCAAACTGGTTAAACCCAGAATATATCCCTTTATCACTGGGTCTTGGATTTCCTGCTGCACAGAAAACAAATTGGCTAAAAAAGTCTGGCTAAACCCAGAATATATCAGGATGGGATATGTATGTTGTGATCTACAAATTATGCTATACTAAGTGTCACATGGGGACACCAAAATGTTGGGAATCTAAAGTGACACCGAGGGGGACCATTTGTAGGAAATGCCTAAATATGAGCCTGACCTTGTAACAGATCTCCAATTAAAAAATAAAAATGGCTATCAGAAATAATTAATAGTCATTATTAATAATTATTAATTATGTTAAACAATGTGACTTAATTTACAATAAATCACCACATGGAGCACCATTCCCAAAAAGCGAAAAATGATAACCTGTAAATGGTATTAGTCTCATAAAGTTCACTTAACAATTAATTTGGAATTTTGATTGATAATTAAATCAATAACTGAAGCCAAAATTACTATATTAATTGTAAAGGCTGAGGGATTTCTGAGTTCTTGACATAGCAGAGGTTGACTATTCATTCACTCTTGTGCAATATTAAACAGACAGCAGGTATGATTCCAAAGAATTATATTTATTCATAAAGAAAGAGAGAGAGAGAGAAACAAAGGCAGGTGTGGTAATCAAAGGGCCATTTGGCCTACAAAACAAAATGGCTTACAACAGAGAACTACAAGATGGCTGAATCAAAGCTGGTTTCAGATCGGGGGAGGTCTTGTCTGACTGTGTGGACAAAGACAAAGGAAAAGAAGCAGGAACTTTGCGTTGCCTCTCTGGGTGTAGCTCTGTTGAAAGCCAATGTGTAAATGAGTCTATGTGAATGTGATATGTGTTGCAAATGGTCTGGATTAGTGCAGAGGATGTTTAGTTGCATGCAAGACTCTATGAACAGCATTAGCAAACTAACATCACTCAGCTTTGGCAAAGCCAACTAACCAATGATCTAACTGCAATAATCACAACAATGACTCAATAAACAACATTAAATCACAATCAACAAAGTTAAACAGTCTTGCTTAGCCTGTACGACTGTAATAAAGCTATGCCCAGTTAGTACATTACCAGTCCTTGAATGGATGGGGGGAAGAGTCGCTTTGTGCTGTGTGGTTTTTGTTAGCTGGCAGAGGAAAGCTGGAAAGAGCTGTGGTTCCAGAAGCAGTCTTTGTTGTGTGTTCCAAAAGTGCAGATCAGAGGAAGCCGGTCGCTCAGGGCCCGTGCAGAATAAGACATTGGGGTGCTAAGTTAGTTGCAAACCTTTTGTTTGCACACTAATTTCTCTGGTTCCCAGTTCTGCACCTGCTGTGAGTGAGGGCAAGTCATAGTCCAGGGCTGGTCAAGGGCCTAGGAGAAAGAACTACTGAGCTGGTCAACAGCCCAGCTGGAAGAGAAAGACAGATTGAACAATCCAGAACCTCTCTTGAAGTTTGCTTGGTGACCTCACAGAGTCACATGACACTGTTCAATCAAGTTTGGAGACTTGTCTCTTACTAAGGTGTGAGGTGGGGCATCCTGTGGAGATAAGGGCCAAATGGCTATCTCTGTTTGAAGAACAAAGAACATGAGGAGAAGCCTTCCCATGTAACAAATGTCAAATCATCTGTGGTCCAGTGAATCCCAACATGTAAATGATGATTGTTTTTAGCCACCACATTTATTAACAGCCAATCATTCCTACACTGTGATCAGTGAGATAAGAATTCCAGAATCACACATGAACCCCATTGTAAGATCTGCATTGGTTTGCAAGATAGATTGATAAACTAGGTTTAATTTCTATCACTTTTTCCTTGATTAGGCAAGTGAGTTGCCAGCTTTAGTAACACCCTCTGTGGCATTTTACCTGCCCCAGACAAACAGGCAATCCTTATTGTTGATCCCTGCTGCCAGATGTTGGTTAAAAATCATTCTGTGTTTCTTCCTTCAGGGTGGACCATTGTGGAGAGCAGAGGTTAAAACCTGGTCTGAGGAAGTGTAAGTGTGGATTCACTTTGACTTATGATGACAAAACACCACAGAGTCAGTTTCTCTTTAAAAGAGAAAACAAAGTTGAGTTGTGGTATTTATTAAGAAAAACATTACAGACAACTTGTCGTCATTAAATTCTGAAATGAACAACATCAGTGCAAAAACAAAGAATAAACCCTAATGTGCCCAATGATCAGCTGTTGCTGTGTTGTATTTTCTCTCCATCAGATTTCTGTCAACTCACACTGGACACAAACACAGTGAACAGAAACCTCAAACTGTCCGAAAACAGCAGGAAGGTGACGTGTGTGGAGGAGGAGCAGCCATATCCTGATCACTCAGAGAGATTTGACACCTTGCCTCAGCTGCTTTGTAGAAATGCTCTGACTGGTCGCTGTTACTGGGAGGTGGAGTGGACAGGACTGGTTCGTGACGCAGTGACATACAGAGGAATCAGAAGGAAGGGAAACAGTACTGAATGCGTGTTTGGCAGAAATAATCACTCCTGGAGTCTGTACTGCTTTGGTAATGGTTTCTCTGTCTGGCACAATAACAAAGAAACAGTCCTTCCTCTTCCTTCCTCCTACATCTCCCTCTCTTCCTCCTCCTCCTCCTCTGCCCATCACAGAGTAGCAGTGTATGTCGACTGTCCTGCGGGAACTCTGTCCTTCTACAGTGTCTCTTCCTCTGGCAAACTGACACACCTCCACACCTTCAACACCACATTCACATGGCCTCTTTATCCTGGGTTCAGGTTCCGCTCGCACGGTTCCTCTGTGTCTTTGTGTTCTCTGTAGGACGAGACAACTTCTAACCCTGTGGTTTAAATGTTGGTGGAGAAGGCTTCACTTTGGTTGACATTTGGCTCACTGATTGTGTCTTTAATGTCAGAAATGTGATTGTCTGAGAAATCGTGAAATTACTTTCTCAGGACTGAACTTGTTTTGTACAAACTGTGATGACTTGATTTTTTTTGTTGGTGCAGCATCTAGTGGAGTTTAAGTATATTTGTTAATGTTAAAGCTGGCGTTTGCAGTTTTCCGAAACAGCAGAAAAAAAATGGCAGAATTTGAAAATACACACTCCTCCTGCAGCTCCCTCCTCTCTGTCTGAAACCCCTCCCACCAGACAGGTACAGGCTAAAGTGGGATTTATAACTGTGGCAGACCCTACGCCCTAGCCTTCGCACGTCACCCACGCACGTTGCCTACGCCGCAGTGGGCCTTTATACTTGTGCGGTGGTGTGTCTGTGTCACTCTGCAGTTACACCTCCAAAACACTAGTCAGCAGGTGGCTTTCTGTGAAGTGCTGTAAAGTTTAGTTGATTCAAAACACACATTAAAAATGGCTTAATAGACAATTTCAAACACAAGTACACAAACTGGCTTCACAATAACTCGCAGCATTCACAGACAAACACTTGTCTTTATCCGGACACATTTTCCCCACAAATACAACATGCTAACGTCATTAGCACATTGTATAAATTAGCCTAGCAGCTATAGCAATCTTTCCCTCTTCTCATATAAAACCAGGGACAACATTTAACAAAGGTAACGGCACACAATTTGGCTTTATTACAACTCACAAGGTTCACCGACAAAATAACTGTCTTATACTAAACACGTTTAGCCTACATCTGCTTTCATCATTTCAAGTGTTAAAGAAATGTGAAAATGTGTAAAAAGAAATGTTAACACAAAAAATATGCATTCTCAGGAAAGAGAATAGATAATTACATCAAAGGATCCATCTGGGAATGAACCAACCAGTTACGACCACTCCTACGTAGGAGGTGTGTCCACAACAATCAGAAACAACAACAAACAGTGTCACAAGCTAAAAGGTGTAAATATGAATTCCTACTTCTGGAAACGTAGCAAGAAATTATGTATAAGGAGTTTTAGAATCCAGATAAATAAATGAAGATGCACATAAACACAAAAGTTGCATCCAATAATGCAGAAAACTTTCAGAATAAGCTTACAACATGTGTATGATCACTACTTGGAAAATTTGTGATAGAATAAGATCATGCTTAAAAGTGTCCAAAACGCACGAAAAACTACTAACAGCTACATGACCCTATTAGCCTAAATAATATAAATTATACAATAGAGCAAAGGAAAATGTAAAAGGGGAAGTTTCCAGCATAAATGCACCAGCAAAATACATATTAAGAATCCTAATATAACAAGAACTAGTCCATACCCATTGAGTACAGCATACCATACCATGACTTAGTCATACCAAAAATTAGAAAAAAACAAAACATTGGGCCACAGGGGGAGCCACAGCGATCGGTCGCATTTTAGCCATTTTTAAGCATTTTTCTGTTGTTATAGCGCCACCCAGTTGCCAATTAGAGTTAAATTTCTCCAGTCACCTTGAGGCGTCCTGTTCTACATATCTACCAAGTTTAGTAAAAATCGATCAGTTTCTTCATTTAAACATGAGTTTCATGTTATAATAATATGTTATCTTGTTATTGCATCAAATATTTCATGTTAAAACAATGTGATTTATCAAGTTATAACATGAAACATTTCATGTTGTATGTCCACGTTGTAAAAAGATAAATAGTATATTGTTATAACAAGTAAGGTTTCTTCTTTGTCCATCATAATAATGTGAAAATATCTTGATGAATGTGAAAAAGTACTCGTGACGAAACTTTTGTCATTATTAAACTGAACTGATTTGTTTTTTATTTATTTATTTATTTATTTATTTATTTGTTCTAGTGTGGCACTTCATTTCTTGAACTGTTTAATCGAAAGTAATATATAGGCAAAGTTTGACTCATGAAGCATTGTTTCAAAACTTGTATGAAGAGGAAGGCAACAACGATTCCTTTGCACATGAACACTAAGTCCTAAGTCTTATTGTCCAGTGAAAAATTGTAGCATGGGGGAAACTGATTATGAAACTACTGGATATGAAACAATTGTGGATTTTATTATATTTGAAACTTTCTTGGGCAAAACAAAGGGAAGAACTGCCAAACATTTTACTGACATATTTATAAACTTATTTATTCAGCAGTGAATTAAAACATGAATAACTGATGTAGAAATTAACCAGCAGACGAAAATTCACAAACTGATATATGTCCAATAGAAAATAATTTCAAAAATTTCTAAGACAAAAAACTGTGAACTGAAAAAAGGATCTGAAAGCGAATGATCAATCACAAAAACATAAAAAGTGAGAAATACAAATTGAGGGGATGTGATTAAAGTTATTTAAAAAGTGAACATTAGTCATGACAAGATGTGACTCCAGTCCTCGCTTCATAAAGAGCACTCTGCTTTCTCTGTGGGCACTAGATACTGTCATTGGATGTCAACTGTGAACTGCAAAACGGTCCACTATGTAACTTCCATTCAGATGTTCCCCTAATGCAGCTTGAGCACGAGGTCAGATCGTACTGCGTGGTGCTTCATACAGACATTCATTAATAATATGTTCAGTCTTCATCATTAACAGTCAAAGCAGTGAACCAAGCTGGATATTTATGTCTCGTTATTGAGACTCTTTTCATACAGCAGCTTGCTTAGCATTATGTTAGCACTGTGTTATGTGGCTGTCATGTGGGATTATATATTGAGTTATAGAGGCAATGTCTTCTCACAGATCCAGAATTTTTGGGCGTCACATGGTTCATCATTCCAGCTGTTAATTAAATAAAAGTCCTTAATTTCGGCACAGTCTTCGTCTCTGTCTGGAGCACCATTTGGCTCATGGTAGGTCCAGTAGCTGAAACCCCAAACAAAATATAAGCCTTTAACAAATAACACATACCATAAAGCATTTAGATTATAATTTCAAACATCAAACATTTGTTCAACTGTACAACTGTTGTTTTTTGTTGTTGTTGTTGTTTCCTCTTTCCTTTTTTTTTAATCAAGGGCCGAGCAATCATTTCTCTTTTTCTCATGACCACATGCAAACACAAACTGAAGAGTCACAACAACAAACCAAAGTCATATCAAATCACATCATTATGAATATTTGATTTGGGATTTATCTGTTTTCTCGCGGTTTCCCTGAATGAGCACATCAAGCAAGAATCTGGTCACAACAAACCATGGCAATGAAAAAGTATATGTAAACCTTGTAGTCAGCGGTGTCCCATCCACCCATTTCCATGTCCCCTCTGTTTCTCTGTCAGTCAGTCCAATCCACAGGACTGTCTGGAAACCTGCAGTAAACATCTTGAAAGAAAGAAACATTAATCAATAGATATGAAACATATACAGCGTTAGTCTATCCTCCACCTCAGTGACCTCACATTAAGCCTTCTTTACTCTTTCACAGATTCATACTCATACACACACACGCACCTGTTCTTCTCTGCTGTTGATAATAATCAGGTCTGCACCTCTTTGCACACAGTCGTCTCTACTGTCCTTCCAGGTTTTCATGTCTGAGGAAATGTAGTAGAAACTACCACTGAAATACTTCCATCCTAGTTGGGAGTAGTGATCACCTGCTGTTAATAAAAATAAGAAATATAATACGTGATTAATATCTTTTGATAATATCTATTCACAAAAATATACAGATAGTCAAAAGAGGCTAAAGAACCTGTCTTAATCAATCATCTCATGCCAAGATCATCTCATAATGAGGAAATATAAATCTCTCCATTCTGAGATACGAGTCTCATATTTATAAGATAGATCAGAATTACAAGATTAGAGCTGCGAAGTGGGCAAACATCTTATCATTTAGGATAGACTGTAGACATCTGTGAGTTGATCACTGTTGAGCAGTGAGTCTTTATTCCAAACAAGTTTTCATCAAATTATTAAACCGAAAGAAATACTTCACTAGGTTAACTGGTGACTCTAAATTGTCCGTAGGTGTGAATGTGAGTGTGAAACGTTGTCTGTCTCTATGTGTCGGCACTGTGATAGTCTGGTGACCTGTCCAGGGTGTACCCTGCCTCTCGCCCAATGTCAGCTGGGATAGGCTCCAGCCCCCCCGCGACCCTCAAAAGGATAAGCAGTTAGAAAATGGATGGATGGATGGATGGAAATACTTCACCCCCCACATGACAGTTTGTACATCAATTACTAACCCCATGTTAGAATACAAAAAGGTGAAAATTCCTGATGAACTGACGTAAAGGGGGGGCACAGTTAACAACAGCAAAACTATGTCAACTATTTTGGATTCTTTGTTCACCATGGAGACATGTGAGAAAACTTCTTCACAAATTCAGTGTAACACAGGGTGAGTGAAAGACATACATTACCAAAGTATTCCATTTCTTTACACTGACCAGGTGCATGCAACAGATAGAATTCAGTTTGTGTAAATATTTATTGAATGTGAATTTATAGACCACTTCAGTCTTCACAGTGTGGCATTGTTTTCTTTGTTGTTACCTGTTATAAATGAATGATAACTGTAGAAAGTGAATGTGTAGCAGCAAGGTGTATATAGTATAGGGTTTGGGACACCTCAGGCATGTTCCCTGACCATTCCTGCACAAATGTATTGTATGTACATCAGCCTAAAGAGCTCTTCTGGTGCCGGCTGACACATAAGCCCTTTCTAGATAGGAATTGTGCAAATTTGCAGGAAAGCCCAATCAGTCTTTTTCAGCATTGGCAGTATAAAAACAAAATCGGGGAGTGCAGCAGAATGCCGCCTGCCTACTTTTGTTCATACAGAATGTGCCTTTTTCAGGGCAATGGAGGGCGTGAGCAAGTAACAAAACTCGTGTGGCTCAGCGTGTGACATAAACAGTGACGTGGGAGGGAAGCCGCGGCTGGTCAGGCGGTGATAGTCAGCCGGCAATTCTCTCGTAAATCGGCCCGTTCTTCACCGTTCCTGTCATCTGATGGTTAATGGCCTCTTCGTTTGCGAGGGCAAGAAGGGCGCGCAATTCCTTGTCTCCCCAGTTGCTCATCTTTACAGTGTCAGGTTTGCGTTTCCCTCTTGCTACTAGCTGCTTGCTAATTCCTGCTATCAGCTGTTTCCTGTTTATCCACCGCCAGTGGCTCGCACGTGCGGCGTCATCAACAGCTCCTCCCACAAATCTTCAACAGCCCCTCCCGTGGTGGAAGGCCGCCTCGGTCTGTTTAAACTAAAAGGGTTCCACCAATATAACTACCCTATGAGGCAGAAAATTGGGCACCTCGGATCAACTCCCCATTCCGCCTCTGTGTGTCTAAACGCTCGCAGCTGGCCGGCAAAACGGCCCAACATTCGCGGAAAATCTGGCAGTGTAAAAGGGGCTATAGAAACCTCCTGGCAATAAAATAATAACATTTCCACATGCCAAAATTGTTGCGGAAGGGATGCCCTTTTTTTTCACTTGAGCATCTGCTCCACAAAATGTCTGTGCACGGCACTGCCGAGGCTAATCTAAGGCCTGATTATTAGTGTAACTACTTTTATCCTCAAACTTACTGATTTGAATCAGCTTCCTCTTCAGCTCGTCTCTCTCTTCAGTCACGTTCTTGCAAATGGTCTCAAAGTCTTGTGTCTCGTCATCAGAACTGCCTGAAAGAGCAAAAAGACTTACATAACAATTCTGCAAAGAAAAAGCTAGATTCAAACAAGAGGTCATTCTCAGCTGCACCAAAATCATTTTACCAATATAATTACGTAACTGCTCCTCTCTCACTGGTTGTCTGGATTCACATCTGCTTGACAAACACACACAGCATAATATAGCTACTGGTGAAGGGGGACAGGAGGTTGGCATAAGCAGACCAAAGAGCGCAGGAGGAGGAGTTCAGACAGGTAGGGGGGAGCCAGGTTGTGGAGAGCTTTGAAAGTGATGATGAGTTTGAAGTGGATACGCTGGGGGACGGGGAGCCAGTGGAGGTTATGAAGGACGGGGGTGATGTGGTCACGGTTGCAGGAGTGTGTGAGAAGACGAGCAGCTGAGCTCTGGATATACTGTAGTTTCAAACCGTAGAGGAGACTGTTGCAGTAGTCCAGTCTGGAAATAGTGGATGAGAGTGTCTGCAGTTAAAAAGGAGAGTGATGGACGGAGATTGCCGATGTTTCTGAGATGAAAGAAGGCTGTTTTGGTGATGTGTTTGATGTGTTGGTCAAAGGAGAGGGTTTGATCAAAGATGACTCCAAGGTTATGGACATGGGGGGAGGAGAGCACAGTGCAACCGTCGATGGAGAGGGAGAAGTTATGGGTGGTTTGATAAGAGATTTGGGACCAGCAATGCACACTCCAAGGCCTAATTAGTAATGTAACTATTTCGTCTTTAAACGTACTCATCTCAATCAGCTTCCTTTTCAGCTCATCTCTCTCTTCAGTCAGGTTTTTTAAAATGGTCTCAAAGTCTTTTGTCTTACAATCTGAACTGTCTGAAAAAGCAAAAAAAAAAATTTAGATGACAATCCTGAAAAAAAAAAAAACAACTGGATACACCTTCATGTCAAGCAAGCGGCAATTTTGTGCAGAGAGGTCATTTTCAGTGCACCAAAATAACAGCAAACCAACAACGTAGATTGTAATTGTAATTATTCCTCCGATCAGATGGTGATTTTCAGTATAAATCTGGAAACAGAGAGTTGAAGTGCAAAAACAATTTAAAACAACTCACAGAGAGCAAGACGCAGGGAAACGTTGAGAGCAGCTTGAAGGATACACAGCAGTCCAAAGCTCACAGCAACCGCTCTGTACAGTTTTCTCTCTGTGCAGAAATCACACACACACACACACACACACACACACACACACAGAGAGACATCACATATCGTTGCTTTGTCAGTGGCCTTTCATGTCTACATGTTACATGCATCTGCTGTTGACATTCCAGGACATTCTACCAACACCGGGCTGTCAACAAAAGCACATGGTTAGGTTCAGCATTTGGGAAGTGAACACCACGCTCCTGTGTGAAAGTCCAGGGTTTGTTCAACCCAGGGGCGTAAATATAGAGAAGGCAAACCAACCTCCGTCATTGTTTCCGCTTTTTTCTTTTGTGAAATAGTCAGTAGAAATATATTACAAAATGAGATGTTAATTTTACATAAACTATACAAATTGTTCAACAAATATTTCCTATTTTATTTGGTATTTTTGTCATATAGAGATTTGCAGTGACGATTGGTAATATGTATGCTGATGTTGTCCAGTGCTATAAATGCTATAAAATTTACGGTAGCTGTTTCGAAGCAAAATCTGGTTTGTCCTAACAGTGTGCACTGGGGCCTATCTCAACTACCATACACCACTGGTTGGACTGACCCCCCTACAGAGACTTTCCAGCTCCTTATGTTGTTTTCATCAGCATTTCAATCTGACGCTGTCCATAGGCATATGAGACTGATGCTACAGATGCCGTAACAACGTAACAACATGAAAGATTACATCAGGCCTCGTTACATAGTGATGCTGCCCAGCCACATATCATACCACTGAGAAAGGTGGCTTTTGGAGGTGGGTGTCTGAAATCAGTGACAAAGCTCCAGTATTTAATGACTTCAACATGAGAACGGGCTGGTCATTATCAGGGTGCTTCATAATAATAATGATAATAATAATAATTGTGTTCTTTGAGTATAGAAATGCAAAATGACTTTGAGGCAGAAACTCCAACTGCATGACCTAATAAATATCTTTCTGTATTTTCTAGGTAATTAAAGAGTTAGAGTTGGTGAGAAATCATTTTATGAGGATCATTTTACTCCTGTGTTCATGCTAACAATAACTTTTTTGGGTCTTGTCTCACAAGACCTGCCAACCATCTGTGCTTTGCCTTGTTTTGTAATGTATTTATAGGTGGTGCCATATCGTGTGTTCCAAGCAATAAATGAGCATTTTATAAATGCAGTAAAAGTCTACAGCAGTAGCGTAACAGTCATATGCCTATTTGCTTTTTCTCAGAGTTAGATGAAAGGACTGATATCAAACTCGTGTAGCACAGAGATGGGTCAGGATGTGAGAAACAGCTAACTTGATACTGTCAAACTTCAAAATTGTGTGTCCCAACACTTTCAAAGCTGTATTTGGTTAATTTCCTCCAAACACAAACTGAAATCTAAAAGTTGGTGGTCATATCAGGAGTTACGTGCTTGTTTGCTGTTGAACACAGTATATTGATATATATTGAGTGGAGGAGTTAAGCAGGTTTTCTCCTGTTTGAATTATTTTCTCACAGAATTTTGAGTAGTTGCATTGTTGTGCACACACTAATATACCCAGAAAAATGTAGTACAACTTAGTGTCTATGGGACTGAAGGTCACTGAGGATGTAGTCAGGCTGAATTCAGATAAATCTCCTGTGTCCTCTGTTAACATATAAATAAAAGTAAATATTATACTCATGTCACATCCAATGAAAGTAAGCACAGCATTACAGAGGATTTTTATTATCTAATAAACAGCTTTTCTGTGCATTTTCTTTTTAATTTCCATATATATTGAGCACTTTGAAATATACGTTACAAAGTTCTACAACTTTTTGTGCCAGAAAACATTAATGTCTATATAGCTGTTGGCTTTCATTCTTCAAACTGAACATTAAAACTACA
This sequence comes from Epinephelus lanceolatus, assembly GCF_041903045.1. NCBI lineage: Eukaryota > Metazoa > Chordata > Actinopteri > Perciformes > Serranidae > Epinephelus > Epinephelus lanceolatus. The sequence continues at coordinate 14,793,520 of NC_135736.1, read as the reverse complement.
GTTGGATTGTAGGAAATCTTACCAGGCACTGCAGCAGTCATTTCAGTGTCTATACCTTCAAGATCCACTGTGAACTCAGCTTTGTGGACACTCCTCGCCATATTTTGCACACTAGATGGTTCTGATGTATTTCTCAAGACAGCCACTATCAGAGATCTGCTTCTTCTTTTTAATGTTCCTCTCTTAATATTCTGAAACCACTTTTTTGTTCTTCCTCATTTTTCAGTAACCAGTCTAATCTATGTCTCATTTATCCTGTGGTACGCTCAGCGCTTCTCAAAGACACAGCCCTTTCCAACAGGGAGCTAAATTAAAAGAGAAGCTTTTCTGTGGTTTCTTCAAAGCCAGACTCCATCAACAAAAATTTTACCTCACTGAACATGGTAGATGCTGCTCTACCGCTGCCTTGAGAGGTAGTTTGTCTTATTGTGGGACTGCAGTGAATCCAAACTATACCTTTAACACACGTCAGTGCTATATTCAGTGACTGTGGTGCAGAAATTATACATTAAAGCAACATAAAACAATTTAAAAGTGACATTAACGTTGCCCTTGTCACTATGTTGCAATGGATATTTACAAAATTGTGTTGTCACTTTAGTTACGTAAAAGGATTATCTTATCACCCAATCCGCTAACTGACATTGTTCAACTGGAAGATGAATAATTTCTGTTATCTGAGTACTTCTGCTCTGACGCACACAAGGACAGATCCTGACCAAATATAGACTCATTGCACGAATTACCAACCCAGAAAAGGATGTTGTTATTGTGTGACATAGGAGAAGCAGAACAGCCAGAGATACATTTTCTCCTATACTCTTTATGTAATAAACTGTAGGAAACAACAGAGTTATCCCAACTATCCTGATCTGACAATAGAGAGAGAATGATATACCTACTGAGGAAAAAATAAGTTATCAGAACAGTTAAAGGTAAAAAAAAAAAAAAAAAAGACTTTTCAAGACTGGAGATGATGTACTCCCTAAAACTAAGCAGATGTATAGAATGTCTATTTGAATGTCTATTTAAATGTAGGTTATTGAAATAAGTATTTTTTAATTATTATTTCTGCCTTTTAAAAAAACAAATGGTCAGGATTCGAAACAAAGTATCACAGTTAGACAAAGAAGATGTATCCAAAATTAAGAAAGAAAGATTTCATCAAGATAATATCTGTAAAGGAAGTGAAAACATGAAGTGAAATTACAGCATACTGTCCAGACCATGACCATGGGAACTTTGCATCAACACTGATGCTTCGGTATAGATAGGAGTTACTCAAATATGCATACATTGTCCTGTAATATAGTACTGTATTTGAATGATGATAGTGAGAAAAGGTCAAAGGTTAACTAATAGTTAAGCCAAGAAGAACAAGGTTGTACATTGTGTTATCCATCATGTTAGGATGGCAAGTTATAGATACCTATTTTGAGTGTTGCCACATTTAAAGGAGGTGTGAGAAGTTGTTCATCATAGTAGAGCGGTGGAGATATACTGTAGTTGCTGTAGGTGTACAGTTGGAAGGATAACATGCACAGGACTTTGAGCCAGGAAACAAGTGTCCATGTCCTGTGTGATACTAAAAGTAAACACTGAGCTATTTTGTCACGTCAGGCATTAGTCACATAAGTCTACTTACATGAGTCTAACAACTACCACAATCTTTTCCTAACCAAGAAGTTTTGTTGGCCAACTCCTTGTTAGTCATGTGAGTCAACTTATGACACACCGCCAACCTCTTGTGCATCAAGGCTGTGTTTGTGTGAGAGGATTACAGGCACAGGTAAGATTTGTTACTATGTCCTAATTCATGTCGATATTCCCTAAATTTTGTCATCCTGTTATTGTGGAGCATCATGATGTCAGCCCTCTAAAGACATCATCCACATCACCACAACATTCATACACATATTCATGTCAACACAGACTAATAACATGCTGCTGATCTTTCTCAATGCTGTGATTAGAGGATCAATATTATATTGATTTTAATATATATATTGCTGCATTTGTGGGGCGACCTCTAGCTTACCTGGCAGAAGGTGCACCGGATATAGGCTGTGTCCTTTGCAGCTGCCCAGATTTGATTCCATACTGCGGCCCTTTGCTGCAGGTCATACCCCACCTTTCCTGTCAGTCCTCAGCTGTACCATCAATTAAAGCTGCAGTTGGAAATAAGCTTTGATCTCTCTGTATTCTTCATAGGAAAAGACAGAAACCATGACCATTTACCAAGAATTCTAACATGAATTTATTCGAACAACTAATAGTGGACATCTTCTTTAAGAAACACTAGTCTTTTGTGACTGCAGACTAAACTGAGTGAAAGAAAAAGAAAAATATGACTAAATGGATGTAAGTCATGTTTGCACATATCAGATTCCATTGCAAATTAAACATTTAAGATCTACAAACTTAAGTCAGTGAATTGACCTCAGAGTCCCCAGTCTACAGAACGGTCTCTCCAGAAAACCACACAACAGCTTCACTCCTGAATCAAACAGGTCGTTGTCACTCAGCTCCAGCTCTCTCAGATGGGAGGGGTTGGACTTCAAAGCTGAAGCTAGAGAAACACAGCTAATCTCTGACAACCTGCACCAACACAGTCTGAATAAAGAAAAAATAAATTTTAGAAAATTGACACCGCAGGATGCAGGTTACGAACTGTAAAATACAAAAAGTGAAAAAGAGCTCTCGCTACTATTAATGAAAATGTGCCACTAATAAATTCATAGTTACTTCACTTCAAATTTTGCCAGCCTCACCAGTAACTCTATCTATACAATCTCATGTTGTGCAGCCAAAAGCAAATAAAAATCCACAGAAAGTGATTTAACATTTGACTTAAGATCCCCAAGGAAAACATAAAGCAGCATTAGAAGACTGTACTGCTTGTCTTTGATCAAGTTCAACTCCCTGAACGAAAGCTGAAACACTGGACTGACATCTTGGTTTTCCAAACCCTCTGCCTAGTCCAGAGTGAGTGAGAACTTCTGCAGTGAGAAGGTTTGTCCAACACCAGCAACGCCGCTCATCAAAACAACTTCCAGTTCTTGATTGGAGTGTCATGGAAGGACTTCATCTTAGAGGCTGTCTCAAGCTGCTTTATTTCATATTGGGTATTAACCTCTTTGCTCTGTCCCTCTGTGATGTAGAGCTCAGTGTAGATCCTGCTGAGGAGAGTTTTACCTCTGCCTCATCAGTTCCTTCAGTCACTCATTTGCATCTCCTGCTCAGACTCATCTTATGTTCATCTTAAACCTCCTGCAGACATACTGAAAAGTCAAAAAAAAAAGTGAGCCACAACCACAAAAATTCGACAATCTGGTGAATTATTGCATTACAATGAAAAAAATATATATTAAAACAGATGGATTACTGAATGGGTCTATCAAGTACAAACCCAGGGGCCCAGATGGTCAGGGGCCCCCCGGAGTTCACCTGAAAAATGTCACTCAAACTAACATGTACTGACCAGCAAGCACCAAAATTACTTCTCAAAGACACACAAAATAACCACAAACGGCATAAAACTACAAAATGTTTGTGCGTCTTGCTCCTATGTAGAAGAGGTGGTTGAACCTTATGCATATCTGTGCCCAGGGGCCTGTTGTCTCATAATGTCCATGACTAGAAGAACATATAAATGAGTAAAGTTTATAAAATCCAGCTTCAGGGAGAGCACAGAAATGCTCCTGTGTCTCTCAGCCTCTGACTGTGTGTCAGTGCACATGTTTTAGGTAACACTTTACAATAAGGTACACAAAATTAAAGTAGTTACTGAGGAACTAATGAGTAACTAATGAGGAATTAATGAGTAGTTACTGAGGAACTACGGTACACAAAATTAGAGTAGTTACTGATGAACTAATGAGTAACTAATGAGGAACGAATGAGTAACTAATGAGGAACTAATGAGGGACAAATGAGTAGTTACTGAGGAACTAAGCTACACAAAATTAGAGTAGTTACTGGGGAGCTAATGAGGAACTAATGAGGAACTAATGAGTAGTTACTGAGGAACTACGGTACACACAATTAGAGTAGTTACTGATGAACTAATGAGGAACTAATGAGTAACTAATGAGGAACGAATGAGTAACTAATGAGGAACTAATGAGGAACAAATGAGTAGTTACTGAGGAACTAAGCTACACAAAATTAGAGTAGTTACTGGGGAACTAATGAGGAACTAATGAGTAGTTACTGATAAACTAATGGAGAACTAATGAGGAACTAATGAGTAGTTACTGAGGAACTACGGTACACAAAATTAGAGTAGTTACTGATGAACTATTGAGGAACTAATGAGGAACAAATGAGTAACTAATGAGGAACTAATGAGGAACAAATGAGTAGTTACTGAGGAACTAAGCTACACAAAATTAGAGTAGTTACTGGAAAACTAATGAGGAATGAATGAGGAACTAATGAGGAACGAAAGAGTAGTTACTGAGGAACTAAGCTACACAAAATAAGAGTAGTTACTGAGGAACGAATGAGGAACGAATGATGAACTAATGAGTAGTTACTGAGGAACTAAGGTACATAAAATTAGAGTAGTTACTGAGGGACTAATGAGGAACTAATGATGAACTAACTATTAGTTAATGGTCAGTTCCTCAGTAACTCATGATCAAATTTCAGAGTAGTTAATGAGGAACTAACTATTAGTTAATGGTCAGTTCTTCAGTAACCCCTGATCAAATTTCAGAGGAGTAGCTACTGAGGAACTAACGAGGAACTAACTATTGGTTAATGGTCAGTTCTTCATTAACTCATGATCAAATTTCACAGAGGGGTTAATCACGACTTAATAATTAGTGAACTAGTTACTTCATCAGTACAGAATCATTACTCAATAACCCGTCCATTAGTTAACCTTTTTATGTCCAAAAGTAAAGTGACACATAATGAGTAGTCTTTCATTACATTATCATCATCTTTACAATTAGTTCATTAACAAATAAAATCACAGACAGCAGGATTCTTGAGAAGAGTTTAATTAATTATTTTTAGACCACATACACATTAATATGATCATCCATGTTATTCTGTACAAGGTGCTGACACACCAAACCGACATCAAAGAACTAGCGGCAACAAAAGCCAACTGTTGCATCGTCTACGTCGCCTCACGTCACCCTGTGTCAGCTGCATTTGAACACACCACAAAGACTACACCCAACGCTTGAAACTGTTACTCATTTATTTTGGCACTGCCCCATTGTCAAAAGACTCTGGAGTGATATTTGTAATTTTATTGCGGACAATATTAAAAAATAATTTAAGCTGTTTTGGAGGGATGTGCTGTTTGGACTTTTTGACTTTAACAGAAATATGGCAAAACCCATTGAAAGATTTATTATTAATCTCATCTTACTTTTGGCAAGATTTCACATTCACAAATGTAAGTTTACACATAGAAAACATTTTATATTTTTAATATTTTCTTGTAAACTCTTATCCCCCCTGGCCCCTGTTATATGACATATATGTGTAATGTTGAAGATCTGCATTCTGTAAACTTCCTGTCTTAAATAAAGTTGTGGGGGAAAAAAAAGACTACGTCCGACGGCCAAGTAGCACATACGTTCTGCGCCTGCGTGAAAGGAAATAACGCAAAAAGGGAAACCGGAAGTCCGTTGAATGCATGAGATCAACAAAGTAGCGTGGAATGACAGAGTGATACATCCTGTCAGCCGAGGGGTTTCCTATCTGTGCAGCCGAGCACCGCAGCGCTTCCACGGACTATTACATCCAGACACTCCCCGTGTTTCCTCCACAGGCTCCACTTCACTCAACTTCACTCAGCTGCCCGACAAATCCGCTGCTTCTTCCCACTTTAACCTGAATAACAAACCAGGGCTCGGTGCTCCGGTTGGATCCAAACGGAGAGCCGGGGCTAACGTTAGCTGGGAAGCTAGCAGAGGCTAACTGGCTGCTTCCCTCCGGTCATGCTGCGGCTAACGCTCCGCTAGCCGCTCCCAGCTAGCTCCGGTTTGTTATTGAGGTTAAAGTGGGAAGAAGCAGCGGATCTGTTGGGCAGCTGAGTGAAGTGGAGCCTGAGGAGGAAGCACCGGTTAGCCCCGGTTTCACTACAGGCAGATTCGCTTGCTACAGGGAAGAGGATATAACACCTGAACAGCCAGTCAGAGGGATCTCTCTCATCGACAAGCTCCGCCGCCGACTGAACATGCTCAATCAGCCGAAAATTTGGAATGAATGATGAACTAACTATTAGTTAATGGTCAGTTCTTCAGTAAGTCCTGATCAGATTTCAGAGGAGTAGTTACTGAGGAACTAATGAGGAACTAACTGTTACTTAGTCATTACCTACCTTTTTTGTGTACCCTAAAGTAAAGTGAGACATCAAAATGAGTAGGTAATGAGTACTGAATCACTACCTACTCATTTTGATGTCTCACTTTACTTTAGGGTACACAAAAAGAGTAACTAATGAGTAGGTAATGATTCAGTAATCATTACCTAATCATTGTGATGTCTCACTTTACTTTAGGGTACACAAAAAGAGTAACTAATGAGTAGGTAATGATTCAGTAATCATTACCTAATCATTGTGATGTCTCACTTTACTTTAGGGTACACAAAAAGAGTAACTAATGAGTAGGTAATGATTCAGTACTCATTACCTACTCATTTTAAAGTGAGACATCAAAATGAGTAGGTAATGAGTACTAAATCATTACCTACTCATTTTGATGTCTCACTTTACTTTAGGGTACACAAAAAGGGTAGGTAATGATTAAGTAATAGTTAGTTCCTCATTAGTTCTTCAGTAACTACTGAAATTTGATCAGGAGTTACTGAAGAACTGACCGTTAACTAATAGTTAGTTCCTCATTAGTTCCAAATTTGTTTCATAGTAACTACTTTAAATTTTGTGCACCTCAAACAACTGTACTGTGAACAACGGTGTGATCAGTATACAGTACTTTACACGCAGCCCCCATGATAAATTCTTTAAGCTTAGCCTACCTAAAATGTGACACACTATCATATTTATTTCTAAGGCATCATCGTACAGAATAACATGGATGGTCATATTAATGTGTATGTGGTCTGAAAATAATGAATAAAACTCTTCTCAAGAATCTTGCTGTCTGATTATTTTTGTTAAGGAACTAATTGTAAAGATGATGATAATGTAATGAAAGACTACTCATTATGTGTCACTTTACTTTAGGACATAAAGAGGTTAACTAATGGATGGGTTATTGAGTAATGATTCTACACTGATGAAGTAACTAGTTCACTAATTATTAAGTCGTGATTAACCCCTCTATGAAATTTGATCATGAGTTAATGAAGAACTGACCATTAACCAATAGTTCATCATTAGTTCCTCATTCGTTCCTCATTAGTTCCTCATTTGTTCCTCAGTAACTACTCTAATTTTGTGTACCTTAGTTCCTCAGTAACTACTCTAATTTTGTGTACCTTAGTTCCTCAGTAACTACTCAGTAGTTCCTCATAAGTTCCTCAGTAACTACTTCTCTGAAATTTGATCATGAGTTACTGAGGAACTGACCATTAACTAATAGTTAGTTCCTCATTCGTTCCTCATTCGTTCCTCATTAGTTCCTCAGTAACTACTCATTAGTTCCTCATTAGTTCCTCAGTAACTACTCTAATTTTGTGTACCTTATTGTAAAGTGTTACCCAGTATGTTTATATCTTCTTGTGTAGTCATGTTTTTTTATATTGAACAAAGCCGCTAACAAAGCACTGCAAATTTCTGTGACAAATTCACTCAGTGACAAGTTCATCTGCTACAGCTGCTTCACTGATAAAGCTTCCTGTTGGTGGACAAATTTCATGTGATGTAGCAGAAGGAAATGTTGAGTTTACGTCAGCAGTAAGTTTATTCATTTAGAGGCTACAAACGTAGCCACAGCTGAACACAGAGCACAGAGGCATGTGTTGAATCAGATACGCCACAGACAAGACTTTGGTTTGAGAGAGGAGGCCATCTCAGATTGACCATACCAAGCTGAGTCACAGCAGTTCAGCTCAGTTTGTCCTGCTGTGGAAGCTGTATTCATGACTTGGCATGTGGCACACAAAACAGCAAGGGACAAAGTGAACAAGCACACGCTGAAAACTGTAGCTTACAAGCTGAGGACGGATTGTGTTGTATCTGGTGCTAGCTCACATAGCACCATGAGCTAGCTAATGTTACAGCTCAGCAGAGGAGGATGCCATTAATGTGTAAATCTTGGCACGAGCCTCTAATCCATGAGTAGATGCATGCTTCCTTCTGCCCAGTGATGCAGTTGGCGGGTGTTGTTCATTGGAGAGAAATAGTTCCTACATGAAACTGCTCACAACAATGTCTGCGGATTATCTTGACCAACCGGGTCATGATTTCTGGAAAGAGACATTGCTGTTGGGTTTTTTGTTTTGTTTTTTCTTTGTTTTTTTTGTTTTGTTTTCTGGCACATTGAACACCACAAGCTGTGTGCCATCTAGTTCCATAATATTAAAGAGAAGGCAGAAATCTCAAAGGTGGATATTTCCAACATTCAACAACTCACACCAAAACAATCTAGATTGATAAACAGCACTAAAGATATGAAGAAAAATATGTATTTTTGATTTTGGGGGCTGAGTGTCTGTATTTTGACCACTCAGTTTATCATAGACTTATTATAGGAGCTGGGGTTGAAATTTCAAAATTTAAAAAAAGGAAAAAAATCACACATTTGCCAAAATGTACAGCATCTGCATTAACACAGCCAAAATGATCATAGAAACAAATGAAAAAGTTGAAAATGTCCCTGTAAGGCACAAGGGTTAAGTGTTCTCAGACATTATGACATCAGCAGACAGATGTACAAACTTACTTTGTACAGTACTAGACTGACTGACTGACTGCAGTCCATGTCTTTTTCTGGATCTTTCTTCGCACAGGGGACAGGAGGAGTATTCTGATGAACCAGACTGGTCCCAGTATGAGCTGATGTACTGTCTGCAGAACCAGTGTCCACAGCTGGTAGAGACTGGTTGCCGCAGGACAGCTGCTCCTCCACAGAAATACCACTCCTCTTCCTCTTTCTGTGAAGACATTTCTTTATAACTAAAATAATAAAGAAATGACTTTTTTCAACAACAATCAACAAATAAAATAATTTGTTGATTGTTGCTGAAAAACGTCAGGATTTGGCCAACACTGTCTAGAATCTAAGATGTTCCTTTTATCTTATGTGTCCTGCTTCCATAAACACCTTTTGAACTGCTTTTATTATCTGTCTGTTCAACATTTAGTAATATGACTGTATTTTGTATTGATCCAAACTCAAAACTTTCTGCAGCTATTTCACAGAGAAAGTCTTCCATTAAAAAGATTCTGTCCTTTACATCCGTTAATGTTATACACTTCACCTGTCAGTGGTTTTAATCTTGTGGCTGATCAGTGTATACAGTAGCTCTGCTCTTAGCCAGCACTATGCCAACTATGAAACATTGATACAAAAACCTTAGCCAATGCTTGACTCATGCAGAAATGTGTCAATACTTAAACGATGATGTAGAAGGAGGAAAAGTTAGTTCCTGAAATTGATTGTGAAATTATTGGATATGGAACAACTGTGGATGTGATCATATTTTATTCTTTATTGAGCAAAGTATTTTTTAAAAAAATATGGCAAAACATAGTAACAAAGCAGTGGATTACAATATGAATAACTGACTTAGACACAAAGCATTTTTAATTTCTTTATTCAGCAGATGATACACACACAGACACATATAAAATATAAACATCTTGAGATATGATCATCTGTTGACATAACTGAATTAAGAGTGAACCATAATGTTAGTGCAGTCTTAGCAATTTTAGTTGAAACTGGGAAATGCAAACTATTTTCATGTATTATATAGTTGCCTCCTGGGATTTTACATTGAGTTACACAGGCCATGTCTTCTCACAGATCCATGATTTTTGCTGGTAACAGGAGTCATCATTCCAGCTGTTTTCCAAATTATAATTCATTATTTCTGCACAGTCTTCATCTCTGCCAAAATGATTTCCATTTGGTTCACCAGAGGCCCAGTAGCTAAAACACAAAAACAGAACTTTTTAATTGAAAGTGGCTGGCCCCAGCACATCATGGCAATACAAAAGTAAAGTATTGTGTAAACCTTTTAGTCAGCAGAGTCCCATCCACCCATCTCCATTTCCCCTCTGTCTCTGTGTCAGTCAGTCCAATCCACAGGACCTTTTGGAAACGCCTTACGAATTCCTTATTTATAGAAAAAAGCGTCAACATACTTCATATGTAATAGTTTCATTCTGTCATCCACTTCTGCAACATTGCAATTATTCAGTTTTTCGCTTTCTTTTTCCCACTACATCTCACACACAGATTCACACACACACACACACACACACACACATAAAGACACATACCTGTTCTTCTTTGCTGTTAATAATCACCAGGTCTGCACCTCTTTGCTGACAGTCACTTCTGCTTTGTTGCCAGGGTGCCGTCGTAGAAGAAATGTAATATAAACTACCTCTGAAATATGTCCATCCTTGTTGGGGATAGCAATCTGTTTTAAATTGGAGAGGGGGGAAACACAATTTTTCGGTTGTTACAGGTTAAAACACGCTCTGTGAATATTAGAGATTGTATGAACTTATTTCCATTAGGACAGCATAGAGTACAGATAATGTGGAGAACACAGTGTAAGCACTGATTTTGAAAGCTGACACTTGATTAAATGGGCTCTGGTAGTGGCTATCAAGATATGATTTAGTACAGTGACTAGTATGTGTGTTATTACAGAATCGACAATATTGCTCCGGCCACTAAATATTACAAAATCAATGAGCCTCAACCGCTAAATGCTTCAGTACCCTTTAGCCACAGCCTTCACTGCCATGGAGAAAAAGCCATTCAGAGTGGTGAATCAGAGCCAATTCAGATGGTTTCATTGTTGCATCTGTGAACCAAATGTGACGCCAGAATGGCTGAATCAAAACCTATATCAGAATCCAGTAAAATTAAATACGCTGCAGATTGTGATGTTAGTTTTCTAGACACTGTAATTTCGGCACACACCAGGGAATTTTTAGTTCTGTGACTAGATGTTTCTTTCTGTCTGAGTTTGAAAGAAGAGATCTTAGCAGACCTCTGCAGCCTGCTCCTTATCTTTGCTTTAGGCTAGCGGCTCAATCCTACTTTAGCTGCTACTAGTATAACACACCTGGATCTCTGACTGAACCATTGGTTCAGTTGTTTCATCATGAAGAAGAGTGATTACTGTAAGGGAGGACTAACTAACCTTAAAGCTTTCTATGAAGATCATTTATCTTTTCGGTCATGTCTTCAACTCCTTTAAGGAGCCGGTCTCGTTCGTCAGCCAGGATGTTGTAACTGGTCTGTAACTGGTCTCGTTGTGTTGCCACATTGTTGTAACTGGTCTGTAACTGGTCTCTCTCCTTAGTCAGGTTGTTGTAACTGATCTGTAACTGGTCTCTCTCCATAGTCAGGTTGTTGTTATTGTTGTGAACCAGGACCAACTCCATTTTCCACTCAGAGTTGCTTTTGGTGACTGTTGTACACATAAACAACAAACAAATTAAGAAAATCTGTTAATCAGCATCACCTGCTCAGTGTTTATCAGCATGCTGAAATACTCACACAGGCAAACCAGAGTTATGAGTCCAGTCAGAAGGAGAAGACACAGCAGACTCAGACACACTGCAGCAGCTCTGCAGGGGCTCTTCTTCACATCTGCAGCACCTGAGGGGGGAAGTCACAACGCCTGTTTGTCATGTGTTTGTTCATTAATGTGAAACCAAATTAAATTAACTCATTCACATATTATTGTTCATGTTTTAGCCAGACAAAATGCACCAAACACTATCTGAATGACTTTTTGATTCACATATTCACATTAACATGTAGTCAACATCCTGTTACAGTATGCGTATACACATAACAACCTGTTTGCATGTGTTCATTACCTGAGGGTGCAGGTCCAGTTCTGTTTGGCTCCAGACTGTGGATCATCACATTTTGATAAATACTTTCTGTACTGTTTTCCAAACTCTTCCTTTTGTGAGGATAACCTGATGGTCCCTCTTCATTGATATAGACATCCATCAGTTGATCCTTGATGTTCAGCTGTATTGACTGCAGTTTGGTCATCAAAGTCCTGATGTCTTGAGCATGTGCCTCTGAAATGACAAATGATGTTCTGAGCTGTTCTCATACGAAGCAACAAACATAGTAACACAGATGGCAATATCTTCATGTGAAACAGGAAACTGAGGGCTGCTGGGGTAAATTATTTTAGGTGACCACCTTTACCTGTTTGGCCTTGCAGCTGCATGATGATGCTTTCCATTTGGTTTCAAGCTATGTTGCAAAATCCCTGAAACCTCAAAGGGACAGTTCACCCAAAAAACAAATATATTTCATTCTCTCACCTATACAGCTATTTATCTCGTATTTAGTGTTGCCGTCTCTCCAATATAATGGAACTTGATGTCACACGGCTTGTCGTGCTCAAAGCACCAAAACAGTACATTTTAAAAACTCAACAGTAATGTCTCTTTCCAGAAATCATGACCCAGTTACTCAAGATAATCCACACTGCTCACACTTGTTGTGAGCAGTTTTACATAGGAACTATTTTCTTTTTACTGAACTACACCCACCAACCATATCACCACACTAAGGGAGGCTTGCATCTACTGCTAGCTCGCTGAGCACCATTGAGATTGCTAACGTTACAGCTCAGCTGAGGAGGACGCCAGTGACGCCTCTTTCTGTGTGGTGATGCAGATGGAGGGTGCAGTTCGGGTTAAAAGAAAATAGTTCCCGTATGAAACTGCTCACAAGGTCTGTGGAATATCTTGTGTAACCAGGTCATGATTCCTGTAAAGAGACGTTGCTGTTGAGGTTTTTACAGGTTTTTATTGTTGTTGTTTTAGTTTGTTTTTTGGCGCCCTGGGCACCACAAGCCGTGTGCAATCTCGTCCCATGATATTAGAGAGAAGGCAGAAATCACAAAGGTGGATATTTCCAACATTCAACAACTCACACCAAAACAATCTAGAATGATAAACAGCACTAAAGATAAGAGGAAAACTATGTATTTTTTTTATTTTGGGGACTGGGTGTCTGTCACTCAGTTTATTATAGACTTATTATAGGAGCTGGGGTTGAAATTTCAAAATTTAAAAAAAAGAAGGAAAAAAATCACACATTTGCCAAAATGTACAGCATCTGCATTAACAGTGATTAACAGTAACAGTGCTGGACTGACTGACTGCAGTCCATGTCTTTTTCTGGATCTTTCTTCGCACAGGGGACAGGAGGAGTATTCTGATGAACCAGACTGGTCCCAGTATGAGCTGATGTACTGTCTGCAGAACCAGTGTCCACAGCTGGTAGAGACTGGTTGCCGCAGGACAGCTGCTCCTCCACAGAAACACCACCTGTCTTCCTCAATCTGTGAAGACATTTATTTAAAGCTCAAATAATTTGTTAATTGTTGTTGAAAAATATCAGGATTTGGCCAACACTGTCTAGAATCTGAGATGAATTGTTCCTTTTATTTCAGCTCTCCTGTTTCCATAAACACCTTTTTAACTGCTTTTATTACAGTATATGTCTATTCAATATCGTAAAGAAATTGAGTGGCTGGCTGTCTGACCCCCTGTTCAGAAAAGCTGTCCTCCATCAGGATGTTGTGGCACTCATCCACCACCTGAGGGTGCAGCAGAACAAAACATGTCTGGTGCAGAATCACCATTTAGGAGTTGAATAAAGGCAAAAGAGTAAAATCTGGAAGTGATAATGGACCTCCATGAGAGCAGGTGCATACCTTACTGGATGAATAGTTTTAGTGAAACAACCTTGGACTGACTTCATGTCTGCAGACCTACTTTTGGTCTGGATGCTCTGCAACTCTTTTTCAGCAGGTCACTGTTTGAACTGTTCTTTGAGGGAATAAAGGGAAAATAAGTTATGCTGTAGTGATGCTTGTCTTTTGAACATGGCAGTTGTGACAAATAACCTGCAGCAGTAATTATACTGAGAAAGAGTGTAAAACATTAGTTCTTGCAGGGGGTGAAAGATGACCCCCCTTACTCCAGATAATATCAACATGATCACAATACAATGGTGGGAAATCTTGGGCTTTGGCATTAATTGGATGCCACTTGACATAATCCACGCACACAAAAACCTTTACAAACTAAGTATCCCTCCCTCATGGCAAACCCCTCCACCCTCAGCAGGACCATGCACCATGCTACACTTAAAGTGACTCTGATCCCAAGGCATCGTCCTGGTCTCCATATTCCCCAGATCCCAATCTGATCAAGCATCCGTTGGACATACCCCACCTCGCCATCCACAGGACTCAGAGGATCTGCCTCCAGTGCCCTGGTGCCAGACACCACAGGACACCCCCAGAGGGCCTGTGTCCACACCTTTTTTTTTTTTTTTTTAAGATACTTTTTGGAGCTTTTTGGCCTTTAATTGATAGGATAGACAAGCGTGATGGGGGAGAGAGAGGGAGTGACATGCAGCAAAGGTCAACAGGCTGAAGTCGAACCCGGGCCGCTGCGGCAACAGCCTTGTACATAGGGCGCCTGCTCTACCACTAAGCCACTGACACCCCGTGTGTCCATACCTTGACAGGTTAGAGGCCCCACCGTGGATGAGATGTGTACTATATATATACATGTATATATACAGTACAGGCCAAAAGTTTGGACACACCTTCTCATTCAATGCGTTTTCTTTATTTTCATGACTATTTACATTGTAGATTCTCACTGAAGGCATCAAAACTATGAATGAACACATGTGGAGTTATGTACTTAACAAAAAAAGGTGAAATAACTGAAAACATGTTTTATATTCTAGTTTCTTCAAAATAGCCACCCTTTGCTCTGATTACTGCTTTGCACACTCTTGGCATTCTCTCCATGAGCTTCAAGAGGTAGTCACCTGAAATGGTTTCCACTTCACAGGTGTGCCTTATCAGGGTTAATTAGTGGAATTTCTTGCTTTATCAATGGGGTTGGGACCATCAGTTGTGTTGTGCAGAAGTCAGGTTAATACACAGCCGACAGCCCTATTGGACAACTGTTAAAATAAAAAACAGACAAAAGAAAAACGAGTGGCCATCATTACTTTAAGAAATGAAGGTCAGTCAGTCCAGAAAATTGCAAAAACTTTAAATGTGTCCCCAAGTGGAGTCGCAAAAACCATCAAGCGCTACAACAAAACTGGCACACATGAGGACCGACCCAGGAAAGGAAGACCAAGAGTCACCTCTGCTTCTGAGGATAAGTTCATCCGAGTCACCAGCCTCAGAAACCGCAAGTTAACAGCAGCTCAGATCAGAGACCAGATGAATGCCACACAGAGTTCTAGCAGCAGACCCATCTCTAGAACAACTGTTAAGAGGAGACTGCGCCAATCAGGCCTTCATGGTCAAATAGCTGCTAGGAAACCACTGCTAAGGAGAGGCAACAAGCAAAAGAGATTTGTTGGGGCCAAGAAACACAAGGAATGGACATTAGACCAGTGGAAATCTGTGCTTTGGTCTGATGAGTCCAAATTTGAGATCTTTGGTTCCAACCGCCGTGTCTTTGTGAGACGCAGAAAAGGTGAACGGATGGATTCCACATGCCTGGTTCCCACTGTGAAGCATGGAGGAGGAGGTGTGATGGTGTGGGGGTGTTTTGCTGGTGACACTGTTGGGGATTTATTCAAAATTGAAGGCACACTGAACCAGCATGGCTACCACAGCATCCTGCAGCGACATGCCATCCCATCCGGTTTGCGTTTAGTTGGACGATCATTTATTTTTCAACAGGACAATGACCCCAAACACACCTCCAGGCTGTGTAAGGGCTATTTGACCAAGAAGGAGAGTGATGGAGTGCTGCGGCAGATGACCTGGCCTCCACAGTCACCAGACCTGAACCCAATCGAGATGGTTTGGGGTGAGCTGGACCGCAGAGTGAAGGCAAAGGGGCCAACAAGTGCTAAACACCTCTGGGAACTCCTTCAAGACTGTTGGAAAACCATTTCAGGTGACTACCTCTTGAAGCTCATGGAGAGAATGCCAAGAGTGTGCAAAGCAGTAATCAGAGCAAAGGGTGGCTATTTTGAAGAAACTAGAATATAAAACATGTTTTCAGTTATTTCACCTTTTTTTGTTAAGTACATAACTCCACATGTGTTCATTCATAGTTTTGATGCCTTCAGTGAGAATCTACAATGTAAATAGTCATGAAAATAAAGAAAACGCATTGAATGAGAAGGTGTGTCCAAACTTTTGGCCTGTACTGTATATATATATATATATATATATATATATATATATATACTTGTATTATATGTGTGTAATTGTGAAATTATTGGATATGGAACAGTTGTGGATATGATCATATTTTATTCTTTATTGAGCAATGTATTTTAAAAATGGCAAAACATAGTAACAACAGCAGTGAATTACAATATGAATAACTGATGTAGACATCAAGCATTTTTAATTTTTTTTATTCAGCAGAAGATACACACACACACACACACACACACACACAATATATAAACATCTTGAGATATGATCATCATGTTGACATAACTGAATTAAGAGTGAACCATAATGTTAGTGCAGTCTTAATTTTAGCTGAAACAGGAAAATGCAAACTATTTTCATGTATTATATAGTTGCCTCCTGGGATTTTACATTGAGTTACACAGGCCATGTCTTCTCACAGATCCATGATTTTTGCTGGTAACAGGAGTCATCATTCCAGCTGTTTTCCAAATTAAAGTTCATTATTTC